>NW_023276807.1:171734684-172056501 GCF_003668045.3 Cricetulus griseus
CCACCTTTGGATGGCAAAGAAACCTAATTCTACCTGCCAGATCCAATCTGTTGGCAGAGCTTCTAGTTCGGATTTTCCCAAGGTACCTGGAGTTGGGGGTTGACTTATGAGATAGTTATTAGGGATCAACACCTATGAAAAGGAGGGAGCAGAGTTAGGATTAGATGTGGTTGGGGTGAAAACAGTGTAAACCTGACAAAGCTTGACAAAGCCTCTGCCCACCTGGAGAGCACTGGAGCCAGTGTTTCCCCCAAATAGCTGGTAGAGAATGGCCTAGGTATCTGGGTCTTTACAAATGTCACCTCCTAGTCACCACCCTGGTAAGACTATCCTGGGGAGGACTACCCCAGAAGAGGATGACTGTCAGTTGGAGGCTGCAGCACAGCTGAAGTTGACCGCCATGCTTTAACAGATGGATTCCCCGTTACCTATATGCCTTGTCCCGCAAGATCAAACCTTTCCTTGAAAGCAGTCAGAATCACACATCTCCATGAGCACCATAGGTCCTTCCATTCCCACTGAGGAGGCATGCTACATTCCATTAATAATGTCTGCCACAGAGCAGGTACAGAACATCTGTTAGGCATTTGGCAACCCCACATTAGAAACATAGGCCAATAAGTAAAGACTATCATTTCAGTATCATGGTGAGACCTGTAAACTAACTGGGTCTTAAAGAAATCCAAAAAGAGTATCCAAGTCATTCTATCAACTGCCTTTCTCATCACCCTGACCAAAAAAAAAAAAAAAAAAAAGTACCTAGTAAGTCACAGGTCACAGTTTCAGAGAGTGTAAGGAAGGAATGGGGGTTGGAGCATGTTGGTCTGTAGTCACAGGAACTTACAGCAACAGCTTCTCAAATGGCAGCTTCCTAAAGTAGATAGCTTGGTCCAGAATGAGCTAGGCTGTAAATCTCCAATGCCCACTTCCAATGACCAACCTGCCTCCCACATCACAAGTTACACAACCTCCAGAAACAGCGCCAACTTCTGGGGACAAGTGTTCAAACACATGAGCCTGTGGAGAGATTTTCGATTTAAACCATAGAAACATCTTTTCTGCCTCTAATGAGGGACATCACAGCCTTCCTTTGCTTATTCCAAATGCACTTACCAAGTGCCCATCATTTGCCAAGCATGAAGCTGGTACATGAAGGAAATGATAACCAGTAAATAATGGAGTTCAGACCTGTGGAGCAGACTGATATTTCTTACAGTGGCTTTGAGTTTTCCCAATTAGTTGTGTTTGTGCCATCAGCCCACTGTTCAGCCTCAACAGCCCTAAATAGGCAAGGACCATGATGAATGAGGCTTTGAGATTTCGCCAACCCTTCATCTCCAAGCCTCCCTAGCTTTGGAAGCCAGGTAAGGGGAAGGCTTATTGACATATTACATTATTTCTCAGGGTTTGCTTGCAATCCAAATCCATGTAAAAAGGGAGAATAGATGTGACAGAAAGGAGGTGTTTGAAGATCCAGGGTTGAACCAGGAGCTGGAAAGCACAAAGCAAATAGCACCAACAGTTCCAGCAGCTGGTTATTACCCACATAAATGTAACTGATGACAGTTTTCAAGCACTATGCCTCAAGGATTTTTGCTAACCTATCAATAGGGCAGTCCATACCTACTTCTTAAAAGTAAAGGGATAAAAGGCATGAAGAGTTCAGTTTAGTTTTTATCCCCAAGCCTACCTGAAGTCAAATGAATGAGTATCCTTAATTTTTGTTTCTTTTATTTATTTAAACTAGAAACAAGCTTGTTTTACATGTCAATCCCAGTTCTCTCTCCCTCTCCTCCTCCCCTGACCCCCAACTAACACCCTATTCCATCCCCTTTCTGCTCCCCAGGGAGGGTGAGGTCTTCCATGGGGGATCTTCAAAGTCTGTCATATCAAGTGGAGCAAGGCCTAGGCCCTTCCCCATGTGTCTAGGCTGAGACAGTATACCTCTATGTGGAATGGGTCCCAAAGTCCATTCTTATACTAGGGCTAAATACTGATCTACTACCAGAGGCCCCATAAATTGCCAAGACCTCCTCACTAACATCCTCATTCAGGAGGTCTGGAGCAGTCCTATGCTGGTTTCCCACCTAGAAGTATGGGGTCAATGACCTCGCCCTTGTTCAGGTCAGATGTCACTGTGGGTTTCTCCAACCTGGTCTTGACCTCCTTTGCTCATCAATCCTCCCTCTCTGAAACTGGATTCCAGAGTTCAGCTCAGTGTTTAGCTGTGGGTGTCTGCTTCTGCCTCCATCAGCTACTGGATAATGGCCCTAGAATGGCAAATAAGGTAGTCATCAATCTCATTATAGGGGAAGGGCATGTAAGCAACTCTCCACTGTTACTTAGATTGTTAGTTGGGGTCAAACTCGTAGATCTCTGGACATTTCCCTAGTGCCAGATTTCTCTTTAAACCTATGTCTCCCTCTATTATGGTATCTTTCTTGCTCTCCTCTATTCTTCCCTTGACTTGATCTTCCTGCTCCTTCATGTCCTCCTCTCCCCTCCTCTTCTCCCCTTCTCTTTCTCCTAGCTCCTGCTCCCCCCCCCCCTGCATGCTGTCAATTACCTCAGGAAATCTTGTCCCTTTCCCCTTCTCCAGGGGACCATGTATGTCTCTCCTAGGGTCCTCCTTGTTTCCTAGCTTCACTGGCAGTGTGGATTGTAGGCTGGTAATCCTTTACTCTATGTCTGAAATACATATATGAATGAGTACATACTATGTTTATCTTTTTGTGATTGGGTTACCTCACTCAGGATGGTGTCTTCTAGTGCCATCCATTTACCTGCAAATTTCAAGATTCCATTGTCTTTTCTGCTGAGTAGTACTCCACTGTGTAAATGTACCACATTTTCTCCAACCATTCTTCAGCTGAGGGGCATCTAGGTTGCTTCCAGTATCTGGCTATTACAAATAATGCTGCTATGAACATGGTTGAACAGATGTCCTTGTTATAAGAATATGCATCTTTTGAGTATATGCCTAAAAGTGGCATTTCTGGATCCCATTTTCCTGAGGAACCACCATACTGATTTCCAAAGTGGCTGGAGTATCCTTAATTTTTTTAGATGCTCTTTCTATTAGTATGAGTGTGCCTGAATGTGTGTCTAGGGACCACATCCATGAAGAACATGCAGGACCAGAAGAGAGCATCAGATTCCCTGAACAGTTCTTAGCTGCCATGTGGTGAGAATTGAACCTCAGTCCTCTCAAAGAGCAGCCAGTGCTCCTAACCACTGAGCAATCCCTCCAGCCCAAATGGGTATAACTAATGTTATTGCTTACTGCAACAGATACAAACTAAATTTGATTGAGGAGCATCTAGGCTAGCCCTAGGTCACGTGTGTGATTGTAACAATATTAGAGATAGATCAAGCAGATAATTAAACTGTGTTTAAAGCCAGCACAGACAGCTGAGATGATGAGCTCAGATGAAATGCTGTTAAATACATTCCTAGGTCATTTTAATCCAAAAGGGATCATTTTGTTTTTTCTATCTGCAGGTAAATTGTTTATTGTGGATGAATTGGTGTAATGCTAGATCTGGAGTGTTAGGTGCTAGCACTGGAAGCACACTCTCATGAACGTGTGTGTCCTAGTCCAAAGCCTCTCTGTCATCAGCCCCCGAGACTGTGTAATTCATGACTGGGAATGTGGCTTTTAATTCTTAAGCACATGTGCATATCAATTATATTTCTGCTTCAGTAGAGTAGTATTAATTATTACTGCTGCTCCAAAACTAGTGAGTTTCCAGTCCAGATAACAACTAAGGACACACAAGATCAACACAGGAGTACTACATGGGAAATGATTCACCCCTTACCAGTCTGAAATGCAAGATTTACCTAGAAACAGCTCACGGTTGTGTATTTGTTAGTCCCTTCACTTGGGCCAGGTCCTATAGGACAGAACTTCCTACAAGTCCCAGCTCCTATCTTTAGACAAAATATAGTTTATGAATTCTTTTCACCCTGATCTTACAAGTTCATCTTAGTAAAACTTAGAGCAGATCTCTCCTCCCATATTAAATATTTTCTTTAGGGCCCAAGTTTTAATTGTACTTTTTGTATGTAATTTTAAACATAGAAAACACTATAGGAAGACTTTACCTCACCTCTCTTTCTGCATGAATTAGTTATTGTTGTATATGAGCAATGGTTCTGACTGTGTATTGTTACAGCTCACAAGGGGGAAGGAAGGGTACAGGAGGACTGGCCCCGGCGAGCCTCTGGTGGATACATCTGCTTATTTGTATTGGACTTGTATGTCTGCATGTGGGCTGGAGTTGTGCCCCAGGCACATGAGGTCAAAAGGGCTACTGACGGTTCGTAGGCAGGGAGCTGATGGAGCAATTAAAAAGTTGGCCTTTTTCCCTTTCTGAACTAGGAGCTTACCAATGGGCAGCACAGGACACTATGAAGCTTGATATGAACAGATTTATCTCTGAGAGATAAAGGTCACTGGGTCTCCCCTTCACAACAGAGAACTGGACATGAACCAACAGAGGAACTTCTGTGTCTCCCTGATGCCAAAGATAATCAAGGATCAGACCATGTATAGGACAATGTTCCTTACTACTGGAACTGAGAGGCCAAAGGAAGATCAGCTGTCATGACAGAGCTCACATGGGGAGATATCAGTGCCTGTTCTCTCACCTCAGAGAGACCCAGAGCACCCTCGCCCCAACCCTAAAACAGAAAGAAAATAGGAAGTCTAAAAGGCCCTCCCAAAATGAGGCAAGAACCTTGAGAAGAGCAAATAAAATAGTCAGAACAGACCTCTTTAAAAAATGCAGATAACAACTTCAACAACCACATACCCAACGGCTCAGATGCATGTATAATATGTATACCTTATCCCATGTGTGTTTAAACACACATACAGAATTCTCCTCCTCCTCATTCTTCAAAATGTGATTTTAAAGCTTTAAAAAGTCATCTTGTGCCTAGTGATGGTGGCACACGCCTTTAATCCCAGCACTTGAGAGGCAGAGGCAGGTGGATCTTTGTGAGTTTGAAGCCAGCCTGGTCTACAGAACAAATTCCAGGACAGCCAGAGCTACACAGAAAAACCCTGTCTCAAACCAAACAAAAGCAAAACAAAACAAAGAAGTCAGCAAGTGAGCTGAAGCTGAGGATGTCACTGATGAGATCTAAATTTAGTGGTTCATTAAGGAAGTCTGAGCTGGGTGGTGGTGACACACGCCTTTAATCCCAGTACTTGGGAGGCAGAGGCTTGGCAGACCTCTGTGAGTTCGAGGCCAGCCTGGTCTACAGAGTGAGTACCAGGGCTATTATACAAAGAAACCCTCTGTCAAAAAACAAAAACAAAACAACAAGAAGAAGTCTCTGTGGCAGGGAAGCAGAGGCTCTGCTTGAAACCATGGGAAGAGGAAAAGAAGGGTTAGCCACTAAACCTGAAAACAGAAAGAATCCATTTGCCAAGAAAACAAAAATAAAAGCATCAATGGTTGTTATATAATTGAGAAAGAAAATACCCCAAACATTAGAAAGACTTGAGTCTATGACTTGTATAATTTGAAAGAAGATCACAAGATTTCAAATGATTCTGGAATCCCAGAAACAAGTTACCTTTAAAAAGAGAATAATACTTGGGTTAGGGAGATGGCTCAGTTTGTAAAACAATGGCTACACAAGTGTGAGGACCTGAGTTCAAATCCCTGGAACCCACATGAAGTTAGGCATGGCAGTATATCTGCAGTCCCAGAATTCCCGCAGCAAGATAAGAGGCAGAGACAGAATCCCTGGACACTCCCATGCTAGCCAGGCAAATACAGCGGTGGACAAAAAGAGACCCTGTCCCCAACAAGGTGGAAGGGAAATAATGATGACAAAGCTGTCCTCTGATCTCCACATCATGTGCCATGGAACACATGGCCTGAACACACACACACACACACACACACACACACACACACACACACACACACACACACACACACCACAAGAGAGAAACAGACAGACAGATTTCAGAAAGAAAATAATGTCCTAAATTATTATCACTAGATAACCTCTATTAATTACATTAAATAATAAAAATATCATGGGTACAAGATGAGATAATTCAATTTCCATGATATCATAAAAGCAGTAGTTCCCTACCCCTCTGGTTTCCCTCCCTGGGATTGCTCTCAAGGGATCATTAGTAATAGTTCCAGATTTCTCACTTCTCTCCAATGTGTGTTGTATGCCAACCTTCATACTTACATTTTAAAATTACATAATTTGCCAATTTTACTGCTCACTACCAATTCATGCCTAGTTCTTTTGCTACATCATATATCCCATAACAGAATGTGACTTCCCACCCAAGTTCTGTAGTAATAAATACTTTGATTTTTATAATTATTCTCTCTAAACAATACTACCATAGCAACCATCCAAATAAGTCCTGTGGTTATTGTATATCTAATTGTACATAGCTTATTCTTATTGTATAAACAGTGAAATTGCCAAATCAATGATATTTGCATTTTTACTAATGAAGAAGTCTTGTCATGAAATAGGCACTCAGTGAAACTAAAATTGTCTTATTGTCTATCATTAAAATTGCATTACTTTGTCACATACTCACTGATTAAGTAGATGAGTGACACTTCTTTTGAGTCAGGGTTCTACTCTGTAGCATATGGTGGCTTAGGCAACTCACTCTGTAGACAAGGCTGCCCTCAAACTCATGGTGATCATTGTGCTTCATCTTCCAAACACTCAGTTTGCAAGCATGAGACAATAGGTGTAACACACTAAAGTATTTTTAAAAATCTCCATAGTGGATTGAATGAGTCTTCACAAATGGTGTGCTCATGTCCTGACTCCTGGATTCTGTGAACATTCTTTCATCCTGGCTATCCAAGCCCACACCCCAAAGCAGCTACCATATCAGCACGAAGTAGAAAAGGAAGGATAAAATTGTACCCAGAACATTGGCAAATAAACATGCAGCAGGAGGAAATCTGGTGGATATACAAATGAAAGAGTGCTAGCTATGCAGCTGACAGGCCTTACAGATGTGCACCTGAAGCCCAGGGCTGTAGCCATCAGAGATGGGAAGAGACAGGAGTGCTTCCTCCCCAGCAACTCCAATGAACATCTGCCCTGTTCACAACCACACAGCATCTAAGTTTCCAGATCAGTGCAGGGCTATATACACTTCTGATGTTTTAAGTTACTCAGTTTGTGGTAGTTATCAATGGCACCTCGGGAAGCTGATAAAATCATTATGGCTAATTTGGACACATATCGACATCAGAAATGAGTGTGGTTTGGAGGCAAATTGATAAAGACACAAAGATTCCCCTGCAGAGCCTGGCCCTAAGGCCTGCTATTCCACTTCTCTCCCAAACAACTCTACCAGACTGCTTCCATTCCAGGCCTTTTGGGCTGGCAGGTCTGCAACTGGATCCCAAAATACCAAACAAGTTGAAACAAGCCTGTTTTCGATGATAACAAACACCAACTTAACAATTTGTTTTGTTTTGTTTTGGCACAGGCAGATCCAATATAAATTGATCTGATCCAGACTTTGAAAAGAAACTTTCTACGTGTTTGTGCTTTCCCCTAAAAACCGAGGTAGTGGCAGATGGAGGCTCAGGAATCTCTCTATTCATCAAATCCTAATTGATCCTAAGAGAGTCTTGTTGGAGAGTGAAGAGCACTTTTCCAGACAATCTTCGGTCTCTACCCTGGAGGAAAATTACCCTGCCATCTGGAAAAAAAGCAGACTTCTCCTTTCACAGACATAGTTAAGCTAATTACCAACTGCTTCCAACTTACACAGCCCGGAAGTCTGTACTGACTCGCTGCTCCACGTTCCTGTGTCTCCTGTTCACAGGTTCGAACTTGCTGCCCCAGGAGGACTCTGAGCTGCTTAATCTTTCTTCTCAACTCAAGGATGAGATTGAAGTCAAGCCGTGGAGGTTGGACATGTGCATCACTTAGTCAGCTGTTTGCTGCACAAATGTGAAAAATCTCCAGCAACTGTGTAAAACACTGGGCATAACAGAGAATACCTGAAATCCCAGAGCTGAGGACACTGAGACAGAAGGATCCCTGAGGTCTGCAGGCCAGATAGCCTGGCCAAATTAATGACCTCCTGGTTCAGTGAGAGACCCTGTTTCAAAAACAAGATGGAAAAAAAGGCATAGGTACATGTGCCTTTAATCCCAGCACTCAGAAGGCTGGTCTCTGTGAGACCAATGCCAGCCAGGCCGACATAGTGAATTTCAAGTCACTTATAGCTAAATAATGGTCTTAACGTTTTTTAAGTCAATAGTATTGAAAAAGACACCTGACATTAACTTCTGGCCTCCACACGTATGTGCACATACATGACATGCATCAATGCCGGCATAATGCACAAGAACACACACATAAATAAATCTGATTACTGTGTACATTTCTAAAACAAGTAATAGTGGAGTTCAGAGAGACTAAAGGATTTGTCACACTTCAAATTCATTGATATCCTCCATACTATAATGATTTGTATGGATCATCCCTCAAGGCAGATATAAGAAAAAAAAACCTTGCTTAATTTTAGGTATTTGCTCTTGGAAGATTGGGTCTCCTTGTGCAAATGAAGATGAATACTTGTGGTCATTCAAGTCCCTGATATTTTCAGATTCAAATATTAGTTTATTGATATATATATCACTTCAGTTAAGATTAATCAAGAGTAAAAATATCCCAAGCCAATTTCAATGTGGAGTGAGTGTTGACACAGCCTCTCAACAGTGCTTGTGTCCTCCTGCTCTGTCTTCTGGGATCCAGATCAGAGGTCATCCAAAAACCCGTATGAATTTTTTAAAAAATCTGTCTAAGTATACAGATTTCAAAAAGCTTGACACTGGAATTTCCTTAACAAGTCATTAATAAGTAAAGTCTTCAGGTGGTCATCCTCCAGAGACCTATAAAGAGAAAATTAAAAGCAAGATCAATTGTGCTTCTGTAAAATCCTACATTTTTTATGACTACGAGAAATGAAATAAAACAAAACAAATTACCTTTTCTGAAAATGAGTCCCATTTCTGTTCCGTAAGTCACAGTGGAATAAGTGACCAGAATCAAAGGCAAGAAGAGATCTAAATTCAGATACCCAAATTCCTTTATTTACCTAATCAGTATGGAGTCTGTGCCAAGCATGAGCTAGATTACAGCAGAGAGAAAAACCGTGTATCATCTAAAAGAGCTATACTCTATGGAGTGAGGTACAAAAAGATGGATGCAGATTTCATTTCTAGTTCTCAACAAAAATATGGCTAGAGACTCAAAGCAGACACCTCTTGCTGCCCTCTGTCTGAACGAGCTTATTTTCGGAGGTCTACAGCTTAAATTTAGACAGTCATGCCAGTCACATCCACAAAAGTGCCATCACTCAGAGAAGCTGTTGCTGTACAGGAATTTTCAAGGATGTTGACTCCCTCAAGGGACGTGCCTCCGAGAGGGAGTATATGTTCCCAAAGGACTCTTCCTGGTGACCAACCAGTGTCTTCCACTTTCTTGCACCTGTTCGGCTGTTGTATGCATACACATTTCCAGAGACTGAGGGAAAAAAACACACAACATACATAAAGTGAATTATGACAAACTTGCACCAAGTATTTGGCAAACATATGCTGTGCGGTCCAGAGAGTGGCTAGCTTGGCTTCTCAAGTCTTGCTTTCTTTACCAAGAGAAAAAGAAGCAAAAGGAGGCATCTTGGGATTTCAAATGCATTTAAAAATTTGCACCTTCTAGTGAATTCTTTGGTGGGAAGAACGGTACTATATATTGATATTTTCAGCAGTTGCATTAATCTTCATGGCTGACTAGCTCTCTATAAAGAGGCATATTTTTAGGAAATGCAAAAAGGATGGAGTCTGAAGCCTCTGGTGTAGGCGATTGTACTATGCCAATGTCAATTTCTTACTTTGGACCATGTATTGTAATTATCAAAGACATTCCCTTTAGGACAGTAGGTCCCACAACCTGTGGGTCATGATCCCTTTGGGGGTCAAACAATCCTTTCACAGGGTTCACACATCAGATATCCTGAATATCATATATTACATTATGATTCATAACAGTAGCAAAATTAGAGTTATAAAGTAGCTACAAAAATAATTTTATGGTTGGGGGTTCACCATAACATGAAGAATTATATTAAAGGATCACAACATTAGGAAGGTTGAGAACCACTGCTTTAAAAGAACCCTGGTAACAGATAGGTATGCAGTAATCCTGTACTGGTTTTTGACAATTTTGTGAGCCTATAACTGCTTTTTAGAGGTTAAAAAAATGAATAGTTCAAAACTGTCACCAAGTCCTCCCCTCCCCTCTGCCAAGTTCTTTAATTGATCTGCGGATTTATCAATCAATCTTTGTAGAAGCAATAATGAAATACTGGAGAAAGAATTCAGGAGATGAAGCTTGAAAGTAGGATATTATAGCTGTTTATTAGATGGCTAGATAAAAAATTAACCATAGTAGAAAAAGGATTCCTGTAGTGCTGCTCAGATAATAGTAGTAAGTAGAGAAGTATGTGCAGTGTTTTCATGACAGACACACCCAATACACTGAAGAGGGGCTTATGCATTAGAAATGAGGAAACTGAGGCACACATTTGTTCACTGGCAATGTTAAATCATCTGTGAGTGACTACAGAGCTTTAGAATTAACAGTCAAAGGCAGTAAAGAAGCTGTTCTGTGATCCATGTTTATTTAAATCCACAAAACAAACAGGACTTTACACCTCACATTCTAGGTCCTACTGAACATTTAGTAAACAAGGATCTGAAATGACACACACAGGTTAATATCAGTGTTCTGTAAAGCTGTCCTAGTTGAGTCAGCTCCTCAAAAGCCATTCGCTGTGTCAGGTAGGGGGACTAGGCAGTCTATGGGGCCACTGGCAGTGGAACCAGTACTCATTCCCAGTGCACAAATGGGCTTTGGGGGACCATTCCCCATGGAGGGTTACTCTCTCAGCCTAGATACCCGGGGGAGGGCCTAGGTCCTACCCCAAGTGATGTGACAGACATTGATGATCCCCCATGGGAGGCCTCACCCTCCCTGAGGAGTGGATGGAGGGAATGGAGGGAATGGGGATATGGAGTTGGGAATCAGAGGACAGGAGGGAGAGGAAATTGAGATTGGTATGCAAAATAGATTGTTTTTAATTTAAATAAAATTAATTTAAAAATTCATTGCAGGATGACTCTTCTAACTTAGGTGTGAACAGCATTTCTCACTGAAAACCCCCTTCTACACAACACACACACACACACACACACACACGATACTTTTTTTGTTTTGTTTTGTTTTGTCTCTTTGAGACAGGATTTCTCTGTGTAGCTTTGGAGCCTATCCTGGCACTCGCTCTGGAGACCAGGCTGGCGGCGAACTCACAGAGATCCACCTGCCTCTGCCTGCCCAGTGCTGGGATTAAAGGCATGCGCCACCAATACTGACTCACACCTATACTCTTTTTTTTGTAGTTTTTTTTATATATTTGAGTTACAAACAAGATTGAATTATATGATGATCCCAGTTCCCTTCTCCCTCACTTTCTCCTCTACCACAGCCCCAACTAAAATCCTACTTATCATATGTGCTTTCTTCTAATCTACACCTGACTCAAAATTTCTGCTTCCTCGTGACCTCTGCATGCTTCCTTTTCTTCCATTCTCACTCTCCTAGCTTTCTCCCCCCTCTTCCCATGTTCTCAATTTGCTCAGGGGATGGTGACCCTTTCCCCTTCTCCAGGGAACAAAGTTTGTCTCTTTTAGGGTCTTCCTTGTTTACTAGTTTCTCTGGCAGTGTGAATTGTAGGATGCTAATCCCTTACTCTATGTCTAAAATCCACATATGAGTGAGTACTTATCATGTTTGTCTTTTTGTGATTGGGTTACCTCACTCAGAATGGTTTCTTCGAATTCCATCCATTTTCCTGCAAATTTCAAGATTCCATTGTTTTTTTTTTTTTCTGCTGAGTAGTACTCCATTGTGTAAATGTACCACATTTTCTCCATCCATTCTTCGGTTGAGGGGCATCAAGGTTGCTTCCAGTTTCTGGCTATTACAAATAGTGCTGCTATGAACATCGTTGAACAGATGTCTTTGTTGTATGAATGTGTTTTTTGGGGGGTATATGTCTAGGAATGGAATTGCTGGATCTTGTGGTAGACTCATTCCCATTTTCTTGAGGAGTAGCCATACTGATTTCCACAGTGGCTGTACAAGTTGGCACTGCCACCAGCAGTGGAGGAGTGTTCCTCTTTCTCCACATCCTCTCCAGCATAAACTGTCATTGGTGTTTTTGATTTTGGCCATTCTGACAGTAGTAAGATGGTATCTCAGAGTTGTTTTGATTTGCATTTCCCTGATGGCTAAGGATGTTGAACACTTTCTTATGTGTCTTTCAGCCATTTTAGATTCCTCTGTTGAGAATTGTCTATTTAGTTCTGTACCCCACTTTTTAATTGGAGAATAGCTTCTTGAGTTCTTTGTATATTTTGGAGATCAGCCCTCTGTCAGATGTGGGGTTGGTGAATATCTTTTCCAGTCTGTGGGCTGTCACTTTGTCTTGCTAATTGTGTCCTTTGCCTTACAGAAACTTCTCAGTTTCAGGAGGTCCCATTTATTAATTGTTGATCTCAGTATCTATCCTACTGGTGTTATGTTCAGGAATTGGTCTCCTGTACTGATTAGTTCAAAGATGTTTTCCACTTTATCTAATAATAGGTTCAGTGTGGCTGGGTTTGAGGTCTTTGATCCATTTGGACTTAAGTTTTGTGCAGGGCAAAAGGCTTGGGTATATCTGTGGTCTTCTACATGTTTGCATCCAGTTATGCCAGTACCATTTGCTGAAGATGTTCTCTTTGTTCCAGCATATAAATTTGGATTGTTTGTCAAAAATCAGGTGTTCATAGGTGTATGGGGTAATATCAGGGTTTTCAATTCTATTTGGTCTACCTGTCTATTTTTGTGCCAATACCAAGCTGTTTTCAGGACTATAGCTCTGTAAAAAGCTTGAAGTCAGGGATGGTGATGCCTCCAGAAGTTCCTCTATTGTACAGGGTTGTTTTGGCTACCCTGGGTTTTGTTACTCCATATAAATTTGAGAATTGTTCTTTCAAGGTCAGTGAAGAATTGTGTTAGGATTTTGACGGGGATTGCATTGAATCTGTAGATTGCTTTTGGCAAGATTGCCATCTTTATTATTTTGATCCTGCCTATCCAAGAGCATGGGAGATCTTTCCATTTTCTGGTATATTCTTTAATTTCTTTCTTTAGAGACTCAAATTCTTATGGTACAGGTCTTTCACTTTTTGGTTAGTGTTACTCCAAGGTATTTTATGTTGTTTGTGGCAATTGTAAAGGGTGATGTTTCTCTGATTTCTTTCTCCACCAATATGTAATCGGTGTATAGTAGGGCTGCAGATATTTTTGAGTTAATCTTGTATCCTGCCACTTTGCTGAAGGTGTTTATCAGCTGTAGGAGTTCCCTGGTTGAGTTTTTCAGGTCAGTTATGTAGACTATCATATCGTCTGCAAATAGTGAGAGTTTGACTTCTTCCTTTCTGATTTGTATTTCCTTGATCTCCTTTTGTTGTCTTATTGCTCTAGCTAGAACTTCAAGGACAATATTGAAGAGGTATGGAGAGAGTGGACAGCCTTGTCTTCTCCCTGATTTTAGAGGAATTGCATTGAGTTTCTCTCCATTTAATTTGATGTTGGCTGTTGGCTTGCTGTATATTGCTTTTATTATGTTGAGGTATGTTTCTGCTATCCCTGATTTCTCCAGGACCTTTATCATGAAGGGGTGTTGGATTTTGTCAACGGCTTTTTTGGCATCTAGTGAGATGATCATGCGTTTTTTCCCTCAGTCTGTTTATATGATGGATTACATTGATGGATTTTCATATGTTGAACAATCCTTGCATCCCTGGGATGAAGCCTACTTGATTGGGATGGATGATTTCTCTGATGTATTCTTGGATTCCATTTGCCAATATTTTATTGAGAATTTTTGCATCAATGTTCATGAGAGATATTGGTCTGTAGTTCTCTTTCTTAGTTGTGTCTATGTGTGGCTTGGGTATCAAAGTTATTGAAGCCTCATAAAAAGAGTTTGGTAATGACCCTTCTTCTTCTATTGTGTGGAATACTTTGAGGATAATTGGTATTAGCTATACTTTGAATTTCTGGTTGAATTCTGCACTGAAATCATCTGGCCCTGGGCTATTTTTTGGTTGGGAGATCTAATGACTGCTTCAATTTCATTAGAGGTTATAGGTCTATTTAAGTTGCTTATGTATTCTTGATTTAATTTTGGTAAGTGAAATCTGTCCAGAAAATTGTCCATTTCCTTTAGATTTTCAAATTTTGAGGAATATAGGTTTTGAAAGTATGAAGTGAAAGTATGACCAAATTCTCTGGATTTCCTCTGTGTCTGTTGTTATGTCCCCATTTTCATTCCTGATTTTGTTAATTTGCATGTTCACTCCTTGTTGTTTAGTAAATTTGGATAAAGGTTTGTCTATCTTGTTGATTTTCTCAAAGAACCAACTCTTCATTATATTGATTCTTTGTATTGTTCTCCTAGTTTCCATTTTATTGATTTCAGCCCTCAATTTGATTATTTCCTGGCATCTGCTCCTCCAGGGTGTATTGGCTTCTTTGTTTTCTAAAGCTTTCAGTTGTGCTGTTAATTCTCTAGTGTGATTATTCTCCTGTTTCTTCATGTGGGCATTTAGCACTATGAACTTTCCTCTTAGCACTGCTTTCAAAGTATCCCACAGGTTTGTATATGTTGTGTCCACATTCTCATTGAATTCTAGGAAATCTTTAATTTCTTTTTTTATTTCTTCCTGGACCCATGAATTGTGCAATTGGGTGTCACTTAATTTCCATGAGTTTGTAGGTTTTCTGTAGTTCTTGTTGTTGAATTCTAATTTTAAAGCATGGTGGTCTGATAAGACATAGGGGGTTATTTCAGTTTTTTTTTGTACCTGTTGAGGTTTATTATGTTGCCAAGTATGTGGTCAATTTTAGAGAAGGTTCCATGTGGCACTGAGAAGAAGGTAAATTGTTTTGTATTTGGGTGGAATGTTCTATAGATATCTGTTAAGTCCAATTGCGCCATAACTTCTATTAGATCTTTTGTTTCTTTGTTAAGTTTCTGTCTGGTGTTCTTGTCCAGTGGTGAGAGTGCCTCTGACTTACTGATCCTTAAGATCTAGAATCAGTCCTAAAGAGTCACATCAACTCGTTTCTTCCCTGCCTTTGAAAGTAAAGAAAGCCACATGATTGTGACCCATTCTCCAAACCCCTGACTCAATACTAATTAAACAGAACGATGGTGGTATTTCCAGCCTACGAATCTGGAAATCAAATGCAACCTTCCTTGTTGTGAAGAATAAAAATAGCAAGTGATATTTGGCATCTGGAAGCACTCTGTATTTATTCACATACACTTTTAATGAATTATTGGAAATTGAAATTCCTAGGAGCCTATTTAACGTACAACAGTTAGGATGAGTGGTATGTTTCCAACTAATAAAATATTTTAAAGGGTGACTTTATTTAGGGAAAATCTGGAAGCCAGCAATAAAACATCATTAATTTCATGCCAAGACATTCAGAGCTGGCAGGAGCTGAAATATAGAGCAATATCACAAGGTGCTGTCTGGTGATGAGTCTGTTGTAATTAATGTTTCATGGTGCATGACATTTGATAAAGTTATTCTTACATTTATGATAGTCATGTTTAAATTACAGACAAGGCTGTCCACTCTCTCCATACCTCTTCAATATTGTCCTTGAAGCCCTAGTTAGAGCAATAAGACAACAAAAGGAGATCAAGGGAATACAAATCGGAAAGGACAAAGTCAAACTCTCACTATTTGCTGACGATATGATAGTCTACATTAGTGACCTGAAAAACTCAACCAGGGAACTCCTACAGCTGATAAACACCTTCAGCAAAGTGGCAGGATACAAGTTTAACTCAAAAATATCTGCAGCCCTACTATACACCAATGACACATTGGTGGAGAAAGAAATCAGAGAAACATCACCCTTTACAATTGCCACAAACAATGTAAAATACCTTGGGGTAACACTAACCAAAAATGTGAAAGACCTGTACCATAAGAACTTTGAGTCTCTAAAGAAAGAAATTAAAAAATATACCATAAAATGGAAAGATCTCCCATGTTCTTGGATAGGTAGGATCAACATAGTAAAAATGGCAATCTTGCCAAAAGCAATCTACAGATTCAATGCAATCCCCATCAAAATCCCAACACAATTCTTCACAGACCTTGAAAGAACAATTCTCAACTTTTTATGGAGAAACAAAAGACCTAAGATAGCCAAAACATCCCTATATAATAAAGGAACTTCTGGAGGCAACACCATCCCTGACTTCAAGCTTTTTACAGAGCTATAGTCCTGAAAACAGCATGATATTGGCACGAAAATACACTGGTAGACCAATGGAATAGAATTGAAAACCCTGATATTACCCCACATACCTATGAACACCTGATTTTTGACAAACAATCCAAATTTATACAATGGAACAAAGAGAACATCTCCAACAAATGGTGCTGGCATAAGTGGTTACAGACTTGTAGAAGACTGCAGTTAGACCCAATCCTATCGCCTTGCACAAAATGTAAGTCAAAATGGATAAAAGATCTCAACATAAATCCAACTACACTGAACCTATTAGAAGACAAAGTGGGAAATACCCTTAAATTAATCAGTGCAGGAGACCGCTTCCTGAACATTACACCAGTAGCACAGACACTGAGATTAACAATTGATAAATGGGACCTCCTGAAACTGAAAAGCTTCTGTAAGGCAAAGGAGACAGTCAGCAAGACAAAACGGCAGCCAACAGACTGGAAAAGATATTCACCAACCCCACATCTGATAGAGGGCTGATCTCCAAAATATACAAAGAACTCAAGAAGCTAGTCCCCCAAACACCAAACAATCCAATTAAAAGGTGGGGTACAGAACTAAATAGACAATTCTCAACAGAGGAATCTAAAATGGCTGAAAGACACATAAGAAAGTGTTCAACATCCTTAGCCATCAGGGAAATGCAAATCAAAACAACTCTGAGATATCATCTTACTCCTGTCAGAATGGCTAAAATCAAAAATACCAATGACAGTTTATGCTGGAGAGGATGTGGAGAAAGAGGAACACTCCTCCACTGCTGGTGGGAGTGCCAACTTGTACAGCCACTGTGGAAATCAGTATGGCGACTCCTCAAGAAAATGGGAATGAGTCTACCACAAGATCCAGCAATTCCACTCCTAGGCATATACCCAAAAGAAGCACATTCATATAACAAGGACATATGTTCAACCATGTTCATAGCAGCATTATTTGTAATAGCCAGAAACTGGAAGCAGCCTAGATGCCCCTCAACCGAAGAATGGATAGAGAAAATGTGGTACATTTACACAATGGAGTACTACTCAGCAGAAAAAAAACAATGGAATCTTGAAATTTGCAGGAAAATGGATGGAACTCAAAGAAACCATTCTGAGTGAGGTAACCCAATCACAAAAAGACAAACATGATATGTACTCACTCATATGTGGATCTGCTTTATGATACATAGTAGTGACCGTGCTTTATCAGAGCTGTTTTTAATGATGTTGCTCAGAATGGTTTCCTCCCAGATGATGACTGAGAAGCTAATTTAAAAAGAATGGTGCCAAGTCCCACAAGAGTAACAGAACTGTGCTGTTTTCTGGGACTTTGTTTTTTTACTTTGTTGTTGTTGTTGTTGTTGTTGTTGTTTGTTTTATTTTTTTGTTTTTTGTTTTTTTAAAGGGAGTGTGCTGGATGTCTCTACAATTTTGTTTAAATTACTGCAGAACCTGGAAAAGCTATTGCTGCTATTGATACATAACATATTGCCATTATTGCGCTCTCTCTCTCTCTCTCTCTCTCTCTCTCTCTCTCTCTCTACATATATATATATATGCTAATTGAAACTCAAATATGTGATGAATCCAAGGTGTTTCAGTGAGTGCTAACCTGTGCATGCAAATTTGATTTCATCCTTAATAAGTAGTAAAGTTATATGCTTGCCAAAAAAGAACCAAATAAGTGACACACTGGAAGACAAATGTCACACAATTTCAATTTTATGTGTAACCTAGAAATTATGAACTTATGGGAACAGAGAGCAGAATTGTGGCTATTAGGCTTCAATGTGGGTCTTTTAACAATGGGGAAACGATTGGTTTAAGGATATAAAACTGCAGTTGGACAAGAGGCATGGACTCTGTGAAGTCTTGAGGTCTACTGAGAGCATGATAAATATGGTTGATAACAATATGCTATATTTTAAAAGTTGTGAGATAGTATACTTTAAGTGTTCTCAAAACAAAAATGATGAATATGTGTGATATAACATGTTAATTGGTTTAATTTAGCCATGCCATTGTGAACATACTGTATTGTGTATCATAATTGTGCATGACTTTATGAGCTAAATAAATGAATGGAAAAAAAACAAGCTTCAAAAAAAATTACACAGTAACCGCTATGAGACAGGCAAAGCTTGCATACATCCACTTTTCAGCTGTGAAAAGAGAGACTCTGGAATGTTAAATGCTTCCTCCAAGACCACATGGAAATGTGTCCATCACATTGATTTCAAAGACTGGGCCTTCTAATTCCAGATCTGTGGCTTGTCTTAAGCCTCTAACCATTCCAAACTGCATGGAAAAGAAAATCTTGTACAGCATTTTACAAAATGAAAATATGGTCTGCTTTACAACTCCAGGATTCATAATATATAACAGTTGTGAATCTATTACCCATCAGGCCTATAGATATGGAAGCTGATAAAGATAGCTAAGACAGTATTTGAGCCTGACCCTTAAAAGGGTTTGAAATGCCACTTGCTTAGAATCTGGTGGCCCAACAAACCAGCAGAAGTGATGCCCTGTGATTTCCAAGCCTGGGTCTCAAAAGGTGACAAGTTCCCTGGAACTCCATCTAGAGATCCAAGCCACCATGACCAGTGCCAGCTAATTCTTACAGAGAAACTGCATGAAGAGGCCAAAGGACCCAACTACACCCAACCTGCAAATGTATTTCCATGATGTCAAGCTGTGAGTACAACCACTTTGAATCCACTACATCAGACAAGCTGCCAGTACTAGAGGGACGTCACTTATTTCACATAAAGATAAAGAACTGCCCAGCCAATAGGTAATCACATTCCTGACACACTAAAGTATAAGTTATAATAAGATGGTTATTATCCTAAGCTAGTAACCTTTGGGGCTGTTTGGCACCCAGAAACATATAACCAGGAATGAAAATTGTATTTTATTTATCTTAAACAGAATTAATTATACATGTTATTTATATTTAAAAGATGCTTATTTTGTATAGAATAAGGTAGGTGTCCAGTTCCTTTTGGCTCATGGATTTTTAAATTCCTGGCCTATCTCCAAATGGCTATAATTTGATGGGACTGAGTAAGGGTGATATCCCCCAAGCATTAAATGTCATTGATGATCCAATTGATTTTTTATCTGATTCTTTCTTAGCCCTAGGCTTTCTCCACCATATTTATCTTGCAAAGTGTAGTGAATATGAATCCATTCATATTGTTGAGAGTCTAAATCCAAGAGGTGGAATTAATTTTAAAAATGCAGATGAATCATACCTGGATCAATGGCTTCTCCATCAAACACAGTCTCATATACAGTAGTTTCCTTTAAAAAAATCATGTTCACATTATCAATAAAGCTAACTTGATGAAATTACTTTTGTCATGTGTTCAATACTTCAAGCAAATGACTTGTGATCGTTAGTTCTAATTTTCGTCAACTCTATACAACCTAGAGTCACCTGGAAAGAGTCTCAATAGAGGGATATCTAGATCAGGTTGGACCATGAGCATGTCTGGGAGGGGTGACTTAAATATGTTTTTTGATGTGGGAAGGCTCATCCTGAAAGTGAGTGGCACCATTCTCTGGTTTTGGGCTCTGGACAGTTAAGAGTAGAGAAAACTGGCATTTATTGCTCTCTGCTGCTGACTGTGATGTGCCCAGCTGCTTCAAGCTCCAGCCGCTACAGTGATGGATCAGGGTGTGCAGAAGATAAACTCTTTCTTCTGCTAGTTGGCTTTTTGTCAGGATATTTTATTACATCAACAGAACTAATTCTAGAACATGATTTCTTATAAATTCTCCTGTCATTTTAATCTGCAGAAGGTTAGCAGTTTAGGAACTAAAACTTCCTCTTAGTCTTACCTCCTCTCAACCATATCCCCCATGATGGTCTGCCTGCCAGGACCTCTATGAACTTGGACACTTCTCTTCCGGGCATCGTGTGTGGTGTGGTAAATGTCACAGTGTGCCCTTCCTCCTAAATCTGTACACTGGCTTCCTGACTTTCCAGCACCTCAGAATGCCACTACATTTGGAAATACTTTAAAGAGCTAGTGAAGTAAAATGAAGTTATGGATATTAGCCCAATATGATCAATATCCCAAGAGCAAATGAGGTCACAGACAACAGTGTCCTCAGAGTCAAACAGGCTCAGCAGAAACATGAGTATCTCACCTTTAGTACTCTGATTAAAGAATCTCTGTTATTTAGGCCACAATCTGTAGTGTTCTGTTATGAAAACACTGGAAAACTAATTCAGAAGATTAGGTGGCATCAGCCTCCTTATGGAAAAGGGGGAGAGTGGAACATGGAGAGACAGCCAGCCTGTGAAACAAGGCTATGGCCAGCCAGGACTCTGGTAGGAATGTCCAGGGTGGGCAGGAGGCAAAAGAATGAAACTAAGATGCCCCTTCTTCTTCTATGGTGCATTATGAATCCAAGATCCAGCCCTCTCTGGTGTATTTATGGGGATTATTCAGAGATTATGCTCTGGCTAGTTTGAACTGGTTTGCCTTCTCTGGGTGGAGATTTACCATCTGCTACAGGCTCTGAGGTTAAGAAACTTGCCCGGTTTGTCACATGTATAATAATTTCAAATATAGTCTTATGTTCTAAGCAGTATTAAATAATGCCAGATTTACATTTGCCTAGAGTCATTTTTGCTACATGCATGTGTATTTTAAGTAAATTTTGCCTTTACCAAGTTCCTAAAGTTTAATCTGAAACCACGGATTTGTAACATATACTAATTCAGCAAAAAATGATGAACTAAAATGATGTTATTTCCTTCCTAGGAAGCTTGAATAGATTTTAATATATGCTTAGAAGGAAAACCTTTCAATATGCAACAAATACGGATAAAAATTTACTTACTGTTAGTACTTCTAGCTTTTTATTTCTGGTTTCTGTGATAACATTTTTTTCTTTTTGACTTATATCACCTGTTTAAAATACATTAAAGTAATAAATAAATGGCAAGTATGTAGTGGTTGGCATTTTTAAATGACATAATTTGAGTTGGGAAGATAACAGAGGGCTGAGGTACTTGATAACAAGCATGACAACCTGAGGTTGGTGCCCACACGGTAGGAGGAGAAAACCTGACTCCCACCAGATGTCCTGTAACTTCCCACAAAATTAAAATTAAAATAAAGGTGTTGTCACTTCAGCAATACACACACAAACACTGAAGTGATTAACATGGCACTTCCATAAGGATGACAAGTAAATTTGTGATACACTCCATATTTTTAGAATAATACTAAGGATGTTCATTTTTAAATGAACCTACTCTTTGTAAGGTTCATTTATATACACAGATTCATATAAAATAATTTAATTAGAGTTAACACTGATTGCCAAATAAAAAGCCCAGCACCAACAGATGGTGGCACAAGCCTTTAATCCCAGCACTCTGAGAAACCCTGTCTTGAAAACCAAAAAGAGAAAAAGAAAAAAGAAAAAAAAAGCACAACAACAAATACGGAATACTTCTCTTTTTCAAGTTGTTAGTTGGGGTCTCCTGGAGATCTCCCCCCAAAATAAAGGCTCATTACCATTGGTTGCCTACTAAAACTTGCTGGTGACACTCATTGCTGAAGATCCCATACACATTGGTCATAGGACATGGAGATTGCTATTGACTAGAAAGCCCCCTCCCTGATATCTAGCTTCCACAGTAGCTCAGAGTGTCCTGTAAGCTGCTGGGGGTAAGAAACTGTCACCAGCCACCAGCTTATCAAGGTACATTCATTAGTGCAATAGCCATATGAATGTTATGAGATAAACAATTGCTTTCTGAATGAATCCTAGGCTGACTCCACAAGAAGGAAAGAATGCCTGGTCCTGCAAATCTTCCCAAGAACAAATGGTTGGAAGTGCACATGCCCCTGGAAAGAATCTACTAGTTATTCTGTCAAATGGCTCAAATACACCTCTAAATTCATTTCTGTATACCAAAAAATTACTTCAGATTTTGGACCTCTTCAGTGAATAACATAGAAAAACACAACTGGCCAAAGTGGAGAAAAATCAGTGCCATTGGAGTGCTCTACCACAAATGGGACATTTATATCACACACTCATCCCAAGGCTCAGGGATCATCATGGAAGGACAGACTGATGGGGATGTCCTTCTGTATATATGTTTCTCTCATTGGTTGATGAGTAAAACACTGTTTGGCCAATAGAGACAGGAAGATTGGTGGGACTAGGAGACAAGGAGAATTCTGGGAAAGGTAGGCAGAGAGAGACCTCAGAGAGACACCATGTAGCCCAGGAAGGAGTAACAGGTCTGGACCCTTCTCCAATAAGCCAAGACCATGTGGAAATACATAGATTTATAGATATGGGTTAATAATTAAGACAGGGCTAGCCAATAAGAAGTCCTACCAACAATTTTATAATTAATATAAGTCTCTATGTGCTTATTTGGGGCTGAGAAGGGCAGTGGGACCTGGCAGAACAAGAAACTCTAGCAACAACAGACAATAGCTTATAAGAGCTAGAAGTAATGGACCTGAGCCAAACAGTTTCTTCTGGGCATGACAGGGCTCAAAGAACCTATGGTTGCCTGCACAAGACCTGCTCAGGAACAAGTCTCTCAGTATTCAAGCATGGAGTAAGGAGGGGACTCACAAGCCCCAACTGCTAACTGAAAAGCCAGTGACATTTGATGGCTTCTGGCAAAGAGGGTACCCATGTATTGTTGTTGTAGTTGTTGTTTTCTTTTTTAAGATTGTTGTTTCTGATAGGTCAGCCATTCTCGGAGGACATAAAGTGGTGACATGAAGTAGTAGACAGGTCGGAGGGTGAATCTGAAATACTTCACGAGGAAGAATGAAGATTACTAAGATCAAAATACATTCCAAGAAATTCTCAAAAAGTCAAGAAAATACTGTATTAAAGCAAATATATGTAATTTTTAAAATATATGTAATTTTAAAATCATACCATTCAAGCATAATCAGCAAATCATATCTTACCTACAACATACTTCACTCCTCTGTAAAAAAAAAAAAAGAAAAGAAAATTTGACAAAGCAACAATTAAATTATGACAATATGTTGGAAATAATTTCATTCAATAGTTAACATGTGACTGTATCACAACTAGTTTTTTTTTTAAAAAAAGAAGCAATAATGTGGTTTTTATTAGCTATTTCTATCTGCTTTACTGCACCATTAAAAAGAAATCCTATGCAGTTAACCAAAATGCAACTAGAACTCTATACTCTATAGTGTGTGTGTTACCTGCATGAAAGTACAGTGGTGTGTGTGTGTGTGTGTGTGTGTGTGTGTGTGTGTGTGTGTGTGTGTATTATATACAACCTGCTCAGTATGTAAAATGATAGTTGTATGCATGTGTTTTCAGGGTTAACCATTTGGTATTGGATAACCAATCAACCTGCTGTTCATGGGGGAGTATTTCTCCTGCTCTTGGCCTTCCTTAGTTGCCTGTAGTTCTTTGCATAGGGCTGAGGCCTCCTGAATTTCTGTACCACCCCCATCTATATTTTCATGTTTCTGTTCAGCTCAGGAACCTGCGCTTTAGTAGGCCAGTGTAATCACTAACTATATCTGAATATTTGATCTAATACCCATAGATAAGTGAAGTCCTCACCACTAATAAAGGAAACAGCTCTCTGCAACACAGAAAGACCAATACAGAAAACCACAACCAATCAAAATGCAGCATTGTGTGCTCCATTTCCAACTGATACATCTATAATGCAACTCCTGCACTCACATTCATTGTGGAAGAGGGGGTGAAAGAACCGGGGATCAGGGAGTTTACCTTGTCTCCTAGGAACATTGCCATTTACTAAAGAAAGTCTCCCAACTAGTTCAAGGAGAAAGTGGGTTTGGACTCTGGTAAAAGTGATCACTGAGTTTTGTATCCCCAGGATTTTGTCTCTCTTATGTACACTTAGGCAGAATCGCTGATAGCTATGATTACCAAACTTTAATTAATTTTAAATTTTTATACCGAAAGCTTAGAAAAAAAATCACATACTTGGGTTTCAATTTGGAGTCTTCCTTGGTCATTTTCAGAGAGCAGTTTTTAATGTTTCCATATCTCCAAAGCAGAAAACACATCCAGAAAACCAATCCAGCAAAGAAAACAGCCATCAGAGTGAAGATGAAAGGAACGTACCAGTCGCTGTTTTTGTATGTGTTGATAGCTGTGTACACAATGGTCAGACCTTTCCTTTGCTGGAAAATTATTTCAAAGCAAACAGAGTGTTAGTCCCTGTTTTCAAAGCACATTTGTTTATGTGATGCAACATCAGTATAGAACTACCATCTTAACAGACAGTGGGATCCAGATTCATACATATTTGTGAGTACGCAGGAACAATGAGAAACATGATGACACAAAAGAGCCACCAAATTCAGAATGTAGAGAATAGAGTTGCACAAAATGGCCACTCCATGATCCACCTCAGTCCTTTGATCTATAACACTGAGAGGTTGAACTAGATAATGAAGATAGAGGTTTCTATCCCACCAGGCCCTGCTGCCCTTCAGCCCCAATAAACACACAGAGACATTTAATTATTAAACTGTTGGCTAATGGCTAGGGTTTCTTACTGGCTGGCTCTGTCTTAATTATTAACCATTTCTATTAATCTAAGTATTTCCACGTGGTCTTATCTTACTGGAGAAGGGTGAAGACCTGTTACTCCTTCCTCGGCTACATGGCTTCTCCTTTCTGCCTTCCTCTCCCCAGGCCTCTCCTGGTCTGGTAGCCCTGCCTATGCTTCCTGCTTGGCTATTGGCCAAACAAGGTTTTATTCATCAACCAATAAAAGAAACATATATACAGAAGGACATCCCTATCAAGATGATATCTGAGGTCCTTTTTGACTGTATGCTCCTGTTCTTTACTCCCTTTTGTGTAGTTTGATTAAACAGTACACTCTTGAATATCAAATACTCAAAGAAAAAGACTTTTCAATTTGTATTTTAAAGTCCACAAAACAATAAGAAATACCATAAAGTCTACTGAGCAGGAACCTTCATCCTTGAGTGGCTGATAAGCCATTATATAATTCAGCAGAGGTTTCCCATGTCTGCTTTATAAATGAAAAATATTAAAAGATCTGCTAATGTTGTAGAGTTGAACTGAAGATGAGATGAAATGGTGGCTATAAGGCATACAGTGTGATTCCTGGCACTTCATAGATGTCCATTATTATGATAGCATAGTTTTGTGGGTTTTTTTTGAAACAGGGTTTCTCTGTGTAGCTTTGTAGACCAGGATGGCCTCAGACTCACAGAGATCCACCTGCCTCTGCCTCTCAAGTGCTGAGATTAAAGGTGTGTGCCACCACCACCCAGTGATAGCATAGTCTTTTAAAATGGCCATTTGTAGAGGTGTTTAATGGCTCTAATTCAATGAATAGTACTCCCTTCTATTGAGCAAGACCTTCATATTGTTTAGCCAGAAGTTTGGGAGACCTCTACAGGCAGCTTAGTGATCCTCTACATATGTATGTGTAATTTTCACTAATTCTTGTGCACATGGTATTTATTTATAGATGCACAGTGTCTAAGAGAGTTTGGGTTTGTGAAAAAGTCTAAAGGCATATAAAGGACAGTAATGGTCTGGTCACTCTTAGCATTTCTGGCTGATATTTGACTTTGCAGTAAAAATAATTACAACATCGAGGATTCAAATTAAATTCTGCAATTCTTTACTTCAGAACTGGTTGGAGGAGGTGGAGTGCTGATTCTTTGCACATAAATATCTATGACAGCAGTTCCTGTCTTGGGTTTGATGGCTTTGCCAGACTTCAGGTTGTCATCAATTACATGCACCACAAGATGGTATTGCTGCTGCAGGTCAGCTCCAGATTCAAAGTTGAAAGGATTCTTCACAATTAACTTTGGAGTATTTGTGCCCCGACTTGGATCTAATTTGAAATGAAGGTTTTCATTTCCTTTAAGAGGAATAATGGGAAAGTTAAAATTATTTTACAATACATAAAATGGTCTCAAGCTACCTTTAAATGATGTTAAAACACAGAATGTGTACATAGATTAAAATTTGTGTTATACTGTAAATTTACATATCTATAAATAGCTTATAATAAAGTTGAAACAGAATAATCAATGCATTAGGGAAAAGGTGTTTTAAACTAGGCATGTTGGGGTAAGCCTGTAATCCCAGCACTTGGCAAGGAGAGGCAGAAGGATCACCAGTTCAAGGTCATGGGGCTTGGTCCTGCCTCAGCTGGGTATGCCAGACTTTGTTGACTCCTGAAGGAAAGAAAGCCTTACCCCCTCTGAGGAGTGAATAGGGGATGGGAAGAGGGAAGATGCAGGTGGGAAAAATGGAGGTGGGGAACTCGGTTAGTGTGCAAAATGAAAAAAAATTAAGAAAATAAATTTATTCATCACATTCCAATAAATTATTAATTATACCAAGCAACAACATTATTACAAATATGATTGAATAAATGGCATAGTTGATGCCTAAAAAAGAGTTCAAGGTCATCCTTGGCTGCATAGAAAGTTCAAGGCTAACCTGGTCTATGAAAGTCCCTGTTCACCACCACCACCCAAAAAAAGAAAGAAAGAAAAGAACAAAACAAAAATGTTTTAAAGGTTAAGATCATAATTCTAACCCTCACATGTGGCCGGCAAATCTCATGCTACTTTCTGATTACTCTGCCTATTTCCTCTTCCTTTATTTGACTGTCTAGTCAACTTAGTCTAGACCAGTGGATCTCAACTTGTGTATCATGACCCTTTTTGGGTCAAATGACACTTTCACAGGTGTCACCTAAAACCATTGGAAAACACAGATATTTACATTATGATTCATAACAGTAGCAAAATTACAGTTATAAAGAAACAATGAAAATAATTTCATGGTTCAGGTCACCACAACATGAGGAACTGTATTAAAGTGTTACAGCATTAAGCAGGTTGAGAAACACTGTGCCAGACTAATATCAAATGAGCCAGTCAAATCACAGTACCAATTACATCCTCAAGAAGTTATATCCTCTTCAGGGCCTAGAACACACTATTATAAACAAGATGAACCTAGCAATTGTGTATAAATATCAACCTAGTCTTCATAATTAAATAGTATATCCATACTCCCATCCTTTCAGATGAGCAGCCGCAGCAGGTCTGAGACATATGAAAAAGTCTTACTGTCACAGTCAAGATGAATGTCAAGACAGTGCTCCCCTGTCTAGACTTTCTCTTGGTTTATAATTTTATGTGTTGACAGTACCAAGCTAAATGAATTGAGTGCCATGAATGTGTTCCACATCTATCTTAGATGGTCTGTATAATAATTTCTAGGAATAGTGTCTGATACTTGGCTGGTCTCAAATAAAGGAAGATCTCCTATGGATGACAAGTTGGTGACTATAACATTTATGTGAATCTCCATAGAGCCAGCAATAGAGTCAAACCCATCTAGCCTTGTGAACTTGTAGCAGCAGCATCAGATGGAAAGATGGGTTCTGTTGTCAGGGAGCTCCATGGATAACAAACTTAATTCCTTATACTTAAGCCGATAGCATTTTTCCAAGTCCAGAAGTCACAAAATAATTGAGTCTCATCTGTAGATATGAAGGAGTACCTTAAGGAAACAACTATGAAATAGTGTAACTTCTATAAACAGTCACTTCTAGTGTTACATATCATGTATGACATTGTATAGCTAGTGTCAACTTGACATATGTTTGTGATTAAAAGAAATAATTAAAATATCCACCAGAAGCTATTTCAAAGCGCATTTCAAAATCACGTGAATCTCTGTCGTGACAGTTTAATTTGAGGCCATTGACATTTGTCCCAGCAACAACACCATCAGAGATGACTGCCTTATAGAGATAGGGTGTGCAGACGGGTGTTTCATCATTCTCGTCTTCAATGTCAACAGTGACCTGTCAGTGATGAAGAGAAAAGAAACATCACAACCACATCATGAGACTATTTATAAACAAAATCAGAAATGAGCATCTGGATAAGGGCAGATCATCCAAAGTAAAAAGTCTAAGTTTCTCTGAGTTTGCAGACACGTTCATGTAGATATGGATCCTGGCTATCACTCACTAGTCAGTGGTTTGTTATTCTTGGGTCAGTTGTGACAGTCTATGTCCCCTTTATGAAAAATTTGGGGTTCATCCAATGAACCTCTATGGAAAGCACAGTTATGCAAATTATAACAGAGGCAGTGCTGAAGAATGCTATCTCTGAAGCTGAAGTTCCCTGACTCTGAACTGTCCACGTTCAGTGGGCAACACATCCAGAAGGCATGTCCCCTAACTTAATTAAGGACCTCTTCTGTACTGTTTTCTCAAGAACAATGTATATCTGCCTTAATTAGGACTATTAACAACCTTCTCCTAATTAAATTACCATAAACCAGGAAGCTGTGATTTACATGGGAAAAGATCGAAATATCAAGGATTTGAAAATGTCAGTAATCAAATGCCATTCAGCCTCGAAGAGCTGTCTGCCCACCTCTCCAATGACTAATACTTTCCCCAATAACATTAGCAGGAGAATCCCTGGTGTGTCTACATCTGCAAGAATTGTCTTTTCAAAACTGTTTGATAGAACATCTTAGTAACATAGTTAAGTTCTTGGAGGAAATCCTGCATTTCTTCTCTGTAGGTTGAACACAGCTGATTGTTGTATTGAATATGTGAGATTTTTTAAAATTACATTTAAATTATTTATTCTCTCTTTCTCTCTCTCTCTCTCTCTCTCTCTCTCTCTCTCTCTCTCTCTTCTCTGTGTGTGTGTGTGTGTGTGTGTGTGTGTGTGTGTGTGTGTGTGTGTGCATACTACAGAACTGTGTGTGTGATGTCACAGGTCAACTTTGAGGATTTGGTTCCCTCTTTCCACCATGTGGACCAAGGGGATCAAACCAGATTGTCAAACTTGGTGGCAAGTGGCTTTACCTGCTGAGCCACCTTACTGGCTTGAGATATTTTTTATTGAATCTTAATTTAATTATTTTTAGTTTTTTTAGAATTTTATACATGTGTACTATATTTATAATTCCCACCTCTCCCCCTTACCTCTCTAAGTCTACCCATGCCCCATTCCCTTTCAAGTTCATGGCCTCTTTCATAATTATTATTGTTACACACATATGTACATATATAAGTATATGTGCATTATACAACCTATTGAGCCCCTTTAGTGTTGCTCTTACATAAATGTGTTTAGGGTTGATCACTTAGTCAGGATAAAAGTGAAGTTTTCTGCTCTCAGCAGATATTGACTGTCTGTAGCTCTTCATCTAGGCCTGGGGCCCTGTGAAATTTTCCCCATTCACATTGGCATGCCAACTGATGTGTCGTTATGAAGGTTTTGTTTAGGTATTCATATTGTTGAGATTTCGTGGGTACAACTTCCATGCCATGTTCATGAGACAACATCTTACAGCAGGTGTCCTGGTCCTCTGGCTCTTAGAATATTTTCACCCCCTCTTATATGATGCTTCCTGAGCTTTAGGTGTAAGGGTTGTACTGTAGATGTACCAAATGGAGTTTGACACCCCATAATCACTAATTCTCTGAAGTTCAGCTAGTTGTAGATCTCTGTGGTAGCTTCTACCTGCTGAAAAGAGAAGCCCCCTCAATGAAAGATTATTACATCCATGCCTATTTATAGACGTAATAATAAGTATTTAGAAAGCATCTAGAAATTATATTGGGTTGAGAAAATTGTAGGTCCTCCTGTCAACCATGGCACTTAAGTAAACAGATTTTCAAACTTAAATAAACAGACTAGGGTGATATCTGTGATGTAATGGAAATGGACTTTGACTTGAACTAGAAATCTTCATTAAAACCCTAAACTTGGCACTCATTAGGTCTTTCATTTGGTACACATTACATTATTTTCCCTTCCCTTCCTATGGCCATTAGGAGAATAAATTTATCCATTTGCTGACAATTGCAAGGGCAGAATGCTAACTACATGCCAAGCATCTGACCTATACTAGGTCATGAACCAAACCAAGTCTCTGAATCACTACAGTTCCTATTCTATAGGAGAACCAAACAATAAGCTGTATATAAAGTAATAATATATTTGAAAATGCCATATAGCAATTTATGCTATGCAACTAAAAACCAGAGAGAGCTAACAGGAACCACCTCAAGAGTTTTCCAAGACAGCCTTTCTCTTTTGACACACTCTTCTTGTTCCTACTGCTCCTCTGTATTTGAATAATGTCCTTATGCAAGTACATATTGTCAAAATGTGTGGTGTTTGGTGTGATTCTCGCTGGCATAAACAATCTTGTCATAGGTTGGATGTAGAATGTCCCCAAGACTGTGTTTGAAAACTCAGTCCCCAGCAGCAGATGGCACTGTTTTTATAAAGTTATGTGGCACCTTCAGGAGGCAAATCATCACTTGAGGAAGTGTGTCATTGGATGCAGACCTTGGAGATTTAGGGTCCAGCCTCACTCCCTGTTGTTGCTCTGTTCCTGACTGCAGTATAACCAGCTGACCCATGCTCCTGTTGTCATGCATTTCCTGCTTTGCTGAATTGCATCCCTTCTTAAATGAGAACACACACACACACACACACACACACACACACACACACACACACACACACACACATAGCTTCCTGTGTACAGTCAGAGCCACGGAACAGTAACTTGTACAGATTCTCTGCTACCAGATTTCTGTTTCTCACTTTTCTCATACAGCACCCACACCCCCTCTCTGTGTTGCTATCTGTAGAATTAATTTGTCCTTCCTTCTTGGATCATTCATCCACTAGTTTTCGTCTACATTATTATATTGACAATGTGAGTCCTAGAAGTTAAACATTAGTTCTGATGTATTGGAGAAACATAAAGAAAATTGAGTGATTGAGTTGAGTAAGAACAGAAGCTCGAGGGACCCTGCTAGGAGGCATCTAAGACCAGGAGTTTGCTCACCGGATCCAAGCTTGGCAGCAGGATCCAACACACCCTAACACTACCGAGGCCCTGGTGGCAGTTCTGCCTCCATCCATCGGCCCAGGTAGGCCAGGGGCTGTTTTGGGTTTCAGGTAGGACTATATTCCTCAAAATTCAAAACTCTAGAGGAAATGGACAATTTTCTACATATGTCACTTACCAAAATTAAATCAAGAACAGATAAGCAACTTAAATAGACCTATAACCCCTAATGAAATAGAAGCAGTCATCAAAAGTCTCCCAAGCAAAAAAGAAAAAAGCCCAGGGCCAGATGCTTCAGTACAGAATTCTACCAAAAATTCAAGGAACAGCTAATGCCAGTTCTACTCAAAGTATTCCACACAATAGAAGCAGAAAGGTCATTGCTGAACTCCTTTTATGAGACTTCAATAACCTTGGTACCCAAGGCACACAAAGACATAACTAAGAAAGAGAACTACAGACAAATATCCCTTATGAACATTGATGTAAAAATACTAAGTAAAATGCTGACAAATTGAATCCAAGAACACATCAGAGAAATCATCCACCAAGATCAAGTAGGCTTCATCCCAGGGATGCAAGGATGGTTCAACATACGAAAAATCCATCAATGTAATCCACCATATAAACAAACTGAGGGAAAAAACACATGATCATCTCACTAGATGCCAAAAAAGCCTTTGGCAAAATCCAATACCCCTTCATGATAAAGGTCTTGGAGAAATCAGGAATAACAGGAACATACCTCAACATAATAAAAGCAATATACAGCAAGCCGGCAGCCAACATCAAATTAAATGGAGAGAAACTCAATGAAACTCAATGCAATTCCTCTATAATCAGGGACAAGACAACGCTGTCTACTCTCTCCATACCTCTTCAATATTGTCCTTGAAGTTCTAGCTAGAGCAATAAGACAACAAAAGGAGATCAAGAGAACACAAATTGGTGAGGAAGAAATCAAACTTTCACTATTTGCAGATGATATGATAGTCTACATTAGTGACCTGAAAAACTCTATCAGGGAAATCGTACAGCTGATAAACACCTTCAGCAAAGTGGCAGGATACAAGATTAACTCAAAAGTATCTGTAGCCCTACTATATACAGATGACACATTGGTGGAGAAAGAAATCAGAGAAATATCAACCTTTAGAATTGCCACAAACAACATAAAATACCGTGGGGTAACACTAACCAAAAGAGTGAAAGACCTGTACTGTAAGAATTTTGAGTCTCTAAAGAAAGAAATTAAAGAAGATACCAGAAAATGGAAAGATCTCCCATGCTCTTGGATATGTAGGATCAACATAGTAAAAATGGCAATCTTGCCAAAAGCAATCCACAGATTCAATGCAATCCCAATCAAAATCCCAACAGAATTCTTCACAGACCTTGAAAGAACACTTCTCAGCTTTATATGGAGAAACAAAAGACCCAGGATAGCCAAAACAACACTGTACAATAAAGGAACTTCTGGAGGCATCACCATCCCTGACTTCAAGCTCTATTATAGAGCTATAGTCCTGAAAGCAGCTTGGTATTGGCACAAAATAGACTGGTAGACCAATGGAATAGAGTTGAAAACCCTGATATTAAACCACACACCTATGAACACCTGATTTTTGACAAACAATCCAAATTTATATGCTGGAACAAAGAGAACATCTTCAATAAATGGTGCTGGCATAACTGGATGTGGACATGTAGGAGACTACAGATAGACCCAAGCCTTTCGCCCTGCACAAAACTTAAGTCAAAATGGATCAAAGACCTCAACATAAACCCAGCCACCCTGAACCTATTAGAAGATAAAGTGGGAAATACTCTCACATTAATCGGTACAGTAGCACAGACACTGAGATCAACAATTAATAAATGGGACCTCCTGAAAAAGCTTCTATAAGGCAAAGGACACAGTCAGCAAGACAAAATGGCAGCCCACAGAATCAAAAAAGATATTCACCAACACCAACATCTGAAAGAGGGTTGATCTCCAAAATATACAAAGAACTCAAGAAGCTAGTCTCCAAAACACCAAACAATCCAATTAAAAAGTGGGGTACAGAACTAAATAGACAATTCTCAATAGAGGAATCTAAAATGGCTGAAAGACACATAAGAAAGTGTTCAACATCCTTAGCCATCAGGGAAATGCAAATCAAAACAACTCCGAGATACCATCTTACTCCTGTCAGAATGGCCAAAATCAAAAACACCAAAGACATTTTATGCTGGAGAGGATGTGGAGAAAAGGGAACACTTCTCCACTGCTGGTGAGAGTGCCAACTTGTACAGACACTTTGGAAGTCAGTATGGCTACTCCTCAAGAAAATGGGAATGAGTCTACCACAACATCCAGCAATTCCACTCCTAGGCATATACCCAAAAGAAGCACATTTATACAACATCTGTTCAACAATGTTCATAGCAGCACTATTTGTAATAGCCAGAAACTGGAAGTAGCCAAGATGCTGCTCAACCAAGAATGCATAGAGAAAATGTGGTACCTTTACACAATGGAGTAAAGGTACTTTTACACATGGAGTAAGGTACCTTTACACAATGGAGTAAAGGTACCTTGCATGGAGAAAATGTGGTACCTTTACACTCAGCAGGAAAAAAAAACAACGGAATCTTAAAATTTGCAGGAAAATGGATGGAACTAGAAGAAACTATTCTGAATGAGATAACCCAATCACAAAAAGACAAACATGGTATGTACTCACTCATTTGTGGATTTTAGGCATAGAATAAAGGATTACCAGCCTACAATCCACACTGCCATAGAAGCTAGTAAACAAGGAGGACCCTAAGAGGCACATACATGGTCCCCTGGCGAAGGGGAAAGGTCAAGATCCCTTGAGCAAATTGGGAGCATGGGAAGAGGGGGGGAGATAGGAGAATGTGAAGGGGAGAAGAGGACGGATGCAGAGGACATGAGGGAGCAGAAAGGTTGAGTCAGGCAAAGAATAGAAGATAATAAGAATGGAGATATCATAATAGTGGGAGACATTTTTGGTTTAGAGAGAAATCAGGCACTAGGGAAATGTCTGGAGATCTACAAAGGTGACACCAGCTAACAATCTGAGCAACAGAGGAGAGGCTACCTTAAATGCCTTCCCCTGATAATGAGATTGATGAATGACTTATATGCCACCGATAGCCCTCGTCCAGCAGCTGGTGGAAATAGAAGCAGACACCCACTACTAATCATCGAACTGAACTGGAATCTAGATGCAGAGAAGGACGAGTGACGAGCAAAGGAGTCCAGACCAGGCTGGCAAAACCCACAGAAACAGCTGACCTGAACATCGGGGAACTCTTGCTCCCCAGACTGATAGCTGGGATACCAGCATGGGACTGAACCAGACCCCAGGAACATGGGTTTTAGTGAGGAAACCTCGGAAATCTGCGGGACCTGCTCTAGTAGTTCAGTACTTATCCCTAGCATAGGTGTGGACTTTGGGAGCCCATTCCACATAGAATACTTCCTGAGCCAAGACACACGGGGGTGGGCCTAAGTGCTATCCCAAAGGATAAGATAGACTCTGATGACACCTTTTGGAAGGCCTCACCATCCATGGGGAGCAGAAAGGATATGTGATAGGTAGGGTTTTAGTTGGGGGGGGGTGATAGGGGAGGATGGGAGGGAGAAGGGAACTGGGATTGTCGTGTGAAACAATCTTGTTTCTAATTCAAATTTTTAAAAAATCTGAGAAAAAAAAAAAAGAACAGAAGCTAAATGTAGCCAGGCCCAGATCACTCAAACACCTTGAGAATGATGCTGGAGCCTAGTCTACTGTGATGTGAAGTGTATGAAGAGGTCATAGGACAGGCAGTGGACTTTTTTCAGGAGTCATTCTGCCAGACTTTAGGGCCACAAGCAGAGACATGGTTCTAGAAAGCAGCCTGCTTTATCAGCCCGAGTACAGGCAATGGGGGTACAGCCAGAATGTTAGAGGTGGATGGGTGAGAAGTGAGATGATAGATTGCCTAAAGGATTAAAGAGCAGATTTGGCACACATGACAGGGAATAAGTGCCCAGATTTTATCCTGTCTCTTTGAGTGGAGTAACCTGAAATATCAAAACTACCTTGCTGTGTGGGATTGAGAATGAATTGTATAATTATAGCTTATTATACACAACACTTGACTTTTGGGGGGTTCTTAAAAATTATACTAAGGTGGTGGTGGTGATGAGGAGGATAGACCTCTCAATTCTGGAGATTGGAGACCTTTCTCCTTTTTCATACTGGGAAGTTGAATTCATTGGCATGATCATTTTGGCACTTGATATACTGAGCTCCCCAAAGGCAAATGTGACAATGTCTTACACTTTTGTAGCCCAATATTCTGTACATAAACATTTAATAAATGTTCATTAAGATGAAGAAAGAATGAGCAAGTTCTTTATTGTACAGAAAAACATAAATACTTCTTGTAAGAAGAGAGTTACTTGACGTTTCTCAGGTTTTATATTAAATATACTTCTTGTTTTCATATGTAAAACATGAAAGATAATTACAAGTTATAGTGTCCTATATTATGTGAAGAATTGATGTGTCAGTAAGAAAACTGGTCAAGTACCTCATGTTAAAAAATCATTATCGTGACATCCTAAGTCTGTGAACCCTTATAATTCCAGACTCAAGGCTACACCCTCATCCATCTGAAAGTCGTTCTAATCATTGGAGTGAATAGGTCTCATGTTTTCCTCACAGTGATATGCTCACTCAAAAAAACAAAACAAACCCAAAATGTTGCTGTGCAATAACATAACTTTAGCTCCATTAATAGCATGTAATACATAATAAATACAACATCATCTGTGTTTGATATTTTTCAAGAGTCTTTCAACCTTGCTTAAATATTGTAGAGACACACACATTCCTTCAGGTCATTGCTAAAAGAATGCACGTGGCATTGCAAACATTGCCTTGAGGTAGAAGGAAGCATGGATTTAGTGCTAGTTCTGTGGGTCTTATATTAACCCTGGGTTCATTTTCTAAACTCTGTGCCTCAGGTTCCTCATCTGTATGGTGAAAGTGAGTAGAATACTGTCTATTTCATATGTTAAAGTAGGCATTAATCTCCTCACATCTCTGTTGTCCAAAGAGATTCAGGTTACACTTTTGAAAATACATTCACACCAGAGACAGAGGTTAGCCAGTCCCTCCTTTCCCATCCAGACTTCCAAAGCTAAGTTCATGCAAAAGTTATAGAATGCTTGAGAAGTAGGAGAAATTCACAAGTTTCTTCATTCCCTAACACTCATATCACCTGAACACCCCAATGTGACAAATTAGAACTTAATACGTTGCTCAGTCATATAGACACAAAACAGCATCTTTCTACTTACCATGGCCACTGCAGTCCGTGGGTGAGCTCTGTCACAATCCACAGCTTGCACTGTGAGGTTATATTGCCTAACAGACTCATAGTCTGGCTGACTGGTGAGTTCAATCACTCCAGACAAAGGGTGAATCCAGAACCTTTGTACAGCCTGGACGTCTCCTTTGATGATCTTGTATGTCATACAATTTGGTGGGTGATCCTCATCAATGGCAGCCACTTGTCCAACTTTGTAAAAGGCTGCCAATGTTTTACAACAATGTTTATTTTTCTCATATATATTTCTCATACATATTTCTCATATATAATTTTTCAAATGATAACCTGGATTTTCCCAAGTGATAACCTAGAATCTTTTGTGTAATAATGACTGTTTGAAGATTAACGCTCCACATGATGACACATAGATTTACAGAGAATCTTCAGCCATTTTAGACCACTGGTTCCTCTCAAATGAAACAATTTAAAATAACTTTGTAAATCTAATAATTAGCTTCATCTATCATTATGCTGACATTAGTGGAAGATAATGTTCAGAAGCCAGACTCTGAAACCAGAATATCTAGTTTACAAATCTCAGTCTCTAACTTACCAGTATTACAGTGGACAATTGTGTAGGCCTCCTTGTTTTTTTCTTTCTTTGCAAACTAAGCACAGTAACAGTATGTACCATAAAGACTTGTAAAGATCAGGTGAATTAAAATACATAAAGCACTTATAGTAATAGCAAATGCCAAATAAGAATTATTTATTATTTACATAGTTCTCTCATTGAGTCTTCCCAACAGCCTTATGGCAGTAGTGCTACCGTCCCAATTCTACAGATAAGAAATTGAGACCTTGTGATGTTAACTCTCAGGGCCACAGAACTAGTTGTAGTAGAGTCAAGCTCAAGTCTGAGTCTAGTAATTCTACAGCCTGATTTAAAATAGCTTCTGAATTCTTCCGGTTAATAGTATTCACATACAATCTTTCAGAAGAATGATAACTACAGTATATTGGTTAAATTCATATGCCAAAAGTATTTGTCCTTCCTGTGTTCACATTACTAGCCATGCAGGCAACCCTAGCACTCTGGCTTGTGACTTGCTTTGATCGATAAGATATTAATGAACCTGGCACAGGCAACAGTATAAGAAGCATTTGAGAGATCAGATTGACCTTTGTCCACCCTCTGCCCTCAACCTCCCCAATCACCCCCGACTGGCTTCTGCCTGAGCCACCCCCCACCACTAGAGTGGACCTGCCCTGACTGGAAGGACCACTCTGAGTATGGACACATCTCACACTTGTCTGCCCACCGCCCTCTGCCCTCCTGCTGCCGCCTGAGCCTGCTGCCTTAGCCTGAGCCCTCTGCCTGCTGCCTGAGAGAGAGAGACCCCACCTGCTCCCACTGGAAGAAGGGATGGGAAGAAGACAGAATAAGAACACACTCAACAACAGAAAGACCAATATGACACAACCAGAATCTAGGAACTCCACACCAGCAAGAACCGAAAAGCACAAAGCAGAGGATGAAAAAGAGATAGACCCTAAAAATTATATTATGAAGATGATAGAGACCATTATAGAGGAAACAAGAAAATCCCTTAAAGAAATAGAAAAAAAACAAGCAAAAAATTACATGAAATGGAGGAAAAGACAAACCAAAATTTTAAGAAATAAACAAATCTCTTAAAGAATCTAAAGAAAGTCAAGAAAAAAAAAAAAACCAAACAAGTGAAGGAAACAATTCAAACAGTTCACAGTTTGAAAGTACAATTAGAAACAATAAAGAAAACACAGAATGAGGAGATGCTGGAAATAGAAAAGCTGGGTAAATGACCAGGAACCTCTGATGTAAGCATAACCAATAGAATACCAGATGGAAGAAAGAATCTGAGGTGTTGAAGATTCATTAGAGGATATACAGTCATCGACCAAAGAAAATCTCAAGTCCAACAAATCCCTAACACAAAATATCCAGGAAATATGGGACACCGTAAAAAGACCAAACCTAAGAATAATAGGTATAGAAGAAGGTGAAGAAATTCAGCTTAAAGGTACAGAAAACTTATTCAACAAAATCATAGAAGAAACTTCCACAACCTTAAGAAGGATATGCCTATGAAAGTACAAGAAGCTTACAGAACACCAAATAGATTGGACCACAAAAAGAAGTCCCCTTGCCACATAATAATCAAAACACCAAACTTACAGAATAAAGAAAAATATTAAGAGCAGCAAAAGAAAAAGGCCAAGTAACATGCAAAGTCAGACCTATCCGAATACACCTGACTTCTCGATGGAAACTTTGAAAGCCAAAAGTTCCTGGATAGATGTTCTACAAACGTTAAGGGAACATGGATGTCAGCCCAGACTATGGTATCCAGCAAAGCTTTCAATCACTACAGATGGAGAAAACAAGATATTCCATGACAAAACCAGATTTAAGCAATACATATCCACAAATCCAGCCCTACAGAATTTACTTGAGTGAAAACTCCAATGTAATGAAGATAACTACGCTGAAAAACCATAGGCAATATATAATCCCACTTTACCAAACACCAAAAAAGTGGGGAAATCCACACACAATAACACCACCACCAACAAATCCAAAAAGACAGGAATCAACAATCAATGCTTATTAATATCCCTCTATGTCAATGGTCTTAAGTTGCCTATAAAAAGATACAGGCTAACAGAATGGATACAAAGACAGAATCCATCCTTCTCTGCATACAAGAAACACATCTCAACTTCAAAGACAGAAGGTACCTCAGGATAAATGGTTGGGAAAAGATTTTCCAATCAAATGGACCCAAGAAACAAGCTGGTGTAGTAATCCTAATATCTAACAAATTAGACTTCAAAATCAATGAAGTCTAAATCAATCAAAAGAGATGAAGAAAGGCATTTCATAATTATCACAGGAAAAGTCCATCAAGATGAAGTGTCAATCCTGAGCATCTATGCCTCAAATACAAAGACACCCACATTTGTAAAAGAAGCATTTCTAAAGCTCAAATAACATATAAAATCTCACACACTTACAGTAGGAAACTTTAACACCCAGCTATCACCACTAGATAAGACCACCAGACAGAAACTTAACAAAGAAACAAAATAACTAACAGATGTTATGACCAAATTGGGTTTAACAGATATCTATAGAACATTCTATCCGAACACAAAAGTATATACCTTCTTCTCAGTGCCACATGGAACCTTCTCTAAAATTGACCACATAGTCTGCAATGTAGCAAACCTACACAGATACAAAAAAATTAGAATAACCCCCTGTATCAAATCAGACCACCATGCTTTAAAGATAGAATTCAACAACAACACACATTGCAGAAACCCTATAAACTCATGGAAATTAAATAATGTGCAATTGAACTATCCTTGAGTCAAGGAACAAGTAAAAAAAAGAAATTAAAGACTTCCTAGAATTTAATGAGAATGAAGACACATCATACCCAAACCTATGGGACACTTTGAAAGCAGTGCTAGGAGGAAAGTTCATAGCACTAAATGCCCACATGAAGAAACTGGAGAATAGTCACACTAGAGAATTAACAGTGCAACTGAAACCTCTAGAACAAAAGGAAGCAAACTCTCCCCAGAGGAGTAGACACCAGGAAATAATCAAACTGAGGGCTGAAATCAATAAAGTAGAAACTAGGAAAACACTACAGAGACTCAATGAAACAAAGAGTTGGTTCTTCGAGAAAATCAACAAGATAGACAAACCTTTATCCAGACTAACCAAAAGGCAGAGAGAGAGAGAGAGAGAGAGAGAGAGAGAGAGAGAGAGAGAGAGAGAGCCTGCTAATTAACAAAATCAGAAATGAAATGGGGGACATAACGATGGACAATGAAGAAATCCAGAGAATCATCAGGTAATACTTTGAAAACCTGTACTCCACAAAATTCAAAAATCTACAGGAAATAGCAACTTACTGGATAGATATCACATACCAAATTAAATCAAGAACAGATAAGCAACTTAAATAGACCTATAACCCCTAATGAAATAGAAGAACTCATCAAAAACCTACCAACCAAAATAGCCCAGGGCCAGATGGTTTCAGTGCAGAATTCTACCAGAAATTCAAAGGAGAGCTAATACCAGTACTCCTCAAATTATTCCATACAATAGCAGCATAAGGGACATTGCTAAGCTCTTTTTATGAGGCTACAATTACCTTGGTACCCAAGGCACACTAAGACACAATGAAAAAAAGAGAATTACATACCAATATCCCTCATGAACATCGATGCAAAAATATTCAACAACAACATACAGACAAATTGAATCCAAACACACATCAGAGAAATCATCCAGCATGATCAATTTGGCTTCATCCCAGGAATGCAGGGATGGTTTAGCATATGAAAATCCATCAATGTAATCCACTATATAACAAACTGAAAATAAATGACATGATCATCTCACTAGATGCTGAAAAAGCCTTTGACAAAATCCAATACCCCTTCATGATAAAGGTCTTGGAGAGATCAGGAATAACAGGAACATACCTAAACATGATAAAAGCAATATACAGCAAGCCGGCAGCCAACATCAAATTAAATGGAGAGAAACTCAATGCAATTCCTCTATAATCAGGGACAAGACAAGGCTGTCTACTCTCTCCATATCTCTTCAATATTGTACTTGAAGTCATAGCTAGAGCAATAAGACAACAAAAGGAGATCAAGAGGATACAAATTGGAAAGGAAGAAGTCAATCTTTCACTATTTGCAGAGGATATGATAGTTTACATAAGTGACCCAAAAACTCTACCAGGGAACTACTACAGCTGATAAACACCTTCAGCAAAGTGTCAGGATACAAGATTAACTCAAAAAAATCTGTAACCCTACTATATACCAATGACATATTGGTGGAGAAAGAAATCAGAGAAGCATCACCCTTCACAATTGCCACAAACAACATAAAATACCTTGGGGTAACACTAACCAAAAAAGTGCAAGACCTGTACTGTAAGAATTTTGAGTCTCTAAAGAAAGAAATTAAAGAAGATACCAGAAAATGGAAAGCTCTCCCATGCTCTTGGATAGGCAGGATCAACAAAGTAAAAATGGCAATCTTGCTAAAAGCAATCTACAGATTCAATGCAATTCCCATCAATGCAATTTTTCACAGACCTTAAAATAACTGTACTCAACTTCACATGGAAAAACAAAAAACCCAGGATAGCCAAAACAACCCTGTACAATAGAGAAACTTCCAGAGGCATCACCACCCCTGACTTCAAGCTCCATTATAGAGCCATAGTTCTGAAAACAGCTTGGTATTGGCACAAAAAATAGACAGGTTGACCAATGGAATCGATATGAAAACCCTGATATTAACCCACACACCTATGAACACCTGATTTTTGACAAAGAAGCTAAATTTATTCAATGGAAAAAAATAAATTATCTTCGATAAATGATGCTAAATAAATGGTGCTAAATAAATAAATGGATTCGGACATGTAGAAGATTGCAGATTGATCCATGTCTATCGCCAAGCACTAAACTTAAGTCCAAATGAATCAAAGACCTCAACATAAATTCAGCCACACTGAACCTCCTAGAAGAGAAGGTAGGTGGCACCCTTGAACAAATTGGTACAGGAGACTGCTTTCTGCTTTCATAACACCAGTAGCTCAAACATTGAGATCGACAATTAATAAATGGGACCTCCTGAAACTGAGAAGCTTCTGTAAAGCAAAGGACACAGTCAGCAAAATAGCAGCCCACAGAATGGGAAAAGATATTCACCAACCCCACATCTGACAGAAGGCTGATCACCAAAATATACAGTGAACTCAAGAAGCTAGCCACCAAAACACCAAACAATGAACAATGCAATTAAAAGATGGAGTGCAGAATTAAATAGAGAATTCTCAACAGAGGAATGCAAAATGATTGAAAGACACTTGAGAAAGTGCTCAACATCCTTAGCCATCATGGAAATGCAACTCAAAACCACACTGAGATACCATCTTACTCCTGTCAAAATGGCTAAAATTAATAACACTAATGACAATCTTTGCTGGAGAGGATGTGGAGAAAGTGGAACTCTCCCCAATTGCTGGTGGGAGTGCAAACTTGTACAACCACTTTTGAAAGCAGTATGGTGATTTATCAGGAAAATGGGAATCAGTCTATCTCAAGATCCAGCAATCCCTCTCTTGGGCATATACCCAAAGAATGCATATTCATGCAATAAGGACATATGTTCAACTATGTTCATAGCAGCATTATTTGTAATAGCCAGAACATGGAAACAACCTAGATGCCCCTCATCTGAAGAATAGATAGAGAATATGTGGTATATTTACACAATGGAGTACTACTCAGCAGAAAAAAAACAATGAAATCTTGAAATTTGCAGGCAAATGGATGGAACTAGAAGAAACCATCCTTAGTGAGGTAACCCAATCACAAAAAGATAAACATCGTATGTATTTACTCATTTTTGATTTTTAGACATAGAGCAAAGCATCACTATCTTACAATCCACACTTCCAGAGGATCTAGGAAACAAGGAGGACCCCAAGAGAAGATTGCATAGTCCCTCGAAGAAGGGGATGGGGACAACAAATTGGAGCCTGGGTGCAGGGAAAGGAAAGAGAGTCTTCATCCAGTTGCTGTCTGAAGCAGCAACAGACACCCACAGCTAAGCCCTGAACCATACTACTGGAATTCATTTGTAGAGAGGAAGGAGGGTTGAGCAAAGGAGCCAAGACAGGGATGGAGAGACCTGCAGAAACAGTGGACCTGACCTACTGATATAATGGAGACCCTATTCATAAAGCTGGGGAAACAGCATTGGACCAAACCAAGTCCTCTGAATGTGGCTACCAGCTAGGAGTCCAAGACAGTCTACGGGTCCTCTAACAGCAGAGCCAGACTTTATCCCTAGAGCATAAATGGACTTTGGGAGCCCATTCCCTATGGAGGGATACGATTGCAGCCCAGATCCAACAAGGAGGGTCTAGTCCCTCCCCCCAAACAATATGACAGACTTTGAAGGTCCTTGGTGGAGGGCATCACTATCCCTGGGGAGGAGTCAGAGGGTGGATTGGTGTGGGTTGGGTGGGGAACATGGGAGGATGGGAGGATGAGGGAATGGGGGGAATGGATATGTAAATATGAGTAATTAAAAATAAAAAAGAGAGATCAGATTGCCTTTATCTTCCCACATATCACCCCCACACCCTGCCCACACTCGTGATTGTTAGACTGCTCTATGAAAGTGACTCTAGTTGTGACTATACCTCTTTCTTCACTCTGAGAGCATACTTGATTTAGCCTAAGGATTAAAGGACGAAAGAGAAGCCAAAGTAACCCAGTCATCCCAACCAAACCAGGACAGAGCACTGAAAACCAGCTGACTCCCACAAGTTTCAGCAAAAGCAGAAAGGTATTCCAATTCTCGGATGAGTGCGCTGGGAAAAAAATTGTTTATTGCTGTGTTACTCTAACTTTTATGGAGTTCATTACATAGCATACTTATGGCAATAAATTACAGCTATGATAGGTCTCTCTTCAATCATTTTATATTTAAATTAAAAATTGTGATACATGATTATCCAGCTCACCAACAGGTATATGGCTGTTTCCACTGAGTAATGATGAAGAAGAAAACATTTCATGTGCTATCCCATCACTGTCAACCTCAAAGGATATTTTCTTATCTGGCATCCTCATTTAATCAAGATTCATCTCTTGTAATGAACTATTAAGTAGGCCGTGAACACAGCTTATGATATCAACAACAGAAGAAGCACATTCATGGAAATGGTTTCTTATATGGCAGTTCCAGAATAGAAAGCTTCTACTGCTACTGCTTGAGTGAGAGCAACATTATTAAGAAAAAGGTACTGCAATGGATACCATGGCCATGGAGAAGAGACAACCAGTAAAAGTGGTCTCTGTCTTACAGACATGGAAAATGATGGGATCGTTTCCATATTTAACACCTGGCTAAGTACAGGGGGAAGTGTATTATTCTGAAGGTGTAAAATTAACCTTTCAATAAAGTCTAAATATTATCTTGAGCATCTTTAGTTGAATTTTAAATAGCATAATTATGGAGCTCTGAATACTGCCAAACCTCATCAAAATTACTAGAAACAAAATACATTTTCCCTAGTGGCCTGTAACCCAGCTGATTCAATTTCTGTGTTTCTTCTAAGTCACTACTGATAAAGGAGTTCTTTGCCCACATCTATTTCTCCTTCATCACATGTTATCAATATTTTTTGGCTTTTTGAGACAGAATTTCTCTGTGTAACAGTCCTGGCTGTTCTGCTTTGTAGACCAGGCTGGGCTCTAACACATAGACAGCCACCTACCTTTGCTTCCCAAGTTCTGGAATCAATATTCTTTTACCTTAAATATTATAGATCTCCATAATTGTAATTTTCATGTTATCTACTAGATATATTTAAGTCCTCTGTACAAACCAACTCAGCATGGAAAAAATTCTACTAATGTGGGTATTTGTTTTCAGCTGGCCTGAAACTTGCTGTGGAAACCGGCCTGGCCACAAACTCACTGAGCTCTGCCTGCCTCTGTCTGCCAAGTGCTGAGACTACAGGCAAGTCCCACCATGCCCAGCTCCTTAGTGTTGTTTTTAAATATCCTCAAAGTCTATAGGCGTAACATTTGATATTGTGAGGGGAGTTTGTGATCCGAGTAGTTTGACATTTTCAATTTCCTCCTAAGGGTAGTCTGAGCTACAAAGGTTTTGTCTTTTCTGTAAATATCTTAATATGTACATATATATGTATGTAACAACAATTAATAAAAACAGGTCACACATTTGAAAGAGAGCAAGAAGAAAAACAGACAAAGCTTTAGAGAAAAGAAAGGGAAGAGAGAAATCATGTAATCATATTATAAAAATAAAAGAAAAAAAATAATTCAAGATGATTATGAAACAAAACAAGCAAGCAAACAAAAATCCCAATGCTCCAATTCCATTCAGGAATATTTTTTTTGACAAAAGAAAAAGAGGAAGGAAGGTGTTTCAGCATACTGAAAACTGCCTTTACTCACTGGGGAGACATCCCCAGTGTAGCTATCATTGGCAGCAGGAAAAGAATCGAGCTACTAGGCTGGAAAGATGGCTCAGCAGTTGAGAGCATACAATGCTCTTGTAGAAGGCCAAATTCAATTGCCCAAACCCATGGTTGATGGTTCATAGCTGCCTGTAACTCCAACTCTGGGGGAACCTGACACCTCTGGCTTCTGTGATCACCTACACTCATATGCGCATATTCCTATACAGACACATAATAACGATTCCTGATACATGACAACTAACGTGTTCTATGGTCAGCATACATGGAATGTTAGCCATACACACAAGGCTCATCTCAGCTCTATGACATAGTTATTACCCTTACTTTACAGATGAGAACTCAAAAGTACAGTACTTGGACTATAGTTCATTTGCACAAAGCCCTGGAAGCCTTGTGTTTGAATCCCTAGCAACACACACGCGCACGCGCACGCGCACGCGCACGCGCACGCGCACGCGCACGCGCACATGCACACACACACACAGGAGGAGGAGGAGTCATGAAGTTTTCTGTAGAGCATTTCTGGAGTAAGCTGAAGAAAAGATAGCCAACTGCACAGAGACGTCAAAGCCATGAGATGAGAACTGGAGCTTTGAAGCTATTAGTGTCTCAGGCAACCACAGAGCTCAGAGGTGCTGGACACAGAAAGCCTGCAAGGACCCCCATACTGATTGGTGCTCCACCAGAAGCAGCCCCTTCCAGGAACCAGATCCTGTGCTTTTCTCTAAACTTCTTCAAACACAAAATGGTAATGATTTTCCAAGTCTCAAGAAAGCTCTTTTCCCAAGCCAAATATTTTTAGATCTTTCAGAACTTTTCTGTGCCCTGGTCCAGTAGACAACATTTTAAAGAAGGTAGTGATTTTCTATTCAACTGCATAAACTGAATGGAGGGGTGGAGTTTTAAAAGAATAATGGCCTGGCTCTTTTACTGGAGTACTTTGGACAAATGAAAACTTTATCCCAAGATGCCCCTTCTCTTACATAAACACTAGTGTCTCTATGTCAAAACAACATGGATAGTTTATTTTGGATGTTTGTATTTTTGGAAGTTAGCACTTTTATTAAGAAATTAACAAAATTTACTACTCCTCATATTTTATGCTATGAAAAATTAGTTTTTACAAATTCACAATGAAACCCTCCAAGGTACATAGAGATGCAAGCTACACAGAGATCATTAATTTATGGTAGCAGAAACAGGTTTAAAGCCAGTTTCCTTTAACCCCTACATGTATGGTCATTCTGCTACAATTCGGGGTGCTTACAAAGCAGTTTTACTTAATTTCAGGGCACGATCAGTTATATTCCTTGAAGTCAAGTCTGGAGGATTCACTCTCCAGAAATACTGAGAAATGAATGTATTGTTCCTGTCTTTGATGACAGAACCACAACTATTACCATTGCTGCATTTTCCAAATAGAATGAGACTAGCTAGCGTGTCCTAACTCATATCTAATGTAAAACTGTGATAAATGAACCTTAGCCATAATACTGACTTTGGACCTAAAACCTTGACCCCAATTGTTCATGACATCTGTGTTGTATGAATAATAACCACACAGTCCTTACTTGCTGACTCTAGTCATTCTTTGGAGGCAAAATAGGTGAAAATGAAGTAAAGTCAGTAGTGTGCATTTGTCCACCAGAAAAACAAGTCCTAAAACTGACATCAAATGTCAAGGTACCCTTTGGGACATCATCAGGATGACACTCTGAGAATGTCCCAAGAGAAAAGAAACATTTCCCAGAAGGTCTGATGCCCTCAGTGCTCCTACATCTGTTTGTGTTCTGTAAATGCTTGTGCTCCTGTTCCATTGGTCATTCAAAAGGTGTTTCCTTATGGATGAGTTAATGTTAAAGAAATTAGAACATTTCTCACCTCCTGATGTTTCTGGAACGGAAAATGTGTAGTGTGAGGCTTGAAATTTGGGGCTGAAATCATTGTCAGGAGCAATCTCCACAAGAATTGTCACGGTCACTGTAAAATTGCACAGGAAATTAATACTTTTTGTTGTTTTGTTCTAGAAACTGAAACATGTCTCCAGTTACAAAATTAGCAAAGCATTATGAAACAACAGTAGGAGTCTTATACCTCCAAATGATTGGATTTCCACATTGTGTGTTATCAAGGGACCAGTGATGGTTTGAATATGAGATGTCCCCCTCACACCCATGTGTTTAAATGCTTGGTTCCCAGCTGGTGGGATTTTCTTCCATTTGGAAACGTTGTAGACCCTTTAAGAGGAGTATTTTCCTTGGAGGAAGTGGGTCACCAGGGGGGTGGGGAGGTTGGGGTGTGGGGGGGTGGGGGTGGGAGGGTGAGGTGGTGGTAAGCCTTGAGGTTTTACAACCTGGCCCCACCTCCTGTTCAGTCTCTCCTGATTGTGGATGCAAAGTAACTGACTGTTTTCCACTCTGACTGCCATGTTTATTGTCCCGTAATGAACATAAACTCTCCTGTGGAAATATGTAATTATGCATATATTTATAATTATGTAATTATATTTACAGCACATATATAAATATGTTATAATTCTATATAATACATAGTAATGTATAATAATGCTATGCTTTAAAACCTAGAAGTTAAAATTGAGTCTCATAAAGCCCATGTTTAATGCTTGGAATTAACATAAATTCTATGGCCTTAAAGGGGATTTAACATCTAGTAAGCTCATCAATCGATCAAATCAGTGTCTATCTCCTACATTACAGTGTGGATTTAAAGTAAAAAAAAAAGATTGTGATCAAGAAATATTTTCAAATGATAAAATGTTGACAAAAGTAGTTACTATTGGCCAGCCATATTGCTCAGTAGGTAATGATGCCTAATCTCAAGCCTAATGATCTGAGTTTAGTCCCCAAGACTGAAATGGTGGAAGGAGAGAACCTATGCCAGTAAGTTGTCTTCTGACCTCAACATGCATATTATGTCATACCCTACCACCCAACACACATGTAATTAAATAATTAAGTGTAGTTTAAAAACATAAAGCATTTATTGCAGTTTTTCATGTTGCATGTAAAAGAAATTTGGAGCTGACAAGCTAAGGTAGCCTGCTAGAGAGTTGTTGAAAAGAAATATTTTGATATTAAAACATAAAAGGAAGCAACTTGAGGTTTTAAAGTAAAATTATAACATAGTATGCAAAACACTACGTAGGGCATTGGTATAATTGCTGTAGTTTCATAGGAAAGAGACTGAGAGAACAGAATTAAGTTCATGGCCCAACATAACAAAGGTAAAACTTCAAGGAGTAGATACCAGAACAAGCTATATTGGCTAATATCATCTCTGAGACATTAATGTGCCAAACACAAAGTCCTAAATTAAATAAAAATTAAGAAACTTTTATGGCAAGACTTCTTGAGGATCCTGCTCTGCTGGTATTTATTGTGCATCTGTCCAGGGAAGCATTTCTCCCCAGACTTGGCTGGCTATGAAATTCTCCTTTAGCAGATTATCTCTAGCACTCAAGTACAAAAGAATTCTGGTATATCACCTCTCCTAAAACTCTGTGCAATGTAGGTCAAATAGTAAAATTTACCCAGTGATCTATATGACCTTTACTACAGAGACTCTGTGGCCAGCATGCTTCCCTTCCAGCATATTTTTAATTCAAGGATAATGTCTACAACCTTCACCACTATCTCAAGAGTATCCATGATCCCTAAGGAAGTTTGAAGAGTGATATTTTCTAAAAATGAATGGTTTACTTTAAACCTGTACATTTCTTTCAATAAATCCACTTATATGTTGCAAGAGCAGGTGCCATTACAGCTCTGCTATGCTATGATTTTTATTGTATCCATAAAGACTCCAAATTGTGTGAATTAGCTGGCCTATAAAAACAGAAGGAACCAAACATGCAATGTTGCAAGCATATCTTATGAGCAATTACTGTGAATATATTGGCCTGTAAGGACCAGAGGGGATATGTTACAGAGAAAGATGTTTTAGCTCTTTCCTGTTCAAGAAAGGTTCAAATCTGGTGAGATGGGAAAGTTATTTAGCTTTGAGAAAAAAAAAGCATACATCCTAAAAGGTCACTTTTGGCTTCATGATGCTCTACCAATACTATCAAAGAAAACTTAGGAATACTTCTGGGTAAGATGTCATGCCTTGGTTCCTGTCCCCAACATAGCACTTCTCCAGGTAGCTGTATAAGTCTACAAATCACCATTAAAACTAAGTTTCTGTATTAATAACATTTCTGATCAGGGAATAAAGATACTGGAAAGTAGAAACAGTGGAGAAGGGATTTTGACTCTTAGTTAAAGCTTGGAAGGTGTGGCAGGAGGAAGTAGTGGATGCTCATGTCTCAGCAGACCAGGAAACAGAAAGACAGCAGGAAGCAGGATCAAGATGTGGATCTCATGACCCACCCCCAGTGACTGGCTTCCTCCAGCAAGAGCCACTTCAAATTAGTTCCACAACCTCCCAAAACAATGTCACCATCTGGGAACTAAGTGCTCAAACAATGTGGGGAGCATTTCCATTCAATCATAGCAACTCCACTAAAATTCTTGTATCAGTGAATCAAGGACTGGAAGTGCCCTGGGTGTGTTGATTACAGTTCGTGGTTAAGTTCCATTTTGTTGAAAAACAAACACCTTTTATAATTATAGCCATCTACTCCATTAAAGAATTTCTTATTTGTCCCAGATACCTTCTCAGAATCCATCTCAATCCAATGGCCAAGACAAACATCAGCAATGACTCAGAGTTCTTACCCAGCTGTCACCCTCATCCTAGGTTTTTCCCTGCCAGAAAATGCCTTTCTATTATAAAATGTGAGTTTTCTTCCCTAACTTTTGATTTATCATTAATCTTCAGAGGCATTTTGTCAGTGATTTTCAGGTATGAGAGACATGGTGTTAATGGCAGATGTAACCTGAAAATTTTCAGATTATCTCTTCTCAGAAAAAAAAAAATCTCTATAGCAAAAAAAAAAAAAAAAAAAAAAAAAAAAAAAAAAAAAAAAGCAAAACAAAAACAAAGACTGGAACTGCTGAATGAACAAGTAGCAATCCCTTGGGAAACTTGATGTATGTCTTCATTTGCACAAGAGTAAACAAAGAGAAATAGGCATTGGGCAGTTCACTTAGCACAGCACTTCCTCATCACTCCACTAGAGCGGAGTGATCCTTAGCACCCAGCTCAAACATGTCCTTCTAGAGGATAGTAGTTCACTATCAGCAAAGCTACAACTATTAAATCTACAGATGCCTAGGATTTTATAATCAAGCAGTCTGAAACTCACTGCCCCAATGACTCATTTACCACAGGCCGGCACAAAGTGTTGGGGAAATTATGAGGAGACCTTGTACGAGAGAGCAGTAACCAGGCCTAGTACATTTACCAAGTTCCTGAGCTATAGAACTTGGCAAGTGGCTCTTTATTTGCATCAATAAAAGCTTTGTGTCATGAAATATCACTCAAGTAAAATGCTTTTTTAAAAAATATCCAATTACCTGTTTGGGCATTTTGTTGCCTGATATGAAGCTCTTCCCAACTCAAGGTTATTTGGTATTATTTAGGATAAAGAATCAGATAGATAGATAGATAGATAGATAGATAGATAGATAGATAGATAGATAGATACAGAATCAAGAATCAGAACTGGAACCCACACCCCGGCTTTTTCCAATGCTATGATCTCTAGCCAGACCAGGATATAAGAACTGTATATTATTTAAAGTTCTACTAAGAGGTGCAAATGGTTCCCAGTGATAATGGAAACTCTCTTCAGTATATCTCACTCTCCAAATATGATGAATTTTTATAACACTTTGACCAGCCTTGAAAAGTCTATCATGATTACCTGTATGAGACGGATGTAGGTCATCAAATACTGAAATCATGATGTCATAAATATGTCCTACTGCAACCACCTCCGGGTTTTCATAATCCAGCTCTTTGGTAACCTTATAGAACAACATTATTTCAGAAAAAATAAAAATTTCTTTAATCTATTTAACATGTGTGGGGGGGGCATTCAATATAGTTTATGTATGGCAGTCAGAGGACAACATCCATTCTTTCCACATTGCAGATACCTGGGATGGAACTCAAATTGCCAGGCAGATGCCTTTACCCAGTAGGCCTCCTCATTGGCCCAGTACCAAAACTTTTAATGTGCATGCTTTGAAAAGACAGTCTAGAAAAGTACATATGGACATTTTTATTTCCTAGGATGACAGACTCCTTGAAGGAGTCTGTCAGATAAATGTAATTGAGCATTTTGGTGGTACAGCAGGATGGTACAGACTCCCTTCCAGTGTGGCATACTTTTGGAGGAAACATTCCAGCATAGAAGAAAATACAGAGTATAGCCTACATTGCATGCTAATTGTATTGCTATAGGCAAAACATTTAACTGTAGTCCCATGGGATTCGGTTTCCTCTTCTAGTGTGCAGATGTACATGCAGACAAAACACTCATATACATAAAATACACCAACAAATAAATAAAATGTAATCTAGTCCTATTATAAGATACCACTTCAAAGTAGCATGAGTACTAATTAGGTTTCAATTAAAGCTATAGGCATTAGGGCTTTAACAGTAAAATGGTCCTATATCAGAAACTTGAGAACATCTCATATATTAGTATTAGCATCAATCTCAGTTTAGCAAAAACAAATGAATCAACATGGCACCAAGAATTCTAAGGCTCAGAAAGTGTTTCTCTTTTTAAAATTAGGCATATGACTCATTCACCATTCAGGGAATTACACTGAGTACCCTCTGTGAACCAAGCACTATAGCAAATTTTAGTTCACAAATGATAACCACTTAGAAATATATGTAAATCTTACAACCTAATAGGATCAACAACTCAACAGTTGTAAGTGTAAATTAAATGCTTTCATGGGTGGCATGCAACCTGCACTGTAATAATGGTAGGAGATAACCCTTAGGAATAAGTGACATTTAATACCTATGTAATAGCCATGCAAAAAGAGAAGTCATTTAGAGGCAGGAGATGGATAAAGACATTCACTCAGCTACAGATCAAGCATCTGTGAAGGCTCAAGTATTCGAATATTGCTTACAAATCCTCGTCTCTATCCAAATCCACCTTAAAGATGACAGTTTGGGTTTGTATTGCAAAATAACTATCAGCCCAGTAAGCATCCTAGTTCTGTGTCCAAGTTTCCAAACATCACATGCTTGCAAGAATTTACCTTGTAGCTGTGGACTTTGTCAAAAAATTTGGTGTTAGGATTAGAGAAATGAAGGGCACATCTGTGGGTTTCTCAGTCATATCTTTCTGGCTAGGAGCAGGAATAGGTAGGTTGAGGGTAGCTGGTGATGATATGAGGGATAAGGAACTATAAAAGCAGTCATGGATTGGTACCCTAAAATAAATGCCATGGAAATTGGGGATTAAGAAGAGGAATTTCCTCTAAGGCAGAACCATGTGTAGAGAAAGAAAAAAACCTATAGTCTTCATACTCTGCCAATAGAAAGTTTGACTTTCTAGAAGAGAGGCTGGCATCAGTTATTTCCAGTGCCAGAGAACAAGCCATTGTCACACATGCTGAGAGAACAAGCCATTGTCATACATGCTGTCATAGAGATTCACATCTAAGGAAATTAGCATGTATTTTAATTTCTGATTTCCCCAACTAAATAGGAAGTGAATTATTTTGTGCTCATTATAAAAGGGAGAAAATGATGGCAGGAACAAGATAGTTGAGAACTTGTCCAAATGTCTTCTGGCAAGACAGCAGAGGAGCCAGAATTCTCCTCAACTTTATCAGGACTTCTCCTTTGGAACCTACTAGCATCATTCCGATTGGCCATGACTTTACTCCATTTTCTTGGGAAAGCTTCCAGGAATGACAGCCACTGAGGCTCACCTGAATGAAATTTTCAGCATTTGGCACTTGCTCAAATAGTTGTCCAGAACCTACTGGGCCAGATCTTGGAGCATAATGAATTGTGTCGGGAGGCTTGTCAAGGTCATGGCATGCAAGCTTTGCAATTATTGTGTCTTTCGAAATCTCCTCCTTGCCTGTGTACCTGTTTAATTGTTCAAGAAGAAAACTCAGTTTAGATGGGCATTATCTTACAAGGTAATATCTTCTCTGTAGACATCCACTAGTTCTGATGAGGCCTACATGTATGCTCTGTTTATCTGTAGTAGACAGGCCCTCTTTAGAGCATCACTTAGGTGACCATGTCCTAGGAGGTTCCTTTCTGCAGCCAGCTGGATGTTTCTTTGGGAAAGAAAATTGATCAAGGTCACCACATCCTTGGGGAAGGCCCTAGTAGGAACCAGCTCATTCTCTGGATTAACTCTACTCTGGCACATCTGGGTGATGCTTATGGTTTGACTCTAAAATTATTATCTTCACAGACTTATGTTTCAAACACTAGGTCTCAGCTGGTGGTATTATTCTCAGAGGCTTTAAGACATAAGGTCTAGCTGGAAAATGCCACTCACTAGAGACAGTCATTGGAAAATTAAACTCTATCCCTCGTTCTTGCCTTGCTCTCTACTCCCCTTTCCACGTGTGAATAGCCTAGGCCACATGTTTTCCTTTCCATGGACTGAAATACTCCTGTATGCCTTCCTTGTCATGACACATTCCAACTGTGAGCCCAAACTCATCTTTCCTCCCTTAAGTTACTCTGTTGGGCATTTCTCACAGCCATAAGGAAGAAACAAATACATGTGACAAAGAGAGATAGATGGTCCTTGACATTCTATAATCACAATAGATGTATTGACCTTTCTATGCATCCACCCATCTTGGATCTCACACACCGTGTGATCAATCTTCAGCTCCTAAATCCTACACATCCTGAAATGACTGATGTAGTTCTCTTTCTCCAGGAAGCTTCACTAATTCCCAGTCAGTCACACAATCTTCTCCTAACAGCCAAAACATGGTACCAAGGACTTAAGATCATGCTGTGAGTTTTGTTCTGTGAGTTTTTTAGTTGTTTAAATTTTTCACTGCTGCTTTATCAGTTTTTGTTGTTTTAGACAGAGTCCCATTACAGCAAACAAGCAGAGCAGAGCTACAACAGGATACAGCCTAGAGTAGGTGCTTGGTTAATTATGATCCTCCTGAGAGAATAAATGAGAACCAAGCAGAAGAAAGAAATATTGGCAAATCTCTGTACTAAATAGATTCCAAATCCAGACTGTATTTGTTCTTTATAACAAAGAAATATGTTAGATACTGCTGTTATCTGGAGAATTATAACTGGGGTCCAAACAAGACCACATGGGGTAGGAAGCAAGGCTAAGTTTCATTTTTCATTAGTTTGTCAGGAGTAATGCTTAAGGAACCAGGGCCAGCTTCCTATGTGTAAAGAGACTTACAGAGAAGTTTCTAAGTATGACCCCAACAGAACAGGGATCAGCCCAAGATGTGACAAGTGAGTTTCACATGAAATTAAAAACACTCTGCCCAGCAAAGCAAATAGCCTACAGGGTGGGAGAGGACCTTTCCCAGCTATACTTGAAACAGGGAACTAGATCTACAATACATAAGCAAAAAAAATAGTGTAACAAAACCTTGCCAATTAATAAATGTGCTAATGTGTTGAACTAACAGTTCCCAACAGAAGAAACACAAATGGTCGATATATATTGCCTATAAAGTGTTAAACATCTTGTCCATCAGGGAAATGAAAATTAAATCTACTTTGAGATTCTATCTCGTCATAGTCAGAATGGCTACATCAAAGGAAAACAACGACAGCAAATGCTGGTGAGAATGTGGGGTAAAGGGGACTCATTGCTCACTGCTGGTGGGAGTGTGAATGGTATAGCTATTGTATAAACATGTGTAGACGCTCCTCAGAAATTTGAAAATAGTACTGCTATGTGACCCAGCTGCAGCACCTCTGAGCACACCCACAGGTCTCTATACCCTACCACAGAGACACTTGGACATCCAGATTTGTGACTGCTCTCATCACAATAGCTAGAAAATGGAAGCAGCCTCGATGTCCACCAACCAATGAATGAATAAGAATATGATACATATGCACAGGGGAATTAAATTCAGTTTTAAAAAAATACATTATATATAACTCAGGAAAATAGATTGATGTGAAAATTATGATATTAAGTGAAGTAATCCAGTCTCAGAAAGATAAATATTCTCTCTCATTTGAAGCTCTTAACTTCTAATTCTCATATGTAAGAGTGAGAGTACGTATAGGTCATGTATATAGAGAGAGGCAGCAGGTCTTAAGGAAGGAGAGGGATAATCATAGAGACAGAAAGGGTGGGTTCAGGCAGCTTCTGGGGGAGCAGGAGAGGAAGAACAAAATAACCACATGGGAAACAGTACAAATCTCTTCTCCACAAACCCAAAGTTCTGAAACTCAGATGTTTTCATCACTTACTTGGCATCAAATCCTGACCCTACAGGAAATATTTCACATCAGGACTTTGCCACATTGTCAGATCATTTTTGCTTCTCTTTACAGTGATGTGAATATGGAGATCTACTGTCCTCCCACTTAGAAAGTTACAGAATGGAAGATGCATGAAGCATGTTACATTTTTAAAAGATGGACATGGCTTCATGGGTCCGTGTGAGTACACATGCACACATGTGTTCATGCATGTGAAGGCCAGAGGACAACCTTGAATATTATTCCACAGGAACTGTCCAGCATTTTGTTTGGTTTTTGTTGTTTTCATTTTATTTTCTTTTGACAGAGTCTCTCACTAGTCTGGAACTTACTAAGTAAGCTAGGCTGCCCAGCCAGTGGGCCCAGGGACCTGCCTATCTCCATTTCCCTAGTGCTGAGGATACAAGAGCTTGCTACCATACATGGCATTTTTTATGTGTGTCGTGACACTGAACTCAGGTCCTTGTGCTTGCGAGGCAAGCACTTTACTGAGACATTCTCTCACCTCAGGAACAAAATCTTTAAGCAGAAACTTGTGCAGTGGTCAGGAGGGATTCTGGCAATACTAACAGACCTATAATAAGAACCATTATGAAATATCATCCACCCAGTGCTGTGCTGAAATAGTACCAAAAATTAACCCATTAATTCTTCAAAGAGTTCTATTGGTATCCCATTTTACAAAGCAAAACTAACAGGCTTCAGTTAATGGTGGTAGGAGTAGAGTCACTATGATCTCAGATCTCACTTGCAGATCTTAGAAACTCAACTTTCTGTCATGAATAGGACCAGCAGGCAATTTGCAAAGAACATTTCTGAGTAACTCAGATTCAACTTGATGATCAACTGTATGTCTGTTAGCCAATAAATCCGACAGTTTTCCTTTTTGCTGCCCACTCTGAGTTCTTGCTTACCTGCTGACTGCTTACCTAATCAGATATTGATCGCAGAAAGGTGAGTTGTCATTAATGCCATTAATATAGGTAGTCACTGGAATTATGGCGCACCTCTGGTCACCATCACATGCCTTAATGGAGAAGGACAGAGCACTTGCAAATCCAGTTTTCTCCACATCAAGACGGGAAGTTGTAACCACAGTCCCTTTCTCTGTAATGAAACAGCACAGCCTGCTCAGAATGGACCAAAATGTATTTTCAAAATTACTTCATTACATGTGTAGCTTCAGAGAAGAGAAAGTGAAAATTTTGCCCTATTCAACTAGAATTAAGGAGCTGACTCAAAGTGCATACTGTTAAATTATTTATCCATGAGATGTGCTATTAATCATATTATGTTAATGATAGGAAAACAAAGTTGTTTGGACTTAGGAGAAGAGAGAAGACTCTCTAGAAGAAAATCTTTATTCTAGGACTTGAAGGTACACAGCAGAAGAAAATGTCAGTAAATGGGAGATGATTCCCAACAGAGAGAACCATAGATGAGAACACTGCCAGAACATGACTTGTTCTTCTTACTCAAACATCATTTAAATCCAGCAAACATTTTTTGAGTGTCATCTATATAGCAAGAACCATGGTAGCTACTATATTCAGCATGATGATATAAAATCTCCATATTTATGGAATTTATATCCAAAGCTGGAAGACAGCCCTCAACATGTGCAGAAAAACAAAAAGTTCACATGGTGTGTTGTTATAGAAATTAGTGCTATAATGTGATTTTTACAGATAATAATATCTAATGGTCAGGGGCTTAGGAAATGCAAGGTAGCAATCTGGAGGCAAACAGCCTAGCTGATGGCTCACAATAAGAGGCAAAGAAAGAAATAATTGGGTGGCATGAGGGAAACTGGGGAGGGCAGTGGGGGTGGTTGAGAACACGGCAAGGACCAGAGAAACAAGATCTCAGTGGTAAGGTAAGAAGTCTGGGCCAAACTTCAAGTGCAAAAAGCAAATTGAGGGGATCTTTGCACAGAGAAGAAATATGTCCCACTAATGGCTCTGTGAGGATGCTTAGAAGTTAACTGGAAAAGAAGCATCCCAAAAGATCAGAAAGAATCTGAGACCAGGATGTGACTGTAAGCAGGTTATTTGGGAGGCAATCCAGGGCAATGTGATATGGGGAAGAGGGGCAGGGAGAAAACACTTCTAGGAAAAACATCATTAAGCCAGTTACCACCACTGGCACAAGAGCCTCACATCACTAAGGAATTCCATGAGCCATAGAATTGCTCATACTGGGAGTTGTTCTCTGCCAAAGAACACAGCTGGAGGATTTTTATACCAAGTCCTGAGTAGCAGACTTTAGCCAAGTCCAGCCTGAACTTTGTGGGAGAGAAAAGGGAATGAAGCTGTCAGATCCCAAGTAATCTCTCAAGCGAAGAAGCACAGATACTGAAGGTTGGAACCAAGCTTACTGCACTGAGCAGATATGAGTAGAACAATGGCTGCATCTGCTTCAGTGGCTAACCTGTATATGTGCTAAAGATAACCAGCACTGTTCTTCTCAATTCAGCGACTCTAGCTTTAAACACTACATAATTTGGACCCCACCCACAAGACGGGTTACATAAGGAATAAAAGTCTAGCTCTAACTAGTCCAATCAGGTTCTCCCTTACAAACATTTGACCATGAAATAGAATAGAGTTGAATTAGGTCTAAGAATATGTCCTAGACATATGGGGAAGGGCCTAGGCCTGGCCCAGGATGATGTGGTAGACTTTGGGGAGCCCCTTTTGAGGGCCTTACCCTGCCTGGGAAGTGGATGAGGGATGGCTAGGGGCAGGTGGGATGTTGGGGGGGAGTGGAGAGAGAGGGAGAAGGGATTGACATCTAAAGCAAGCTTGTTCCTAATTTGAACTAATAAAAGAAAAGAAAAATATGTCCTAGAAAGGCATATAAATATAGAGTTAATAATATTCATAATAGTCATGAAGAGACAGGGCTCGGCAGAGGAGTAAGACACTGACCCTGTAGAATTACTTAATACACATTTCCAAAGTGTCCAAGAGATTTTCCATGATGAGGTTTTATATTTTCTACCTCCCCTCTGGAAACTGGGTGTGTGGAGAACAGAAATACAATTACTCAGGGCAGCACAGTTCTCAACCTACCTTTGTCTATTGCAAAATAATCATCCCCTGTCTCTAGTCCAAATGTTAAATCTCCCAAGTTATCTTCGTCAGCTGCCTGACACATTGCAATCATCTTTCCAATTGGAATTTCTTCATCCAGTATGATGTTGACTTCATGATGCAGAGTTGAATTTGTAGAGGTAACACTCAAGACCCCATTTTCAATATTAAATAAGCTTGTTTTAAAAGAAAAATGTTATTAGCATGGCACTCACTTATGTTATTTCTATACTTCGTGTTGGTAAAAGTGTAGCAGACTGGATAGAGTGGTGACATTATGGAAATTGTATTCATGACAGAAGTACTTACTTACTGATGATCACTTAGATACAGCTTACATAAAAATCTAAGACGTACCATGGGTTATTCATTGTTCCTAGCTGATACTTCCCTGAGAAGTAAGTACATTGTTTGTCTCCATTTTCTGATTGTGAAAAATAAGACTTGAAGAAATTAACTTTCAGAAGGTAGCTGAGAGAGGGTTAGACCACAAACTTCTTTTGCTCTAAAACCTGTGTGCATGGATCACTGTGTTCCTTCCCTTCAAGTAGGAGATGCATTCATAGAGCAGCTGGCCGCCCTCAACAAGCTTTTATACACTTACTGGTTATAACATTGACTAGAATCTTCCTTAAGGGAAATAAGAGCTAAGCTAGAAAGTCAGCCCCAAGGATGTACTGCATGAATAACACCTTACTTTATTACTATTTCAATATAGTTTACACTTTAAAATGATTTTTTGCTTTTAGTTTTTAAGTAAACCTTTTCTTTGGACTCTTTTATGTGGCTGTTTATACAATGCTGTTTATTTTCCTTTTCAGCTAAAGAGGAAAAAGAAGGAAGGACAGACAATGTTCTCAAGGTCAAATCAAATAATATGCTGCATTTCCTTACCTGCAGGTGAGAGTGGGGTCCTTATTGTTGACATTGATGAGGAAAATTTTCAGATTTCCAGTAGCAAACAGTCCGCCAGGATCAACCACTTTAATAACCAATGAAAAACTAAAGACACAGTCACAAAAAGAACAGCTAAAACTTCATGATAAATAGCAGGCTTCCAGAGAAGCAGAGCCCAGCAGACTTTACTGGCCAGATACAGCAAATGACTACTTTGGTTAAGATGTCAGTCAGACCAGGTATTTTAGCAGTTGGAAAAGACTAACACTTTGTAAAGAAGCAAATGGGTCAAATCAACTGACAGGAGAGTCAGTAACTTTTAAGACGTTTGCCAAGTGCTAGCTTTGGCAGTACATACACTAAAATTGGAACAATACAGAGATTAACATGGGCCCTTCACAAGGATGACACAAAAATTCATGAAGAGTTTTTTTATAAAAGATTTTTTTTAAGTTTGTTATTTCCTATAAATAGGTGGAGGTGTGGGGCTATGGAAAATCCTTAGCATTTTGTAGCAAACAGATCATTCATAGCTATGGGTTTATACCCTTTAAACATTGATTTCTTTTATTAAAGACTAACAGATGCTGAGGCTAAAGTGTTAGGACTTCCCCAGCATGCTTGGGGACATGTCGTCCTGCCATTCAAGATGACATCTCCAGGCAGGAGGAGAAAGAGTTCAAGTCTATAGGGAGACTCAAACACGCAAATAAAAACAGAAGAAGCTGTCAAAACAAATTAATCACTGTAAGAAACATTAGGATTGTTACACGATTAATGAGTTTTTATTTCACAGAGATATGTGAGGGTTTGAGGAATGACTGTAATGAAATAAGAAAAGTGAAGTTTTCCTTATTAATGACAGCTGCTCTCAGGCCTAGACTGTGACCCTCTTGCAATCATGACTCCTAACCTTCCCAGTACTTTTCAGATTTTATCCCAAAAAACTCCAGGCAAATCGAGACAGTTATTTTCTTCTTCAGGAAAAGAAAACTATTTTACCTTGAAATATACCAAAATTGACACCAAAATTTCCTCTCCTTCTCTCCATACCAGTGTGTAACCATTTCTCAACTTTTTATTTCATAATTTCTCTTTCAAGAAGTTGATGGCTTGTGAAAAAAAAAACATTGACAAAAACCAAAAAGCCAATCAACCTAAACAAATAAAAACCTTTAAAATATTTCTAGCCAAGCACGGTTGGCACATGTCCTTAATCCCAGCACTCTGGAGGCAGAGGCAAGTTGATCTCTGTGAGTTAAAGGCCACCCTGGACTACATAGTGAGTTCCAAGTCAGCCAAGACTACACAGTGAGATCCTGTCTAAAAATAATAATAATGATGTAATTCTGAGAAGTTATACCTGCAACAATGGGACTATGGTAAGGGCAATAGTCATAGTTCAAATTCAGATTTTGCTTTGGTGTGGCTGCATGATGATAGAGTGAAGCCATGGTGAGCCTTCCTAATACTTCCCTAAGGATTCAAGCAAGTGATTTCATAGTCCTGTATCTCCTTTCAATAAAAGGATAATGAATTTTAGATTCATTTTAAAAATCAATAATTGAAAAATTAATTTAGTGTTAGTGGGATGGCTCTGCAGGTAAATTGCTTACCTCTACCTGAGCTTGACCCCCAGAACTCAAGTAAAAATGAAGAGGGAGAAGTAACTTCACAGTGTTGTTCTCAGACCTCCTCAGGTGCACTGAGGCATGTGTGTGTGGCCACACTTCATGCACATACACAAAACAAAGAGTATAAAAAGAAAGAAGGGACTGGAGAAATGGCTCAGTGATTAAGCGTACTGATTGCTATTCTAGAAGACGGGGGTTCAATTCCCAGCACCCACATGGAAACTCACACCTGTCTGTAACCCTGAGATCTGACACCCTCACACAGACATATATGCAGGCAAAATATCAATCTAAATGAAATAAAAATTATTTAAAAATAAATAAAAAGAAAGATAATTGCTAAAAATCATTTTTACCCAAATTTTACCTTATTTCAGTAAAGGTCAACTCAGCAACCCAAGCAAATCTGCATCAGGGTAGAGAAGAAAGGCAGGATGGCAGGCAGGCAGGCAGGCAGGAAGGAAGGAAGGAAGGAAGGAAGGAAGGAAGGAAGGAAGGAAGGGGAAGAGAAGAATGAAGGGAGGAAGTAGAAAAGAAAGAAGGAGGGAGAGAGGAGGGGAGAGAGGGAGGGAACAAGGAAGGGAAGGAAAAAGAATGGGAGGGAAGGAAGCGAGAGGGGGGGAAGAAGAAAGGAAGGAAGCAAGGAAGGGTATGACCACACGGAGAATAGATGGCCATCTTGGCCAATCAGCCATTAATACTCTCATTCTGCAATTAGAGCTTCAACTTTCTACTCTTAGTTCCTCCGATTTCAGAGATAATAAGAAAAAAAAATAAGTCTCTATTTTCACTTACCCAGAACTAAGGTGCTTTCCCAAACTTTAATTAATTTGTTTTTGCTAAGAAATCTTAAGACTTATAAATATCTAGGTATTTTGTTTGAGGCTTTGGTTTAAGACAGTCTCATGTAACGTAGGCTAGCCTTGAACTCAAAGATGATCTTCAAATTTTGCCCTTCCTGTTTCTCCCTGCCTGGTGCTGAGATTATATGTGTAGACCCATAATCTGTTTGATGAGTTGATGAAGATCAAAATCCAAGGTCCCATGTATGCTAGGGAAGCCCTCTACCAGCTGAGCTACATCCCCAGCTCTGAGCCATCTTGATGATCCAGTTATGGACCTGAGCCTCCTTCAGTGGGACCTGATGTGTGCTGGGTGGGCAACTGGTCTTTGCTGGGCCTTTGCTCTCCAGGAGGCTGCTCCGGATACTTTCCATTCTCAACTTTCACTGAAGCAAAGAATCACTTACGAAAGGCAGGAGAAAGTTTATTGGAATGCCTTCAGAATCTACTTCCTGTTCCTGTGAAGCACTGTGATGCAAAATATATAACTGAAAGGGGTATCCATTAAATCATTATAAAAATAAAAATGCTTACTTGAACCAGCGGTAACCCACTTAGTTGATGCAGAGGAAATAACAAAGTGGCTGTGTGCTAACTTCTGAAGGATGCCGATTATTACGTTAGGAAGCAATTCTACATTACAGGTATCTGGAGAGTGACCTGCCCACTTCCACAGCAGGGTACAAATCAAACTACCAAAATAATCTTCACGTTTCACTGTGATGAAAGTAAGTGACACAGAGAGGGTCCTCACAGACATCTACAGCAGCAATAGTACAATTACAAATGACTCCCAATTTCATTGTTAAGACATTATCAAGAGCACCTTCAGTGAGGAGCATGTTAGGTTCAGATAAGGAGAAATTTTTTCAAAAGTTGAACTACAAGCCATAGGACCATCATTCCCAGAGAAAACCCAGCACAGTGTTACCTTCTCATGTCCCTCTCAAAGTCCAAGACTGTTGCTGTGGAAATTGTGCCAGTGCTGTCGATGGTGAAGCTGGAGCTCTCCGGAGAAATGAAGTACTGTTTGTTGAATAGAAAGGGTAAAACAAAATATTGCAGAGACACAACACATTGCCTGGTAAGGTTCCTCAACCTCTAAGAACTAAGCCTGAAATCTTCATGTACTTTGTGTGGCTCATCAGCCACGGTCCCATGTAATAGATGATCAGAAAATGTTGGCAACAGCAGCTGATGATGATGATTTTGATAATGACGATAAAACTATATTCCATTCAACTGACTTCAGATCATCAACATGCTCTTAAATGAAAAAGAAACTTTTCTGGTCTCTACATTGCACAAGTTACCTGAATATTTGTTATAGCACCCCACTCAAAGCTAAAAATAAAGAGAGTTCCATCAGGAAACCTGTGCCAGGTGTTTAATGAACACTGAAATGATCTTTGTGGACAGTGCTCAGTGGCTTTGGGGTATGGGGGGGTGAATGAAGGAGATGTGACAGGAAGAAAATCAGACATCCTCAGCATACACTCCTTAGATTTTTTGTTGTTGTTCAGGTACAGAGAGTGTATTATCAAGTTTCCGATAGCCTCACTGACTTTTTACTTCAACTCCCTTTCAGCTCTTTTGTGAAGTGCTCCAAGTACATTGACTTGGAGTCTCAGCATCCTGGGTCATCGGTGTTGATATAATACCATTTCACAAACAGGAAATCAGAGGCTTGAGAAATTCCAGGGTGTTGCCTTAACCTACATCCCTAAGGCGAGTACCTGCCCAACAGAGCAGATGAGACCAGGGTCCTAATACAGGTGAGAATCAACTTATAGAAAAAGCTAGGAGAGAAAAGGTTCACAAGAAGCTTAATATCAGGAATTAATTATACTAAGTGCTACTGTCTTAATAATTGTGTATACTTGGGATAATTTAATAGAGAAAATTAAACCCAGAAGGACCGCAGTGCAGACTAAAAATCATTTGGAGAAATTAGTGACCTTTACATTGATTGATTTTCTGATGAATCACCATATTCTGAGTAATTTCGGTTCATACCTTCCATGCCTACCCATCTAAATAAGATTGAGCTGATTGCTGCTGCTGCTTTAGAACAATGTAGAATATTAGCATTCCTGAATGGCAGGCAAATTCATCACATACTTCCTCTTATTGCAAACATGGGAATAATGATGCCTGATTCATAAGGGAACAACGATGGATGGCTAGGAATTAAATGACTGAGGAGGCTCACCAACACTGTCTGCTTATATACAAATGCACATGATATTTTAAAAGTCACCCACATTTCTGTTTGTAGTTACTCAAAATTTGCAATTTCAAGTTTAATTTAAGTGTTACATGGGTGTCAACATTTTTTCAAGCAAAATATATTGGAAAGTCATGTTCACAAAAAATAAAGTATTCTTCAAAAAATATTTTGATGGTGCTGATGTGAGCAACTCCTTTTCATGTTCAGGGAAGGCTGGAAATGGTAGTTGCTAAGCAGCCAGGGCAATCACTAGGAAAGCCACTTAAAGGAACAGGAGATTCCTTTCTAAGAGATGAGAAATTAATGCTTTGGGGCTAGGCAAATTATATTCATTGTCCTAGGGCTTTTTATCGGCATTTTGTCTGTAATTGGCATAAATTTGTGGAGAACTATTGGGCCATAAAAGTGGCATCCCCATTCCAAAGTATGTGTACAGAGTTCAGGACCCGAGGAGACGCAGATCAGGGGAGTAAGCCTCAGTCTACCTGAATGTACTCATTCAGAATGCACTCCATCCCCTTTGAAAGCTTGCTCATGACTATTTGTTCTCTAGCTAGCTTGGGAATTGAAATTATGCAAAGTTGAAGAAGAATTAGAGGCTTTGATGCTTCAAGAGCAGGTCACAGGAGCTATGGCAGGATCTTTCCATGCCATGAGTTTCAGTCAAATATTACAATAACTGTGTGAGTAGATAGAACATGGGTAGTAAGAAGGGGAAGAGGCAAATAATCAAGCAAAAAAGAGTTAAGTGGGGTGGGAGTAGAAAGGCAAGATAAAGGAATGGTTATAGAGAAGAATAACTAACACTAAAGACTTTTGAAAGCCACATAGAAACCTACCACCATAGGAGTTTCCTAGTTTCCTAATAGATACACATACTTACAAACATGTGTGTAATTGGAGGCAGAGCTTTTCTTTTGTCCTGACACCCGTCCCAAATAAAAGTAAACACTAAACACACAGAAACTTCTATGAATTACAGAATAGCTTAGGCTTATTACTAACTAGCTCTTACAACTTAACCCATTTCTATTAATCTATATTTTGCCACTATTTGTGGCTTTCCCTGTCCTCTAATATCTTACTTCCCTGGTGGCTGCTTGCATCTCTCTCTCTCTCTCTCTCTCTCTCTCTCTCTCTCTCTCTCTCTCTCTCTCTCTCTCTCTCTTCACCTCTCTCCTGCTATTTTCAGTTTGGCTTTCCTGCCTAGCCTTACTCTGCCTTGTTACAGCCAAATCAGCTTTATTATCAACAAATGAGAATAATACATATCCACAGCATACAGAAGGATGATCCCATAGCATATATGTATTTTGTTGCTTATAATGAGTTGGGACAGTTCTTTTTCCAGACACCATAGACTATCAAATAACAATCCAAGTGCCAGCCTGATGGTGATGGTGCACACCTCTTATCTCAGAACTCAGGAGGCAGAGGCAGATGGATCTCTGTGAGTTCAAGACCAGCCTGGTCTACAAAACTACACAAAGAAACCCTGTCTTGAAAAAAATCCCAGTGCCAGATATGGGGTATGTGTTTTCAAGATGTTGATCAGTGAGAGGTCCTGCAGAACCCCCAAACATTATAGTTTTTTTTCATTGTTCTTTATTGGTGAAATCAAGCTGGTACACACCTGGGAGCTTCATCCATGCTGGGTATCTTTCATGGTGCTGGAATGTACTATTCAGGTTCCTGGGGTAGAAATGTAACTAATAATCTTACCTAGCTACAATAATAACTATTTTGGCATGATTTTCCCATTGATGCAATCATGACACAAATGTTATGGAAGTAACCAACCTCCTAGTATCCCTAGGTGGACTTCATGCCTGGTACAGAAGGCCAAATACTAAAGTTGGGTGTGTCATAGACCCTAGGAGACAATTTATTTCTATTATTCTGCTAAATGGACATAGCATAGTAAACTGTCTCCTATGTACTTGTCTTTATAGCAATAAATTAGTGCAGCTCTCAACCCTCATCAGAGAAGCTTTTTTTCCAGTAGATTAATACAGAGATTCACAATTAGTCAACATTTAGAGAATTAGTGCTCAAGTGTTTGGCTCTAAATATGATAGCTACATTACACCTCCACCCAAGGATCATCATGGAAGGGTAGGAAGAAGGTTAAAGAGCCAGTGGTAGTGGAGGACTGCAGAGAAATAGTATATTCTAAACACAACAGTATCGTTGCACACTTGAATTTAGAGACGCTGATACTGCATGCATAAGACTTACACAGTACCAAGCCAGCCAAAATCCTGGCACGGATAGGGGAGGAGCCCATGAGGTCCCACCCCTACCTGAGAAACTTTAGGCAAGCAGCCCATGCTCCAGTAGATGGCCCATATCTATGAGCATGTTGTCAGCACTAAGCCAATCAATGGTTCAGGAATTTGCTGGCAAATGAATGAAACTAGAAAAGATCATCCTGAGTGAGGTTACCTAGATCCAAAGAAACAAGCATGGTATGTACTCACTCATACATGAATATTAGCCATAAAGTAAAGGAGAACCCACAGACCCAGAGAAGCTAATTAGAAAGGAAGGTTCAAGAGGGGGGTGCATGAATTCCACTGTGAAGGGGAAATAGAATGGACATTGCCAGTAGGGCGGGGAGCCTGAAAGAGGGGGTTGGGATAGGAACAGGGGGGATCAGGTGGTGGGAGGATGGAGGGAGAGAGTACTGGGAGAGACAAGTGGAATCTGATGGAATCTCTGGGATAATCTAGAAACCCAGAGCAATGGAAACTCCCAGGAATACATGAGGGTGACCCTAGCTAAGACACCTAGCAATCGGGAATACAGAATCTAAACCAGCCACCTCCTATAACTAAGCAAGACTTCCAGTGGTGGGACTGGGACACCAACTCAACTACAAACCCTTCTGCCTACAACCTGTCCTGCCTACAAGATGTTCTGGGGTAAAGATGCCACAGTTATTGTGGGAGTAGCCAACTAATGATTGGCACAGCCAGAGACCCATACTCCAAAAAGGATCTTACCCCTGAGGACCAGGACCCAGAGGCGGGATACCCCAAAGACCTAGGACAGAACCAAATATAAATGGCAATAAAAAGTCAGTGAAATGATTTCTTATTAAATTCCTAATGATATGTGCATAGACTGATGCATAGCCCAACTGTCATCAAAGAGGCTTCACTCAGGAACTGATGGAAACAGATGCAGAGACCCACAGCCAACCATTAGGTAGAGTTCAGGGAATCCTGCAGAAAAGAAGGATTATAGGACCCAGTGGAGTCACCACTGTTGTCAATTTTTCTTTTGCACCACAAGAAAACCCACAGAGCCAATTAATCTGGGTTCATAGGACTCACAGAGATTTAACTGTCAACCAGGAAGCCTGCATGGAACTGACCTAGCCCCTCTGCATATATGGAGCAGTTGTATAAGTTGGTCTTCATGTGAGACTCCTAACAGCAAAAGCAGAGGCTGTCTTTGACTGTTGCCTGCTCTTGGAATCCATTCCTCCTATTGCATTGCCTCATTCAGCCTTAATTGCAGGGGAGGAGCCTAGTCTCACTGCAACTTGATACACCATGGCTGAAGGATATCTGAGGGAGGCCTGCCTATATCTAAAGAGAAACAGTGGAGGAAGAGTAGGGTGAGAATGGGGGTTGAGGGAGGGTGGAGCAGGGGGGATGAACTTGGAAGAGGGGAGGTAGGGTATACTTTGATTGTGATGTAAAAATTAATTAATTAAACAAGAAGAAAAAAATTAGTTGTCTGTTGGCCATCTACTGCTAGGCAGGAGGTCCATCATTAAGAGTGATTTGTTTCCACCAGTGAGAGTCCCTTGAAATGAAAAAAACTCATTTTTCATTTTCAATTGGCTATCAGTTGGAGATAGCTTCTCAGTTAGGCATGGGGGCTTGTGTTCACTTTTCCTTTAGCTCTAATACCCCTCTGGTGTTGACCCATGCAGGACCTATGCATGTTGCCATAGTCATTGTGGGTTCATGTATGCACTAGCCCTGTTGTGTCTTAAAGACCTTGATTCCTTAGTGTCCTCCATGCCCTCTGACTCTTAACACTCTTTCTGCCTCTTCTTCTGCAGGATTCTCTGAGCTCTGAGGGAAGGTATTTGATAGAGACATCCCTTTTAGGGCTGAGTGTTCCAAGGTTTCTCATGCTCTGCATATGTCTGGCTCTGGGTCTCCATATTTGTTTACACCTGCTGCAAGTGGAAGATTCTCTGATAATGGCTGAGCAAAGGCATCTCTCAGCATAGAAGAATGTCGTTAAGATTCATTTTATTGCTATGATCTTATAGCAGAACTGTAATATTTAGTTTTCCCCCTAGGTCCCTGGCCTATCTATTCTCAGTATCTTAGCTATACAAGCAACATTAGGTATGGATTTTATATCAAGAAATGGACCTTAACTCAAATCATGTATTGGTTAGTTATTCCCACAAACTTTGTGCCACTATTGGCCCAGTGTATCTTGCAGGCAGGTCACTTAGGTATATTGAAAGAGTTTTTTTAATAATTTATTTTCACTTTATGTGCATTAGTGTTTTGCCTGCAGGTATGTCTTTATTAAGGCATCAGATCCCCTGAAACAGGAATTACAGACAGCTGTGGGCTGCCATGTAGGTGCCAGGAATTGAACTTGGGTCCTCTGCAAGAGCATCCAGTGCTCTTAACCACTGAGCAATATCTCCAGCCCTTGAAAAAGTTTTTAATCATACATTTTATTTGCTTCTTTAGAGTGATCCAAAGACATTTTATGTTTTTAAAGCTATTATTGTGAATGCCATCTTCACAATTTTCCTAATTTCTTTCTCATTTTTTTGGCTAAATTGAAGGAAGGAAGGCTACTGATTTTTGTGTGTTAATTTTGTATCCAGCTACTTTGCTGAATGTTTATCAGCTGTTGGAATTTCCTGGAGGAATATTTAGGAACATTTATGTATATCATATCATCTGCAAATATAGAACTTGGACTTCTTCCCTTCCTACTTGTTTCCCTTATCTCTCTCAGCTATCTTATTGCTCTAGCTAAGACTTCGGTTCTATAAAGAACAGGTATGGGGAGTGTGGACATCCTTGTCTTGTTCCTGATTTTAGTGGAATTGCTTTGGGTTTCTCTCCATTTTAGTTAGCTTTGGATTCACTGTAAACTGCTTATAACGTTGTGCCATGTTCTTTTATCCCTAATATCTCCAATACTTGTATTATGAAGGGCTGTTAGATTTTTGTCAAAGGCCTTTTCTGTATCTAATGAGATGATCATGTGGGGTGTTTTTCTTTCCATTTGTTTCTATAGATGGGTTACATTTATCAGTTTACCTATGTTGACCATCCTTGTATCCCTGCATCTTGATCGTGGTGAAAGATGATTTTTTATGTGTTCTTGGATTCAGTTTACAAGTATTAAAAACTGCATTATTGAGTATTTTTCCATCTATATTCATAACAGAAATTGGTCTGTACTTCTCGTTGTTTGTTGAGTCTCCATGGTTTGGATAATAGGGCAACAGTGGCCTCATAAAAAGAATTGTGTACCATTTCTTCTATTTCAATTTTGTGGAATAATTTAAGGAGAATATTTCTCTTCTATGAAATTCTGGTAAAATTCTGTGCTAAAACCATCTGGCCCTGGTCTTTTAAAAAATTTATGGGGAGACTTTTAATGACTGCTTCTATTTCACTGGAGGTCATGTGTGTGTTTAAATTACTTATCTGATCTTGATTTAACTTTGGTAAGTGATATAGATCAAGAAAATTATTCATTTCTTTAGATTTTTCCAGTTTGGTGGAGTATCAAGCTTTAAAGCATGCCCTTATGATTCTCTGGACTTCCTCAGTGTAGTATGTACCCTTTTCACCTTTAATTTTGTAAATTTGGACTTTCTCTCCCTTTCAGTTAACTTGGTTAAAGGTTTATCAATCTTATTGGTTTTATCAAAGAAATAACTTTTTGTTTCATTGATTCCTTGTATTATTTTGCTTCTATTTTATCCCAGAATTTGATTATTTCTTGCCATCTACTACTCCTTTGGGTCATTATTTCTTCCTTTTGCTCTAGATCTTTCAGGTATACCATTAATTTATTAATAGGAGATCTCTCTGAGTTTTTTTTTGAGGGGTTGTTTGGTTTTGTTTGGTTTTGCTTTGCTTTTTTGAGACAGAGTTTCTTTGTGTAGCTCAGGCTGTCCTGGAACTTGTTCTGTAGATCAAGCTGACCTCAACTCAGAGATCTGCCTGTCTCTGCCTCCTAAGTGCTGAGATTAAAGTAGTGGTATGCCACCACTACTCAGGTCCAAGTTTTTAATGTAGGTTTTTAGTGTTATGAACTCATCTATTAGAACAACCTTCAGTGTGTCTCATAAGTTTGGGAAACATATGTTGTGTTTTCATCTCCATTCAATTCCTGAAAATCTTTGATTTCTGCCTTTATTTCTGACTTGACACATTTTTCATTCGATAATGAGTTGCTTAGTTTCCATGTATTTGTAATATTTTTGTTATTGCTGATATCCAGTTTTAATTCATGACGGTCAGAAATAACAGGGTGTTATTTCAATTTTGTTGTATCTGTTGAGAGTTCCTTTGTGTCCAAGTATGTGGTCAATTTGGGAAAAAGTTCCATAAGGTGCAGAAAAGATGGTATATTCTTTTGTATTTGGGGAAAAACTGTCAATATCTGTTAGGTTCATTTGTTTTATAGCATCTGTTATCTCCAGTTTTGTCTGGATGACCTGTGTGTGTGAATGTGTGTGTGTGTGTGTGTGTGTGTGTGTGTGTGTGTGTGTGTGTGTGTTTCTTGTGCTTTCTCTTTGGCTATTTTTCTTTTTTAGTATTTCTTTATATTTTTGTTTGTTTTTTTTTTTACTTATCTCATTTTATTTTGTTATCATTCCTTAGATGCCTTTTATTTAAGTAAGAGACAGAAAGGGTGTGTATCCAGATGGGATGGGAGGTAGGTAGGAACTAGGAGCAGTAGAGGATGGGGAGCTATAATCAGAATATATTGTATGAAAAGGTCTATTTCAATTAAAATAAAGACTATATGAAGTCAGGAGGGAAAAGTGGTGGAGGGACATGAGAGGAATTAGAGGAGAGTGGGTGGGGGTGTGTTCCATCAAAATATATAAAATGTATGTTTGAGAGTCTCAAACAATAAAAATAAGCAAATAAAGGAAAAAACCAAGATTATTATTTTTCTGAAACAATGTTAACATTGGCTAACATGTGTGGAGTAACTATAGATGGATTTTCTGTCCTACCCAGTCTCAGAGCCGTTTAGTCCTAAATAAACACACTGAGGCTTATGTTAATTATAAGCTGTTTGGCCGGCTGCTCAGGCTTCATATTTGCTAACTCTCTCTTCATTATTAATCCATTTCTATTAATCTATGTATCTCCATGTAGTCTTGGCTTAACAGTGATGCCCAAGCCTCTTGTTATCTCAGTGGCTACATGGTGTCTCTCTCAAGACTCGCTCTCTGTGTTCCTCTTACCAGAATTCTCATAGTCTGGTAGACCCACCTATACTTCCTGCCTAGCTACTGGCCAATCAGCATTTATTCATCAACCAATAAAAGAAACATATATTCATAGCATACAGAAGGGTATCCCCCATCTAGTAACCTCTGCCAAGTAATCAGTGATGTCAACCTGTTGTTGTGGTGGCATGACAATGTGCTCTACAAATGTGTTGGGCCTCAGTCACATGTTTGCTGGGATCCATGCAGCCCCCAAAGCCACAAATTAGACCTACTAAGCCAACCTTTCATATGTATCATCTAGTTTAATCATCATTATAACCCAGAGAAGGTACCATTAATAATTATTTTATAATTAAGAAACTAAGTTACAGAAAAATTGGAAGACTTGCCTAGAAACACAAATCCAAAAAGTAGAAAGTCCAAATTAACACAAACCATTCAAATTTAGAATGTGCTGATGTTTGCATATATTATGTCTCATTTGGTAGACTAACCCAGAGAAGTATTTATGAATTTGGGATCTTTTGGGACTTGGGATCTTCTTGCCTCAGTCCACTGAGCATGGCCACTAAAGATGTGTGCCTCCTTGCCCATCTTCCCTGAGCATTTTCTGAAACAGGGGTTCTGTTTACTCTTGAAAGTCTTGGGATTTTACAGACATCATTTTATTTCCTCTGAAGTGCACAGTTTATAAACAAAAGCAATAGTTGTCTGATGTGTACTAGATTACATAGGATTCAGTTGCTTCCTCGTGTAATACATGTAATACAGTACATGTAATTTCCATGTATTGTCCCAGTAGCTAGCTAAATTGGAGACATAGTATTATATATTGTGTCTGGTTTGGTATCTTGATCCGGTACTTTCCATTTTTGGTGTGCATCTTAGGGGTTCCCCAGACACAGATCCTAGATAGAAATGAGTATGCAAGTGATTTAGCATACTAGAAACTGAAGCAGAAGGAAAGAGAGGGGACTCAAGCCCAAGTGCCATCTCAGAGGCCTCCAGAGGCAAGCCAGCCTGATACTTTCCCAGCGTGCTTCAGATGTCCCTATCTAAGGAAGAAAACATGAAATTTGTCCAGCCTGAAGGATTAGCCCAGGGAGATGTGAATTTCCAGATCCTTTCTGCTGTCAAAACTACAAAAATACCTCAGAAACATTTTTCTTCTGACTATAAGAAGCTAAATTCTATTGTGATCAGAGAATGGGTTGTATCACAAAAAATACCCAGAGATCAGGAAGAGCCCAGTTATGGTCCACTACAGTCCTTGAAACTTCCTTTTGTTATAGAAGCAGAAATTCTACTAGGAAATAGGGATAGCAATTATAGTTTGAAACCACTTAATATGTGATTAACATTTAATTCTGTCCCATGTTCTCTAGTAGCTACAAAGGGGAAAGAGTTTTGTTTTAACTCTAAATTGCTCATAACTGTAATAAATAGTGTTAATCATCAACTTGTCAGAATCTAGGATTCACATGGGATATGAGCCTCTAAACATGCCTTGATTTTATTAATTGGAGTGGAAATATCCACCCTCTGTGGGTGGTGCCATTCCTTGTGCAGGGGATCCTGGGCTATATTAGTGGAAAAACCGACCTGAGAGTCAGTATGCATACATATACTCTTCTCTTGACTTCCCTGCTATGGTGAATAGTAACCTGGAACCATAAGCTCAAGTAAACACTTTCTCCCTTAAGTACTTTTGTCAGAGTATTTTGTCATAGCAACAGAAAAAACTAAGACAGGGACACCTGAAGCATTGTATAGATAAAAAGTTGAGCCCAAGTGGAAGGAGTGTCATATTCAACTAGTGATGTCGCCTCCCAGCAAGTGAAAAGACATCATAAAATAATCAGGGTATGATTATATGCAAGGTTCCACTAGAATCCCTGGGGAGGTCTTTATAGTACATATGCCTGTGACCACTGCCAGAGGTTTGGATTCCATTGGTCTAAAAAAGAGATTTGGCATCTATGTTTGTTGAAAGCATCCTACTTGAGCCTACTGTTAGAATTATTGAATTATTATACTATTCCTTAGTTGTCCCAAAGAATGTCTTTAGGGATACATTAAAATAATGAAATAAATTCTCCCAAAATTAATTATTGTGTTTTAATTTTCAGTCCTATAAAATTTCTTTCAAAAAATGGGTGTTGAATATTTTTGCTTGTCTCATCTTCTTGGGCCTCTTATACAGTGTGAATTTAAATGGACCAATCAACAGTGGATCTTCATTTGCCTTGTATGAATAGACTTAAATTATTATTATACCTTTGTGTGAGTAAATCATTGCCAAATCTTCATTTTCCTTCACTTCACATATCCTAAAAATAGTCACACTCAGGCAACTATGTCTTTATAAGATAAAAGACTTAATTCATAGAAAACATCATCAGAATCTATACATTTGCAATTAGTAAGACAAACTGGTAATAATTTATTGTGCGACTGTTTAGTGTTTATTGCTTCTTACAAAATGACATGAAGCAGTGGTGCAACTGCTGGCTATAGTATGTTACAAACTGCCATCTTGTGGAGGATGTTGCAAGATGTGCAATTGTGAAGTAAATACTGAGCCAAAAATGTATTAAGAACATGATTATGGCTTTCTCCAATCATCTGCCTTTCATGTGGCGAATTAAAGATGTTTTTCTAGATAATTAAAGCTTTTCCTAAAACCACTTTTCCCCAATCGCATAGTTATTTCAAGCAAAATTGTGTTTTTGCTTGAATAATTCAGATAATTGTCTCCATTCTCAAATTCATTTGGCTGTTATAGTCTTAAACTAAATATTTCATCACATATCAGAACTTTGGAATACTTTATTATGTGACTCCATTCTCCCCCTCCATTTCACAACCCCCCCCAAAAAAAATCTTTGTATCATAGGAAACAAAGTTCTAAAGTGTCATTAGGTACTAGGTACAACTTAAAAATTACTTTCTCCAGTGATTTTGTAAACCCTTTCTTGAAAGTCTATCATGAAAAACAAGGCCAGTGCCTGCATCTGTGGAATGAAAACACAAACACAGCCAATCAACACTGCAGAGTATTGATTTATCTACACTACCACAAGTCAAGGAAGTATAAGCAAGTCACTTCTTTACTATGTATGACATGATCTGAAAAATAAACGTCCCCCATAGGCTCGTGTATTTGAACACATAGTCCCCAATTGTGACACTGCTTGAAGGGGGTTATGGAACCTAATTTAGGAGGTGGAACATCACTGAGGGTTTAGGGTTTTAGACCCTCGACCTATTTCCTGTGCTTGGTTAAAATGTGATCAGCCAGCTCTCTGTTCTTGCCACCATGCCATGCTTTCGAACAGGGAGGATTCTAAACCCCTGGAACCATAAGCTACAATAAAGCCATTCTTCCTTAAGCTACTTTTGGTCATGGTATTTTACATCAAAAATAGAAAAGTAGATAAAACACTACGTTGATTGGCATTGGATTTCTTTTTCATAAGTGAGCAGATTTTTGTAGATAGGCACCATCCAAATAAAATCAAAATATTTTTGTTTTCTTTTGTCTTGTAGGATGTTGGTTTATACAGGTAAGTCATTGCCAAGTATCCATTTTCCTATTATTAATCCTAAATTATAAATTGCTACATAGTAACCCCTTGGGGTAGTTGTTCTTTTCCCCATGTCTTTTCTCTCTTAACACTTACAAAAACGGTTCTGAAGGAGTCCCCAAGACACTTCTACCTCCCAACAACATGGCTTCCCAGGCTCTTTTTTCAATGGCAATGGCTGGCTATCTAAACTTTCCAAGATCCATTCAAAGCACAAGAATCAATGCAGAGTCTGTACATGTACCCCCACTTAAATGATCATCAAGTCATCCTCATCACTAGAACAATTGTTCAACACAACTTCTCCACCAGAACTCCCCAGTGTTACCTGGAGAATTCAGTCTTTGATCAGAGAATTCAGTCTGATAAATTCTCTGAACGTTCATTTTTCCATTACTCCACAGACCTGAAGAATTCTCCCTTACTTGGATGTCTTCGCTACAGTCTTCAAAGTTCCAGCATTTCCTAACACCACATCTCTCTCTCCACCCTCTGTGGCTGGCCTTTTTGCAAATAGAAGGAGTTCTGAAGGAATTCACAAAACAAAATGAAATACCATCTATTTTAAGTTATTATCATGTTTAACTATGAGCCAATTCTCTGTGGTCTGCTTCCCCTTGCAGCTCTAGGAAGCATTGGTACACTAGAGAAGACAGTGGCTCTTTCTGCTGTTGGGTTACCTCCAAGGAACATGGAGCTTCTGTCTTCTCCCTTTGGTGTGTACATTTTCTTCTTACAAGATTGTCCTGCACTTGTTAGCACCAAATAACTATGTCTTAAATTAGCAAGAAAGAAAAAATGCCACTAGAATTTAGGAAAATTTTTGTACCTGTGCCCTTTGGCCATGCTTTCATACAGCTCCGCTTCTCCTGCCTGGATGCCTTTGTCCATTGCCACAGCCCCCACTCTAGCAATTATCCTCACTTGAATTATTATTTTTCTCTCCCCTTTCCTGGATTATCTCCTTCAGCATAGAATATAGTTCTAAGATAATAATAGTTCTCATTTTTTTCCAAATCAGTTTCTCTTGGCTCCACCTTTTTCCCCAACTAATGTCCCATTTCTTGATTCTACATCTTATGGAAATTATTTGAAAACTGTTTCTGCTGGTTGTTTCTACTTTCTTCCCTTAATGTGTTCCCAATCATATTTTCACTCCCACTACTCCACTGAGTAACATTACTTTGTGAGATGGTTAATCTTGACTATCAGTTTGGCATTTAGAGTTGCCAGGGAAACAACGTCTAGGCATGTCTGTGATGGAGTTTCCAGACTGGGTTAATTGATACTGAATGACCCACCCTAAAGGTAGGCAGCAACAGTTAAAGGGTGAGGTACTTCACCAAATAAAAAGAAGGAAGCGGGCTCAATGGATAAAGATGATTACCACTAAGTGTGTCAGCCTAAATTTGATCCTTGAAACCTACATGGAGGAAATAGAGAACTTCTGGAAATTGTCCTCTGACCTCTAACACATGCACTGTGGAATGCATGCATATACCTGTGCTTACACACACACACACACACACACACACACCAATAAGTAAAGGAGCTGAGTGCTGAGCCCTTACCTTGCTCTAGAGACTTGACCTATATAAGGGAAGCAAGAGAATGAAGGAAAGATAGATGGACATATAGACAGAAAATCTAGGACTGGGCGGACTGCTGTATGGTGGGGATATATAATTCTTTCAATTTTTTAATTTTTCTGTATGTTCAAAATTTTCATAGTAAAACATAGGGAGAATATATAAAACCAAGTAATTTCTTACCACTTCAACTGTCAATATCCTAGGCTAAGTCCTCATCCTCTCTCCCTGTGACTATTATTGCTGTCATCTCAAATGGTTCCCCCACTTTATTGTCTTGTATAGTTATTTTTTATTCACACAGAAGCTTTCTTGTTACTTCTTATGTAAATTATACTATATACTCCCTATGTAAATGGAATCCCACACCAATCAGAAAATATGAAGTCTTTTCTTATATTTTGAAGGCCTCCTGTAAACTGATTCCTAGTTGCACGTCATCACCATCTTTCTCTTACTCAACCCTTACTTTACAGTCATATTGCTATGTTTCTAGTGTCTGGGCAATGCTAAGCTGCTGCTTCTTTGGATTTTCTGCCACCTTCTTCTGCACTACTCTGCCCAAGCTATATGTCTGTGCACATGTACACCATTAGAAAATTGTATTCACTGTTGCCTCCACTGCTGCTACGTTTTGCTTCACCATACCCCCATAGCACTTCTGTAGCTAAAATTTATTTGCTGTTTGATTGTTGTCACTTTTCTTCTCTAGATTGTGAAGCTCATGGAATTTAAAGTCTTGTAATAGAATGTAAAATAAATTAATAAAAAGAGAAAAAAGGTATTATAAATATTGTACTTAATTGTACAGTCTTGGCACCTAGACCAGTGTATTCAGAACAGCCATTCCATAGCTACCTGTGCAATAAAAACTTGAAGAGAATTCAGAAGTGTATTAACTATGTTTTGCAGTAAATACCTTTTCAAAAGTTTTGAAAGTTATGGTTGATATCAAAACATTGGAAAATATTTAATTTTAAGGCCTTTTCTGATATTTTATTTAAGCACACCAAGATACTGTTAGCAACAAGGTGCACTTAATCTCTGCTTTTATGGAGCTGGTAACTTCATGAAAGGCATTTGTCAATTGACAATATGTAGTTAGGGCTATGAAAAGGCAGGAAAAAAATGATTTCTCTGTGATGCAGTGCCCCAGACTAAAAGGTAAAAGTTTCGAATCATTTCTATTCTCTAGTCATTTCTGAAGAGTAAGTGACAGTTCAGGGGTTGTTTTCTTTGGGTTCTCCTATGTTTCATTCTTTTTTCTTTTGAAGCAGGAGCTTGTCAATATGGCCTAGATTGACTTTGAATTCCAGATGCTCCAATAAAGCAATGATTTCACAGACTCGAGCCACTGTGACCAAATCTTAAAGATAACTTTAATATTTGTCAATGTAGAAATAATGGAGTGTTTGAAACTTTAAAATTATAAATGAAGTTTTCTATTCATAGCAAAATAAAGCAAAATTTGACAGCTGCTGAAGTGTGGATCAATCTGGAAAGCATCAAGAAAGAAAACAAGATGACCACTAAGGCCCTCTCACATACTCTACAGACACAGCAGACTCTCTTCATGAGAGGAAGACACCAATGAAGGTGCCATGGTACCTGCTCCCATATAGCTAAAGGAAAAGACAATTGGTACCTGCTCCCATATTGCTAAAGGAAAAGACGATTGAAAGCAGGAAGTTCAAGGGTTGGTCACCTCACCCCTCTTCTACTCCAAAGAGCCCACTGTGAGGAAAGCACTTTGAGAAGGAGGGAGAAGTTCAGGACTTAGACATTAAACCCAGCACCAGGACCATCACAGTGATGATGGTCAAAGAACTATTTCTACCCTTCATCATTAGACCTCAGTGGCTCACAGAGGAGATTCTGGAACTACCCAGAAACCTAGCCTTGGTAGGGCAGACTTGTGTTTTGATCATACATTTGATCAGTGATACTGGCATCATAGACTCATCATATTTCTAACATTGCAGGGCAGTGCAACTGTGAGACTCAGGTATGACAGAGCTGAACTTCATCCTAGACTACAAAGGACTGCAACTTAACACTACCCAAACCTTGAGCAGCAAAGCATTGTTTAAGACCCCTCTTGTTAGAAGTAAGACCAGGAATTAAACACAGAATTTGACCCTGGAACTTAATGCTGGGCAGGTGAAATCAAACACTGAGAAGATCCTAATTGTCCATCTTCAGGCATGCCAGAGTAGCATCTGAAACAGCTCCAGATTCAAAGGAAGACATACAGCATTAGTATATCAGACTTCCATTCCAGCTAGCAAAAGCTGTAGCTGGTTGCAGCTATCTTGAACCACATGTCCATCCCAACAATTCAAAGTCACTGGCAGCATGGCAACACAGAACCTGGCCCTAATAGTTTTATGCTAGTTTTGGCAGCCTGTAAACTCAGGGAGTGATATATCCTGGTGTCTTTGTGGCCATAAGTATAACATAGGATCCTGGGGCTGTTATGTCCAAAGATATTCTGCCATGCAGAGTCAGAGGTCAGTACATGAGAGTAGGAATCTAGTACTACTCTAGTCTCAGAAAAGGCCTGTGAGGACAATGTTCAACTAACAAATTATTTAGAATAAACTTGAGCTTAGATTGCCTGCCAATATTGAAGATTCTGAAGGAAACCTCACTATAATGAGGATCTTTTAGTTTAGACAGGAGTGCCTTCATTTTATTAACTCCCACATGAGCTCTTTGCTAAATCAGTTTCCTTCATTTTTAGTTATGGTGGCTTTCCAGTTGAATTCCCATAAATCACAAAGTAAAGCATGTAACCTAGGCCTCAGCCAATCATTATCTTGTATCTGTCTTGTCATATTGATTAGCAAATGATGAATTTGTGAACTAATTAAATTCATGGTGATCTCCTGAGATCTTGGGGAGGATATTTCCACGGGTCAGCCCCTGTTACCAGGTTCTTGGGCTTTGGTTCCCACCATCAACTAACTTTCTTCTATCCCCCTTTCTCTCTCCTCCTCTCTCCCTCTCTCTCTGGTTCTCTATCTCTTGCTGTCTCTGTCTCTGTGTGTCTCTCTCTGTCTGTTTATCTCTCTCTCTTTTTATTTGTTTCAAGACAGGGTTTCTTTATGTAATTCTAGCTGTTCTGAAACTCGCTCTTTAAACCAGGCTGGCCCAGATCACAGAGATTTGCCTGCCTGTCTACAAAGTATGAGTATTAAGGTATGTGCCACCACAACCTGCCATTCATCAGCTATTTCTAAAGAGGACAGGCCAGACCAAGTTCACTGGGTCTGGAGTGAGCATCACCTTGTTAACATGCAAACTTGAAGTCACTGTGCTTGAAACCCAGTCTGTACATATTCCAGGGGTTGCAGCCACAGATCCCATTTGTGTCAAGTTTTCTGTGAATTGCAACCATAAGAGTCCTAATATAGTCTCCAAATGTCTAAGGTATCTTTAAGAAAGAAGCTCCTGTTTACTGATTTTGACAGAAATGCATGACCTCATACTTCCAACAGCTGACTACATTTGACCCATTTGATGTATGTTTTCCACTATTGGGGAAACTGAAAATTTGAAAATGTAGATGCTATTCAAAGGTTATGGGCCTCTTTTTCTTCCAAACTAATTATACTTTAGAACAATCCAGTCAAAGCAGAATTGTAAAGCAAAAATTTACATATTCTAGTTTCTAATGCAACAGACTCATCTTTTTCTCCTCTTTAATGTTTGTTTTACAGCTGTGTTATAAAATAGAAGTGTGTAATTAAAATCTTCAGACCCATAATTAAATGCTTGGCTACAGTATAATTGTTGAGTCTTTTGATGATTCCATCACTAATTATGCCCCTTAGAATTTCCAAATATCACTTCCCCTTAAAAATCTGATCATTGTCAGCTTTCAGTCAATACACTTGATTGAACAGAAAATATTGTTTATTTCCACATGTAATCTGCAGGCTACATTGAGTCATCACAGCAAAGAGACAAAAATAATGAAGCCATAGAAGGAGACTTTTATCAATCATGGAATGGTATACCTATAATGAAATTCTCAGAAATTATTGCTTCTTTGAGACCTTTAGATCTCTCCAGTAAGTCATCAGAACTCAGCTTTAGCAGATTACTTCCTAATATCGGAAAGAAAATAAAAGTATACAGAGCACCACCATATACTCTAATATCTATATTCTAAGACACCTAATCTACGTACCCTTAGTTAGTTGAATAATATTTATGGCAAAATCCCCATCACAGTCTGTAATAAATATAGTAAAAATGTCTTTTAAATATGTAAAAATAGCTTAGTCAGGATCCTCACTACACCCAAGGCTGCACCAATAGCCAGAACCCAGTGACATCACTCACTCAGGATAACCAGACACAGGACTAGACCCCATGATGCCCACTGGACAATATGTAAGCAGACACTAAGAGCAATGCTCTGCTCTGCACATCTGGGGAAATGCCACCTTGATCCATCCTGAAGCTGGAGAGTCTCCCAAGAATCCTGACCCTCCAATCAGAGACTTCTGTTAGAGACAGGACCCTTCAGCTAAGACATGTCATCACACAGGTGAGCAGCCTTGGAAAGATAGGTGATAGGCTTAGGACAATAGTTAGGAACCTAGTGTGATTACCATCTGCATAATAAACATAACTTTTGTTATAGTAACTACATGTATCTACATTCTTGCTTGCAACACATTCCAATGTCATTCTTTCTTCACTCCACCCACTCTCAACTCTTATCATCTGAGAGCCTGGACTATTTCACCCAATGTTCATGACTGTTCCCATACACAAGGCAAGACACATTAAAGAGTTACCCTTTGGGTCATATATTGATTTCACCAGTAAGAAGGGCACTGACCCAATAAATGTTGAATAAGATATTCTATCACCCATTTCTTATTCCAAAGCATTTATATTGTTTTAAAACAGATTTCTTCCAAAGAAGAATGGAATTTCAATAAATTTGAATATAATAACCAAGAAAGATACATGTTAATCCCCAACAACAGTACTACCACTACCATATTGCTGGGAAAGATAAGGTCTCATGGGCTGAGAGGGGAGGTTTGTGTGGTAAGGATGGTGTGTGGTATAGGCTATCATGGTAGAGCTGAGGAAAACCAGTAAGACATCTAGATAATCTCTACAGAGAGTAATTTCAGCCTCAAGTGAACAACTGTCACCATCAGACACCCCTCTAGCCATGTGAATGTGATACAGGAAGAGTGTTCTCTATGGCAACTTTTAATCATCCCCTGATGAAATCAAGACATCCTTGGTTTGTTCTAATGAACATTGCTTTATTAGTACAGCATCTCCATCTTTCCCTGGATCCATTTAGAAGAGTTTATCGTTTTCCTCTATCCTTTTGCTTTTAACCAGTGTGAGTTTTTTATATTTAAATAGGTTTCATGTAGACAACAGATAGTTGAGCCTTTACTCTCTTAATTCACCCTGACAATTTCTTTGAATTTTTATGTTAGTTGAATATCTAAAATTGTCATAATTGTTTCTATGAGTTATATTTGTTCTTTTTTCCCTTGTTGTTCTCACTGAGTATTTTATTTTCTCCTATAATGTATCAGCTACAAGATTTTTAAGTTGTTTCTTCTGTGTTTCCAATATATATCCCAACTAATCTGCATGCAGCTATAATTAATACTGTATCACTTTATAGGTGGTGCAGGCAACTTATAACTGAGCATTTATAATTCTTCCCTTCTGCAGCATAGGATATCGTTTTTTATTTTGCTTTCCATATGCTATAAGCACTCATTACCTTGTTACTATTAAATTTACCTTTTGTCAATGAAAAATGGAAAATGCTTACATTTTTGCTTACATTTTCCATTTACTTCTTCTCTTATGAGAAGAAATATATAGATCCATGTTTCTGATATATGTCATTTCTTACTTCCTGATGAACTTCCATGTATGGAAAATCTTTGGCACTTTGTAAAGAGTAGATGTGTTAGCAGAGAATGTCTGCTTTCATATTAAGATGTCATTTCTACCTTTAAAAAATTAAGATGGATATGTATATTTTATAATAAGTATATTTCATATCAGTATATTTTAAGGTATTCAACTTCATGGCTTCATATAATTTTACTGGATATAAAATTCTTATTGGTTATGTTTTACCTAAAAATTTTAAAATATTCCATTTCCATTTTTCTTTACTGGCACTGTTTTGAATAGGAAGTTTGCTGTAATTTTTACCTTTACTCTTCTATAGTTATGGTGAGGGATCTTTTAAACAGCATCATTTCTTTATGTTTGGTTTTCTGAAGCTTTAATATGTCTAAAAGTATGTGCATATTCATGCATGTACATACATAAACATATATAAATATGCATTTTTATTCTAGATGGGAAAAACTCCATCAAAATCTTCCTTCTCTCATCTGGATAGATAAGCTTTGCATGGACAAGGGCTTGAAGGTTTTCTTTTTTCAAGATAATCCCTTTTCACTCTGCTAGACACACAAGGTGCTCTCTCTTGGGTATGCACTGTGAAAATCCAGTGGAGTTACTTGATTTAAAATCCATGAAAGTGTATTCCTACCCAAGACTGCTCCCAGTTTTCCATTCTCATGTGAATTCACACTCAGCCTCTAATAATTACTATGAGCCTTCCTGCAGGCTATGACCTTCCTCTCCAGGTTGGCTGAGCTAAGCTGTGATAAAATGGGTTTCCTAGTCCCTCCATGTCTTAGGGTAGCAGTATGCCTGGATGAGCCCAAGAAAACCATTGGTTTTCTTTTTGTTCAGATTTTCTTCATTTTTTTAAAGATTTTATTTATTTATTATGTATACAATATTCTGCCTCCACACCAGAAGAGGGCATCAGATCTTATTATGGATGGTTGTGAGCCACCATATGGTTGCTGGGAATTGAACTCAGGACCTCTGGAAGAGCAGCCAGTACTTTTAAACTCTGAGCCATCTCTCCAGCCCAGATTTTCTTCATTTTAAAGATGATTAGTCTCACATCTTTTGTGTCTTAAAATATCTACTGCACCACAATGTCAGATATCCTAATATATACCCTAGGCACTGGTGGCACAGCAGAAAGAATCCAAGTCTTGAAGTTCAGGTGAGCCTGATTGTGGATGAAATCCAGCCTCAGTTCATTAACATTTGGTCTGTAAACAATATCCTCACCCAAAATTTATCTTTCGTCAGTTTTAGACTAAGACCTAATATAAACTTTATACTCTATGAAATGCCAATAACATTACACAACATGTTAACACATGATACATTTGTAAGTACTATTGATAAATAATTAAAACAAACCTTATTAAACAAACCTTCATTAGACAATTTCTGTGAGTATTTAATATACTTCACATTATTATAAATTTTAATAAGATATGTGGATGACATTTTTAAGATCCTGAGATCATGTGATCTTTCATTTTTCTCGTCTTGCATGTGAAAAAACTCATGCCTTAAGAAATACACTTTGGGAACTGTTAGAGGACTAGGAAACAACAAGATTTAAGGACAGATTGGCTTGGAGTTGAATTAACTCTACAACTTTCTGTTTAAGCAAAAGATGCTGTCTATAAATTAAAGACACATGCTTTTGCTATTGACTCACTAAGTTATAGCACAGCAAATGGCAGTATCTACTTTAATGATATCATGGTGATTCAATCATAAAAATACATGCTGTCATAATATAGTTATTAATGTCATCATCGATATCTGTCAGACCTCAGAAGAGCCACAAGCTCTTTCCACATTAGAGCAAGTTTATCTCTGAGTCAATATGAGGTTCAAACAATTGAACTATCCAGTCACGGTATTTAAATAACACATCTGGTCTAATTCATTGTGTCACAGGATGTTCGTAGGAGTGTGTCTAAACTGAAGTTTCCACAGCCTATATCACTACTGAAATGGCATTCCATGTTTGGTAAAATTCACAATGAACATTACATGGGCCTTCCAAATGTGTTCCAGGAATCAATCCTCTTCGAAGAAAAGTATAGGGCCAGGACCAGAAGTGTTTAATCTGAATGAGCAAGCAACCAGGAGTCGTCATTTGAAATTAACTGCCTGTGTTAACTGACTAGTAAAAGATTTGGATTGCATGTTAGAGTCACAACTAAAACCTATTGGACTGTCACAGATTCTATGTTAAAATGTTAACATTGTGGTGAGCTATCATGAAGAACCCAGAGGAAGCAATTGTTGCATGGTATCTGATTCCTGTGTGGCTGCAGTTGCTAGGAACTGGATTTAATACTATAATCTGGAACGTGTTAATTTGAAGCAATATGCATGATTAGGTTGTTTAATTGCATGTTGTAGCGCAAACTGTGACCTTTCTAGTCCCATTCTGGAGGTGGAATTGTACTTGGGAGGAGGAAGAGACAAATGTGTGTGGGGAATCTTGACAACCATAGTGTTCCATTGTAATTTTAAAAGCCATGTGTACACAATGCCAGATGTGAGTGGCCATCTACTGCATAAATAAAATTTTGTAAGACTCGGTTGCCTTGAAGAAGAATCCAGTTATTTGCAAATGTTGAAAATACAGTATCAACATGAACAAGCCTCTCATTTTTTAGCCAGTTTGGAAAAGAGATACAACACTAAAATTAAAACATGTTATTCTTGCCTATCAACTCATTAGTCAAAAACATCCTGGCTTAGTTCCATAATCATTTCATACGGCATCAAAAATTAAAACAGTATTATAAATCCTACCATTTACAAAATGTTTCACATTTAAAAAACTACTTTCACATTCTTTGAAATGTTTGATTATGAGAGTCATACAGTAAGAGAAGATAAAGCAGGCAGTAGCATTTCCACAGTTCTACAGTTGAAATAGCAAAGCAAAAGTGGTAGGTGATCTCCATTGGTAAAGTCAGAAGTTAAGTTGAAGCCCATAGGCTCCATGTTTCTTCCCTCTCTGGGGTATTATGAAGCCTGGAGATAAGAGCTAAGGTTTTGAAATACACATTAATCTCAGAAAGCTAGGTTTGCTTCTCTACAGTATGTGTAGCCAAGATCCCTAAAAATGAAGTGAAATATCTCAACATCTTTTCTTTAAAGTAACTGAGGGTCAGGCTGGTTCTGCCTAACCAGAGCTAGATGCACTAAAATAGAAACAATTATCTAGATAACTTCAATTGTTTTCACCTAAAGTATCCTGATAATTAAGTTAAAGGTAAGTTTTAGACTTAATTGAAGAGAATTAAGAGAGAGCTTGATTTTTTTGTCTTTACATTTAAATGTAATCTCGTCAAGCTACCAACCATTGGTATTCTTTATTTCAAAACACAAATTACCTCCAACACAGCATCCTCAGCATCCTTGGCTGCTGCTTTGTAAATGATGGTGCCAGGGGCAGTGTCTTCTGTGATGTAAATCTCAGTAACTGCCCCAAAAGAAGAAATAGATGTGATTCTATGAGTCTTACAAGTATTAAATCCCAAAACATCCCATTCAATTACATGTGAATAAAGCATAACAAGAGATGAATGTGATCAAAATATGTCATGTACAGTATGAAAATGTCATAATAAACACATTGTATATATAATTAATATATGATAATAGAAATTACAATCTTAAAGTACTGGAATTAATATAAAATAAATGCTTTATACAGTGATTGCAATTAAGTCAGTGGTAATAATGATGATATAGACAACACTGTATTGTCTATCATCATTTGCATATACAGGAAGGAGATTTGTAATTTTAAATGACAATATTAAACAATTTTAGTAATTATTAATATCTAAGCACTTAACATTATTGGTGATATTCATCATCCTGGTTCTACTGAGATTTAAAAATTACTAACAAGCCCAAGGCTATAGAGCCAACACATCAACGTTGTTTCAATGTTTGTTTTATTCTTATGTTGTAGGAAAAGCTAGGGCTTCACACATGCTAAGCACATGTTCTCTCATGGAGCCTTGTGCCCACATGGTACATGTTTTAAGATAGTAGAAGTAACTGCAAGCTTGGAGTCTTTGGGGGACTTAATAAAGCTGGGAAATTTGAGACTCTTGACTCCAAAAGGGAACATCTATACTTACTGCTGCCCCATTTTGTGAAGAAAACAGTCCTTCTGGATACCAGGGATGCCTTCAAGGACTGCTTGGACCATAGCCACATGGGCCTACATTTCTAACACACAACCCTTGTGAATTACCCACAAGCACTCTGGCATCTGGCTCACTGTTTGAGAAGTTAAATGATGGTGATGTGACCTTGAACCTACCCAAGGTTTCATCATGTGTTTGGGGAAGAGAAAGCAGGTGCGTCAATCTACAGAGCACTGATTATGTGCACACATTATTTTGGCACTTCCAAATACCAAATTTGGCTAGGATTATGCTGACTTGACACAGCTAAAGTCATCTGAAAGGAGGTGAATATCAATTGAGAAAATGCCTCTGTAAGATCTGGCTGTAGGGCATTTTCTTATGGGAGAAACCCAGCCAATTGTGGGTGGTACTATGCTTGAGCTGGTAGTCCTTGGTTCTATAAGAAACCAGGCTAATCAAGCCATGTTGAGCAAGACCCTAAGAAGCTCCCCTCTATTGGAAGGCATTGCAGGTCGAGATTGAAGCCTATCACAGCCTGGCAGCTTTTTCCAAAAGCTCCCCAACATGGAAATCCCCTTCCTCCCCAGTAAAACTCCCTGCTTCTACCTATTCTTATCTGGACAATATCCCTGGACCTAAAGGACTGACCTTATCTGAAAACTCTCTAAGCCAGATGCCTGATTCATCTTTACCTTTAATCTTGGCACAGATTCATACTAGAAGACTTGTGCTAGGAGCTCTTCTATTGCCACAAACAAAGCTTTGTGATAGGAGCATGCCACTTAATGCAAATTATGGTCTGTGCCCAGGCTCCCCAATCCTATATATTCCTTGTAGTACTCTGGAATAAAGCAAAGATGATTTACTGACGTCTGTCTCCTGAAGGGCTGTCTCTGTCAAACCCACAGCCGTCTGAACCCTGTTCCCCACTGGTCCCTCCATGCCTGTGGACCAATGCACCAACATTCCTGAGGAAGAAGAAAGAGAGCTGTACCCCTCCATGGCCTCAGCTTCAGCTCCTGCCCTGCTTGAGTTCCTGTCCTACCTTCCTTCAATGATGGACTACAGTGTAGAAGTGTAAGCCAAATAAACCCTTATTCCCTTGGGACTTCTATTGCTGTGAAGAGACACCATGACCATGATAACTCTTATAAAGGAAAGCATGTAATGGGGTGGCTTACCATTTCAGAGATTTAGTACATTGTCATCATGGTGGAACATGGCAGCACACAGACAGACATGGTGCTCTTCTGTCTCACTGGGTATATCTTGAGCAAAGGAGACCTCAAAACCCACCCCACTGTGACATACTTCCTCCAACAAAGCTACACATATTCTAACAAGGCCACACCTCTGAATACCGCCACTTCTCTGGGAGCCATTTTCTTTCAAACCACATTCTACTCCCTGGTCCCCAAAAGGCTTGTAGCCATATCATAATGCAAAAATGCATTTTGTCCAACTTCAAAATTCCACATAGTCTATCACAGTCTCAGCAATGATTTATAGTTCAAACTCTCTTCTGAGATTCATGCAATCTCTTAACTGTAATCCCCTATAAAATCAAAATTTAAAAAAAGCAGATCACATACTTCCTACATATAGAGGCACAGGATATACATTGCCATTTGAAAAGACAGAGAAGGGGTCATAGTGAGGAAATACTGGACCAAAGCAAGACTGAAACCAATGGGGCAAACTCCAAACTCTACATCTCCATGTCTGATGTCAAACACTCTTCAGATCTCCAACACCTTTCAGCTTCACTGACTACAACCTATTTCTTTCTCTTGGGCAAGTTCCACTCCCAGTTAGTAGTTCTGCTTGGAAGGTATCTCATGGGTCTGGTGTCTCCAACATTCTGGTGTCTACAAGGCAATCCAGACTTCACCTTTACAGCTTCACACATTGGCCTCTATCAGCCTCCATTCATGGACACCCCTGACACATGCCTGGCCTCAGTGGCTTTTCTTAGTCATGGAGAGAGATTCCATAATGCTTTTCTTCTATTCTTGACTCTAAAGCCAGAACCCTGTGGCCAAAGCTGGTTCTGTTGTTTGTTGGAGCTTGGAGCATGGCCTCCTCTGATGGGGGTTGTCCTTCTGTATATATGTTTCTCTTATTGGTTAATGAGTAAAGCACTGTTCAGCCAATGAGGCAGGAAGACAGGTGGGACTAGGAGACAAGAAGAATTCTGGGAAAGGTAGACAGAGGGGACCCACCAGAACAGTAGCCATGCAGGCCACCAAAAAATAACAGGTCCAGACCCTTCTCCAGTAAGACAAGACCACATGGAAGTACTTAGATTAATAGAAATGGGTTAATAATTAAGACAGAGCTAGCCAATAAGAAGCCCTAGGCATTGGCCAACAGTTTCATAGTTAATATAACGTCTGTATCTAAAGAAGGTGGCTGCAAGCCCAGGCTGGGAAAGAACGCTCATAATACCCCTCCTTTAATTACATCCTCACCAGCTTTCTGCTTTCAATGGTTTCCTTCACTGCCTGAGCTTGGCTGTTCTGGAATTTTCTCTGTAGACCAGGCTGGCCTCAAATTCTAAGATCTGCCAGCCACTGCCTTCCCAGTGCTGGGATTAAAGGTGTGCACCACCACACCCAGCTTTAAACTTTTCTTTAATTCATTTACACAAGTTGGAAACTTAGCTGGGTGGTATTTTGCCCTGAGATCACCACTCCCTTTATTCCATTTCTTAATCTGTTTATCTTCTTGAACACAGGACTTACCTTCATTCCACTTACTTGTGCTCTTTTTCTCCTCAAATTTTACAAGTTATAATTTACCCTGTTCACCTTGCTCCTTTTCATTATAAATCTTCATTAGAGTTACCACTAATTACCACATGAAAAAGTATATTCTAGGCTGTTATGAGATTTCCTCTGCCAAAGGAATTAATCAAAATTCTTCACTTTAGCCTTAAGCAGACTCTTCAGACAAGAACAAAAAAAAAAGCCACATTCTTTACCAAAATATCACAAAAACAATCTCTAGGCCACAAACTAACATTCTTCTCTCTGAAACCTCTTCATCCAGGCTCCCACAGTTCAAATCACACTCAGCACCACTGTCTTCCATGCCCCTACTAGTATAGTCCATTAAGTAGCACTTAAAGCATTCAACTGCTTTTCTAATTCACAGTCCCATGGTCCATATTACTTCAAACAAAGGCATGGCCCAGCCTATAACAACAATAGTTCAGTCCCTCATTCCCTGGTACCAACTTCTGTCTTAGTTAAGGTTTCTGTTGCTGTGAAAAGACACCATGACCACAGTGACTCTTATAAAGGAAAACATTTAATGGGGTAGCTTACAGTCTAGAGATTCAGTTTATTACCATCATGGTGGAGCTTGGCAGCACATAACTAGACATGGTGCTGCAGACGAAGCTGAGAAGTTTACATCTTGACATGTAGGCAGCAGGAAGTACTCTGTCTCACTAGGTATACTTGAGCAAAGGAGACCTCAAAACCAAACCCTACAACAACACACTTCCTCCATCAGGGCCACTACTCCAACAAAGCCACATCTCCTAAGAGTGCCACTCCCTTCAGAGGTCATTTTCTTTCAAACCACCATACTCCCCAAATTACTTTTGGGTCATGGTGCTTTATCCCAGCAATAGTAACCCTAACTAAAACAGGCAACAAGTCAAGATTGATTCTGTTAGTTACTTTTCTCCTTGCTATGATTAAATTCCTGACAACAGGCTACTTAGGGGCAGATGGATTTGTTCTGGCTGATTGTATGAGGGGATATAGTCTATCATGGAAAGAAAGGATAGTCACAGAAGGCTCCATATCAGTGGAAGTGTGCAGCGAGGACACTTTGCCTCCTTACTCCTCCATAGAAATGGAAACAGAGCAGACAGGAAGTAAACCTTAAGGCCTCAAGTGATCTGCTTCTTCCAGTAATGCTCTACCTACCAAAGGTTCAAGACCTTCCAAAACAGTGCCACCTGCTAGGCACGATGATTGAAACAAATAAACTTGTGGGGAATAGTTCCCATCTAAAATAGCAATGAAGAGATTGAGGTTCACACAAGAAAAGTAACTCAGTCCAGTTAGTAGGCATACCTATAGCTGAACCTTTTTATGTTTTAGTTGAACAGTATGGATTTTCCACAAGTAGGAATTAAATATTTGACTTCATAGGATAAGAAAGAGTGACAGAAAGATCTACCTGCATGGTGAGAGAGCAAGGAGCAAAAAAGACATCACCACAGGCCTCACGATACTTTTAGTTTAACAAATAGACACATTTAACATATTGATTTTGGCATACTGTGATCAAATACATGAATAGTTTTCAATACTAAGCAAGTTACTTCACCTAAGTCTATTTTCTGTGCAGTGGGCATAAGGGAATAGAAGAACTCACCTCCAGTGTTGTGAACATTTAACAAAACAATCCATTTAAAGCTTTCTGGATGCCACTTGCATATAGCCAGGGCTCAGTAGATATCAGCTCTTTATTATGTGTGTGCATGCATGTGTGTGTGTGTGTGTGTGTGTGTGTGTGTGTGTGTGTGCATATGCATGTGCATGCACATGTGTGTTCATGTGGGGGGCATGCATATGTTATAACATGTATGGGGTTCAGGAGACAACTTTTGGGAGTCAGTTCTCTACTTCTACTGTGGGTTCTAGGGTCAAACTCTGGTCATCAGGCTTGCATTACAAATACATTTACCTGCTGAGCATCATACCAGCACAACTGTTGTCAATTATCATTTTCCTTTAGCCTTATAGCCAGGGTACCATAAAAGCACATAAGACACAGGCTATATGGCCTATATCTATGTCCACAGGGCTTCCTGTTACCAAAGCAGACCCTTAGTACCTTGATCTTCCCGGGCAAGCGAACCAGTGAAAGCAGGCGGCTCATTCACATCTTCAATCTGGACAAAAATGGTCTGTGATGCTGTTGCTTCATGGCTGTCTTTGGCATATATTGTCAAGGAATAGAGTGCTACTTCCTCAAAGTCCAACTGGGGTACTCCAGTGATGAATAACTACAATTTTTAAAAGAGCACAGTAAAAAGGGATCAAATGATTGGTTTCATGTATATAACAAAGAAGAAGGGACAAAGATATATGTAAAGCCCTAAGTAAAACAGAGTGTGTCCTCTTTTACTGTACAATAGCAAAGGTGGATCTTCATTTAAGGCATGTTTTTATACTATAAAGTTATCTCATAATCAAACTGGTTTTAATATTATCTAGTGCCAGTCTATGATACTATATTTTTTTGTTTGGGTTTGGTCTTTTTTGTTTTAGTTAGTTGGTTGCTTTGTTAGTTGTTGAGACATGGTCTCATACAATAGCCCAGGTAAACCTATAGCACAAATTGTAAAAACAAGATGGATTTAAACTCATAGAAATCCTTTTGTCTCAGCCTCTCAAATTCTAGGGTTACACCTGGGAACCACAAAACGGGACAATTTGGTTTTATTTTAAGGCTAAGGGCCTCATCATGTAGTCAGACAGGCTCAAAGTTGTGATTCTTTATCCTCAGACCTTAGTACTGAGATTAAAGGCATTTACTTTCACATAAAGTGAGGATATAATTTTAATTATGTGGCCACATTTCTTGTTTTTTAATATTTGTAACCTAGCTGGGTTTGGATTATAACTATATTTATATAGAACAAATACTAGATATCAACTATTTATAATGGCCTAAGCAGCAGTGTGGAACTTTACATGCACTATCTCACAGAATTGTTTTATCAACCCAAGTGAGGTAATGCAATTAGTGTTCATCTCATTTTACAGAAAAAACATAGGAAATCAAGTAATTTACCCGGGTTCATATTGCTCATAACAAGAGGGGCCACAAAGGAAGAGTAGGCTCCTCAGTTTACCTCAAGATTATGACAACAGGAAACAGTGACCAGCAAGATTACAGAGTCTTGTCACCATATTGCTGGTTAGCCTTGTAATAAAAACTGAAGGGAGAACAAATACAAGATAGCATTTTATGCCAAATTCATAGTGGAATCAAATTTTAAAGGTTAACAATCCTAAGGCTTGGCAAGGATATCCCTGATCCTATTAAATACTTCTCTGGTCCCTCTAGAACAGTGGGTTGCAACCCATTTAGAGTAAACAAGCCTTTCACAGGAGTCAAATATCAGATACCCTGCATGTCAAACATTTACAATACCATTCATAACAGTATCAAAAATACAGATATGAAGTAGCATGGAAATAATTTTATGGTTGGGGTCATAGCATAAGGAACTGAATTAAAGGGTTTACAGCATTAGGAAGGTTGAGGACCACTGTTCTAGAATATATTCCCATAGCAGCTTCTAGCTGATCCTTTTAAAGCATTAGTAGATCATGCCTCTTTTCTGCCACAGTTTTTTATGTTTCTGATGCTTTGCTCTTTCCTATACTCATGTCCTCTGCCATGTGACTTTGCAGTTCTGATGGCTTGGACATGTGACTTGCTTCAGCCAATAGCCTACTCGTAGATGTAAATCTTATATGTGCACCATGGGCTCTTTTTTGTTTGTTTGTTTGTTTGTTTACTTGCTTGTTTGTTTGGTTGGTTGGTTGTTTTTTTTTTTTCCCTGGTGGAAGACACTTTTGCCAATCACTGTCCTGAGAGCCTGGAGGGACACAAGAGAGAACCACAGTTTGGATCCAAACCAGCCTAAAGCAGTTCAACTGTGTCTGAAGATGTTATTACACTGAATCCTCTTCTGGGTCTCAGAGGAGAATGCAGAAGGACCAGGGGAATGCTATGCATGTGATAACTTTTCAGTATATTCGAGTAACCCTGATCTTAGGGAACTCAAATCTCATAAAATGAGCAGTGTGCCTGTCTGAATGTCCCCCAGTATGAGAATTAGCTTTATTAGGCTGAGATAATAAGCAGCACTTCCCAGCATATCTCCTGGGTCCTACAAGCTCTGTCCTCCATCTCCTTGGGAGTCAGATTTAACACATACTCCCTGTTCAGATATGGTCACATTGATCCTTCAGTCCCTTCTCCTTATCAGGACCTTCCTCCTACAGGGCCTTTGCGCATGACCCATAATGTTCTCTCCTTCATTTATTCAATTCCTGCCCATTCTGCAGACTGCTTTTCACATAATTTTACTTCAAGCAACCCTGGTTGTATCACCTAGCTAAGAATTTGCATTTCATTGGCCAGGTAATATTTACAATTTTATACTTATGTGTATTCACTTAACGTGTATTTCTACAAGCAATTAGATGAAGTGAGAATGAAGCTACCTTGCATCTTACTAGATCCTCAATAAGTACATGTAAAACAGGTGCTCCTTGTTATTCTCAAGGATTTTGAGAATATTTGACACAGAATAAGGTCCCAAAGAGTGGCATTTTATATTAATTAAAAGAATGTAAGAAAGCCTAGAATCTTAGGACTTGGAAAGTCAAGAAAGGAGGATACAGTCATATCTTTGTGAGTTCAAGGACAGCCTGGTCTACAGAGTGAGTTCCAGGGCAGCCAGAGCTGCACACAGAGAGAAGCCCTGTCTCAGGAGAAAAAAGGGTTGAAACAAACAACACACACAATCAAACTAAATAAGCAGTAGAAAGTGAGACAGAGAAGATAGTCTCATTTAGATTTCTTGCAGTGTTCTAATCTATCTACCTCCATACTTACATCCCACAGATGTGAGGATCTACGAGACAGCACAAAAGGATGCACCACGGGGCTGGCATTAAGAATAACAGGATCTCCAAGCAGGGAAGTGTGAGGTGAGAGAGACACATTAACTGTGGCAACCCGTGTGTGGTCAGAGGCATTTTCCAGGAGGGGGCCTACATTCTCCACAACAAAATTCAGAGCGGCTTGAACACCTTAGAGAAAACACAAAACTATACTTACTGAAGATTTCTGTGAGGCTTCCCAACATCTTTCATGTTTGAAGCAGCAGAGAAAAAGCACAACACACACACGGTGCATCTTCTCTTGGGATTCTTGATAGTTAGTGGTAGGCTTGTTCAGGATCTTGGACCTTTCATTACTCACAAGCTAACGAGTTAGCTTGTGACAACTACTGTCAGTTGTGTTTCATGCTCAAGAAAGTTAACAGCACAAAAAATGGCCTTATATGACACAGATAACCAATGGTAGAACTAGAATTTTAACCCAAAATTGCCAGATTCATATCCTACTCTCTTTTATGATTGAAATTATTTTATGAATTAGAGTAAGTTAGTGAGGAATAAAAAGCTGGAAAATCATAAGCTCAGAATGTCTAATTTGGGAAGTGTACCTACCCACAAAGTGGTAACAGTAGCTCTGGGGTGAAGGAGGGAACTGACTAACAAGGGACAGCCTTGAAGTTCACAAAGACCTCGACTTGGGTCCCAGCCCTGCAGGTCATATGAGCCCATAGGCAAGCAACTCATTCTTTATAAAGCTGGAGACCACTGTTGCTACTTCTTAAGAAATGCATTTGTCTGCACCTCCTAGGCATCCAATCACAATTATTTAAAGAGAAGCTATTGGCCATTATTCTTAACATGGATTTCCCATTCATAGTCAGAGCAATTGTAAATTTCATTTTACAACAACTCACTGTACATTTTACTAGACACTGTGAACAGCTGGTAAAAATAGTTCTCCAAATGACATTGTTTTCAGTGAGTATCATCTACCATGCAGTGTTGAGAAATTACTTAATGAGAAAATTCACAATACATCCAGAGCATCTGGATACTACATACCTCACTGAAATTGCCTACTGTGATTCTCCTTTTCCCTCTTGTTTCCTTTTCTTATTTTTAACTGACTCTAGTTAAGGTAGACTCTGGCTAGATTCCCAGAACTTTGGAAAATGAAAAGAGTAAGTTGGCACCCTGAAAACAAAAACCATTGCCCCTCCACTCTTAAAGTTTCCCTTTGAGGCCCACCCCCAGAGGACCTCATGGAACCACAACTCACAGGTATCCCTGCCCACTCCATCCCATGTCACCACCAGAGAACTCTGTAGATCAGTGCACATACAACTGGCACTGTTCACCATAAATTGCAGGTGGAGTTTTAACCAATCACAGCCATATATATTCACATAGTGTAAAGGAATATACCACAATAGATACCAGATCCTAATACCTGAAGACCACTTGGAGCCATGCACCTCATACAGGTAGCACAGCCCACCTTGTAGACCTCAGGGCCTGACTACCTGAGGAGCCACATACCCCCACAGACCTGCTGACTACACACCCCCTATATCTGCCGTTCCCAACCTGGGTTGAACAGAGCTTACTCCACAAAGAGCATTAGTCTTACAGAAGCACATTAGAAGACAGCAGAGGAGAAGACCAGCAAGGAGTGTACTGCCCTTTGAATACTGTTCAGTCAGGGAGTAGAAAACTCTCAAGAGTACAGGGATAGAACCTGGAATCCTCAATGCATGTTCCACTTAAGAAAACAAGGTCACAAACCCTCAGGTGAAGTCCTGAACATTGTACATGCCTACCTGGAAATAGGAAAGATAATTTGAGCAAAAAGAAACAAGCAACTAGCACACTATTTCATATGCACAAGTCCCATTACAGAAACAAAAGTAAATGAAAAACAAGACAGCATGGGACCAACCAAAGTTATTAATCCCATAGTAATAAATCCTATTGAAAATGACCTGGAGGATCTTATAAAGAATATTATAAAATGAACAAATAATGCAAACAATGTCTCACAAAAAAGAGCTGAATTAAATAAGGGAGTTAATCCAAGATATGAAAATTAAATTAATATAGGATTGCTGAAGAAAAGCAAAACTGAAATGATGCTGGAAACTAAAAAAAGAAAAACCAATAAGCCAAATTAAAAACTAAATGCAAAGCCTCCTCAACAGAATAAGTTATGTCAAAAACAGAAAGTAGGGTTACAGGAAAAAGTAGAGGAATTGGATGGCTCAGTAAAAATCAATGAGAATTTTTAAATAAATATATGAACACAACATGAGAGAGTTTGAGAACACCATGACAAGATCTAATATTTGAGTGATGGGTATAGGAGAAAAATACCATGACAGAGGCATAGAAGAAATTTTCAATACAATCAAAGCAAAAACTTTCCCAAACCTAGAGGTGCCTATGATATCATAAATGGACCTAGTAGACATTTACAAAACATTCCACTCAAACATTAAGGAATATGCATTCTTCTCAGCATCCCATGACATTTTCTCCAAAATCAACCATATATTAGGACACAAAGCAAGTCTCACAAAGTAGAGGAAAACTGAAATAACCTTCTGCATTCTATCTTACCACAGTAGAATAAAGCTATTTAAACAACAATAGGATACACAAAAAGTGCACAAACTAAACAACACACTACTGAATGATAATGGAGTCAGAGAAGGAAAATTACTAGAATGGGATAAAACTAAGAGACCCAATGAAGGCATTCTAAGAGGAAAGCTTCCAGCACTATGTGCCTACATAAAAAATTAGAGAAATCTCAAATTAATAACTTAATGATGCACCTGAAGGCATTTTTAAAAACAAGAAAAACATCCAAAAGTTGTAAACATGAAGAGATAATCAAAATTAGCACTGAAACTAGTGAAATAGAAATGAAAAATAAAACAATACAAAGTATCAATGAAGTATATTATTTAAAATATTAACAAGATTAACAAAACTTTAGCCAAATTTAACCAAAAGAAAGAAAAGAACCAAATTAATAAACATAAAAATGAAAAGGGAAACATGACAGACACTGAAAAAGATTCAGAGAATATAAAGGACATATTTTTAAAATCTATACTTTAGCCAGGCAATGGTGGTGCATACTTTTAATCCCAGCAGACACAGGCAGATCTCTGTGAGTTTGAGGCCAGCCTGGTCTACAGAGTGAGTTCTAGGACAGGCTTCAAAGCAACACAGAAAAACTTGTCTCAAAAAACAAAACAAACAAACAACAACAAAACTTTCTTTAGGGCTGGAGAGATGCCTCAGAGGTTAAAAGCACTGGCCACTCTTCCAGAGGTTCTGGGTTCAATTCCTAGCAACAACATGGTGGCTCACAACCATCTACAGTGATATTTGGTGCCCTCTTCTGGCATGCATGCATATATTCAGGCAGAACACTACATATAATATATATTTTAGAAAAATTTGTACTTCACTAAGCTGTATAATATAAAAGAAATGGATAGCTTTCTATGTGTATAAGACCTAATATTGTGAAATCAAGATGAAGTAAATAATTTAATAACATAATAACCAAGCAAATAGAAACACCAGCTAAACACCACTCAACTTAAAAAAAAATCCCAGGGCCAAAGGGATTCAGTGCAGAATTCTGCCAGAACTTCAAGGAAAGACTAATGTCACTACTCCTCAAAGAATTCATAAAATAAAAACAGAAAGAATACTTCCAAATTCTCTTTGTGAAACCAGTATTACCATAACACCAAAGCCAGATAAAAGACCCAATTAAAATATAAAATTAGAAGCCAATCTCTCCAAAGAACTTAGGTTCAAAAATTCTCAATAAAATACTTGCAAACGCAGTTCAAGAATGCATCAGAAGAGAGGCACAGTGTTTTAACAAATACAAATCATTAAATGTAATTAATCAAATAAATGGACTCTAAGAGGAAATTACATGACTGGAGGCAGATAAGGCCTCTGACACAATCCACAATATACCTTATAATCAAAGTTCTGGAAATCTAGGAATAATAGGACATATTTCAATACGATGAAGGCAATACAGAATAAACCACTGTCAACGTCATACTAAGCTGAAAAATATCAAAGCAGATCCACTAAATGCAGGAATAAGACAGGGATATTCACTTTTCCTACTCCTCTTTAATATAATAACTGAAGTCTGAGCTAGAGCCATATGACAAGGAAAAGAGATAAAGTGGATACAAATAGAAAAAAAGGTCAAAGATCCTTTATTTATAGATGATATGAGCTTACAAATAAGAGAAATGATTTTAGGAATAATTCACTTAGAAGACAAGAGAAGTTAACTTTGCTCACAGGTTAAATAATAAGGTGTTATAAGTAAACACTATTACCTCTTCAATTTACTTGGTCAAGTGTTTGAGGCTGATGTAGGTCAGCTGTAAGGAAACTTAAGAATTACGTCTCCATCTGTTCTCCATTCCCACTCCAAATTACTAAGGCTGCAAAATGATGGGAAGAGGCCCCGGGCAGACATCATCAGTGTGTACTAACTCCAGTTTAGATTTTACTATTTCGGTGTACATGGATGCAGAGTCCATCTGCCCACACCTGTACATTTTTCTTGATGGGGTCCTCTGCCTGCACTCCAAAGAGTCCTTTCCTGAGTGTTTGTCTCTCTGCAGTTGATGGGGTTTCATAATTCCCTTCCCTCTCCCTCTTCTGCTTTCAGGTATATCCTTTAGGACACATCCAGTCTGTCTGCCCAACATCCTTTCTGAAAAACCCCAGACTACAGTTTTGTCCATGGGTTTCCCTCTCTCTATTCCCTCTCTCTCTATTCAAAGCCTAGTTTAGAATTTTTTTCTCTGTGATTAAAATATGCACTCTAGGGACCATGTATGTCCGCCATGTGGGGGAGGAGGCAGGAGTAATTTAGTAACCTTTGGAACTTGTGACAGAATGGTCCCTTTGTCCTACCCAAAATACCTAGTTCCTGATCCCCACAACATATAATATACTCTATGGCACAATGGACCTTGAAGTTGTGACTAAACTGAAGTTGTTAGGGAAGATGTCTTGGTTCACCTGCTTGGGCCCATCCCATCTGAAGGAAGTGCGAGAAGGAAGCAAGCCACAGCAGAAAGTGGGACAGTGAGAAGGTGAGTCACTGGTGGCTTTATAACAGAGACCAGAAATATGAACAGCCTCTAGAGGGCAGAAAAGGCAAGGAAGTGGACAGGGAGGAGCCTCAGGGAGGAGCACAACTCTGCGAAAATTTTCATTTTAGCCCTGTGAGACATGTCAGACCACAAATGTGTGACATTTGACAAATTAGGACAGCAACAAAAGAAAAAGAATCCAGACGTTATTTACATTATGTAAGAACATATTAATGAGATCTTGTCCCTTTCCCCTTCTGGGGGGCAGGGGTCCATGTATGTCTCACTTAGGGTCCTCCTTATTTCCTAGCTTCTCTGAGGTTGTGGATTGTACTCTGGTTATCCTTTGCTCTATGTCTAATATCCACTTATGAGTGAGTACATACCATGTTTGTCTTTCTGTATCTGAGTTACCTCACTCAGGATGGTTTCTTCTAGTTCCATCCATTTGCCTGTAAATTTCAAGATGTCAGTGTTTTTTTTACTTCTGAGTAGTACTCCATTGTGTAAATGTACCACATTTTCTTTATCCATTCTTCGACTGAGGGGGCATCTAGGTTGCTTCCAGGTTCTGGCTATTACAAATATGCTGTTATGGACATCATTGGACAGGTGTCCTTGTGGTATGAATGTGCATCCTGAGTAAATTAGAAGCATGGGGGAGAGGGGAAGGAAGGGAAAGGGGAGGGGAAAAGGGAGGGGGAGAAGAGCATGAGGGAGCAGGAAGGTCTAGTTGGGGGAAGAACAGAGAAGGAGAGCAAGGAAAGAGATACCTTGATAGAGAGAACTGTTATTGGCTTAACAAGAAACCTGGCAGTAGAAAAATTTCCAGGGACCTACAATTATGATCCCCAACTAAGAATCTAAGCAATAGTGGAGAATCTACCTTAAATGCCCTTCCCCAATAATGAGATTGATGACTACCTTAAATGCCATCCTAGAGCCTTCATCCAGTAGTTGATGGAAGCAGAAGCAGAGATTCATAGCTAAGCACTGAGTTGAACTCCTGGAATCTAGTTGTAGAGAGGGAGAAATGATGAGCAAAGGGGTCAAGACTATGCTGGGGAAGCCCACAGAAACAGCTGACCTGAGCAACTGGGAGCTCATGGACCCCAATCTGACGGCTGGGGAACCTGCAGAAGACCTAAGTCCTCTGAATGTGGGTGTTAGTTGGGGGGCTTGGGCAGTCTATGGGGCCTCTGGCAGTGGAACCAGTATTTATCCCTAGTGCATGAATGGGCTTTGGGAGCCCATTCCCTATGGAGGGATACTATCCCAGCCTACAGGGCCTAGGTCCTGCCCCAAATAAAGTGACATACTTTGATGATCCCCCATGGGAGGCCTCACCCTCCTTGAGGAGAAGGGAAAGTGGGAGGACAGGAGGGAGAGGGAACTGGGATTGCTATGTAAAATAAGATTGTTTTAATTTAAATAAAAAAATTAAGTTAAAAAAGAACATATTAGTGAATGTAATTTACATGACTGAGTTCCCCACAGCAGAGACGGCGGTGTGTTAAAGCCCACATAAGGTAACATCATTGCCTTTCTGAGAGTTGGCCAGCAGCCTCACATCTTACATGAAACAAAAAGTCGGGTTCATCCACTAGCCCCCAAAGCTCAGGTGGCAAGGCTAAGAAGATGGCTCAGTGAGTCAAGCACTTGGAACACAAACATGAAGACGTGAGTTCTGTTCTCTAGAATCTACTTAAAGACTCCTGTCTATCTCAGCATTCCTAAAGTGATGTGAGAGGCAGAGGCAGGAGAATCCTAGAATCTAGAAGTCCAACCAGCCCAGCATACATAGCAGCAAACAGCAAACAAGGTAGAAGGTGAGATCCAGCATCAGAAGTTATTCTCTGAGCAAACACTCATACACACAACAAACTATGAAATAAAAAAAATGTTCAAACCACAGGGTAGGCCTTGCTTTGTCTGTCTGGCCTCGTTTTGATTACTCTTACTCCACTCATTCTGTTCCAGCCACATGGACTTCCCTGTTCCTCATACGTACCAAGGTAGTCCAAAGTGCATCCCTCCTGGATGTCTGCAGCTCACTTATCTCCTGAACCTGAGATCTTCTCTGGACAAATAATGATGTGGGCACTGTCTCTTACATTTCCACCTCAAATACAAGCTTCAAGAATCAGAGGCAGGCACTTTGTTGTGTGCTGTATGCCTAGGTCCAAGAACAGTGCTGCCCATAATATATACTCAGTTAATACTTGTTAACGGAATGAATGAGTAGCAGAGTAGATGAAGTGATTCTTCCTCGGTAATTATGTAGATTTTATGTGACATTGAATGCATTTGAAAGCTTGCAACTACATGTCATTTAATTAGGTCAAATTTTACAGCTCAATTCTACACTTTGGGCCATGTAGTTAGTTGCTCATTTCTATATCTAATAATGAATGCCACATTTGTCACTGCAGTAAAGAATCAGTTGGTTTTTAACTTTTTCTTTAATATATTTTGTGTCAAAATCAAGAACTTGGTTGCACAGCAAAACAGGATCAGAAAAGCAGTTCCGTTCCCTGCCAGACACAAGGGATTGGTGAGCACTGTAGAAAACTGAAAGTGGACTCCTATGTAACAGGAGTGGCTACTATCGCTCAACTCATAAGGGCATGCAACACCTATTTTTATATGACTTTAGAGACACAAATTTTCAAAATGTGAAAATTGATGTAGAAAATACCTTATAAGATATGTGACTACGTGTGTGTGTGTGTGTGTGTGTGTGTGTGTGTGTGTGTGTGTGTGATAAACAAAAGAACACTGGATTCAACCACAATATTTTATACATTTCAAAAATGTTCTGCCACAGAAGGGTATAGTGACACAATTTTATTGTCCCAGCCAAGAGGCTGAGGCCAGAGGACCATATGTTGGAGGGAAGTTTGAACTATGTGATGAGATCCTATCTCAAAACTCAAAACAGAGGTTGCATCAATGGAACTGTAGCACAAGTTCAAATAGGTCTTAATAAAAAAGCCTGGAGTCAAATATAGGTGTAAGAGACAAAGAAGCAAGCCACAGCCACACCATACCTCACCAACTTCCCAGCTGAAAAGAGAGTGAGTTCCTATCCCCTCCTATCTTATATCCCTCTCTCCTCCCAGCCATGCAACTTCCTGTCTGTTTCTACAGACCTTCACACCTCTATGGTTAACTAGTGGCTAGCTCTGACCTCTGATGTTCAGGTGAGATTTATTTGTTAGAGTACAAACAAGGTATCACCACATTTCCCCTTTTTTGTCTAAAATTAAAAGAAGGGTATAACTAATATAAGAAAAAATACATACAATATATACATGTAATAAATACATTAACAATGTCTATTCCATTAGCAATTGACAAATTCAGAGAAAATACTCCATATGTATCCTGTCTTGATGATTCCAAAAGATTGTACCTAATTCACTTTCTATTCTAACTTGCATTAACAAAACTATCTTCTTATGTTTCTCAACTTTATACAATTTACATTTCTTCAGTGAATTTCTTTTCTGAATCTGGTAACAAGGAGAACTATAACTATAACTAAAAATCTTCAAATCCATCAGAGACTCTGATAATGAAATAATATTGAATAAGCAGGAAGTGCAGACAAATGTAAGAAATGACAGAAGCAGCTGGCTGCCTGGACAGTCACCCAAGATTCCTCTGCAATGCTGGGGCATCTATCTTCGGCTTACAGGCCTAGCATATCTGACAGACATTTTGGTGAAGCAGGTTATTCTGAAGGGCTGCCCTACCTTGTCTTTGCAAAGTTCCGAAGTTCTTTCTTTTATGTCATGCTTGTCCAATTTGGACAGCACATTGTCAGCTGTCTAAGCAAAAGCACTTTCTTGCCCAGTGGCTAACTTTTACCCCAAAGTAAGTAAACCCCATGTGGAGTTGTTTCAATGCACATCATCTTCTCTGAAGTAGACTGGTGCTGCCAGGAGCAGATGTGATTCATTATCATAAAAAAGAACCTATGAGGGGAGAGGAGGACATGAGGGAGCAGGAAGGTTGAGTTGGGGGAAGAATAGAGGAGAGCTAGATAAGAGATACCATAATAGAGGGAGCCATTATAGGGTTAAAGAGAAGTCTGGCTCTAGGGAAATGTACAGAGATCTACAAGGATGACATCAACTAACCATCTAAGCAATAGTGGAGAAGCTACCCTAAATGCCCTTCCCCGATAATGAGATTGATGACTACCTTATGTGCCATCCTAGAGCCTTCATCCAGTAGCTGATGGAAGCGGAAGCAGACACCCACAGCTAAACACTGAACTGAACTCCTGGAATCTAGTTGCAGAGAGGGAGGAGTGATAAGCAAAGGGGTCAAGGCCAGGCTGGAGAAACCCACAGAAACAGCTGACCTGAACTAGGGGGAGCTCATGGACCCAATACTGATAGCTGGGAAACCAGCATAGGACTGTTCCAGACCCCCTGAACATGGGTGTCGTTGAGTAGGCCTGGGAAATCTATGGGGCCTCTAGTAGCAGATCAGTATTTATCCCTAGCATATGAATAGACTTTGGGAGACCATTCCAAATAGAGGGATACTCCCTAAGCTTAGATACATGGGGAAGACCTATGCTCCAAATGATATGACAAACTTTGAAGATCCCCCATGGAAGGCCTCATCCTCCCTGGGGAGCAGAAAGGGATGGGATAGGGGGCCTGTGGAGGACAGAGGAGGAGGGAAGGGAGAGAGAACTGGGATTGACATGTAAAATAAGCTTGTTTCTAATTTTAAAAAAATAGGGAAAAAAAGCCTATGTTATTGAAACATCTTAAATGCCATATTCTGCAGATCTCTGAAGCATTTGAAGATGACCTGTCTTTCTAAAATATATCTCTGTTTGACCTTGTAAACATACCTAATATGACTACAAGTTCAATTGTAATAAGTGACTAATTGCTACCCTGCATTTCTTTATTATCCTAAATAGCTGGTAATAATAAGTTTCAAGGGCTAAAATTTGCATTGCATTGTTAAATGAGTTGTATGGGTACAATACCTTGAACAAGATTAAAATGTATGTACAGTATGTTCCAACAAAAATAATCTCAAATTTTTATCAATATACAAAAAAAAAACAAAACCCAAGCCAATGTAATATATTTAAAACTATTAGTTGCTTTTTTTGGTTTAAAAGTAGATTCAATTATCCACCTTTTTATCCTATCTCTATATCCCACCTTTTTCTTTTCAGAGTAGATTCAATAATCTACCCTCATATCCTATCATATCTATACCACCATTTTTTCTTTTCAAAATGAGATCCCTGAATCTAACCTCTCTTGTTCACTTTTTCCTGACCATTACCAATAATAACTTGTAGCTAACCACCCTAAACAATGGCAAGTATCCATAACCCACTGAATAACCAAAAATCACCCACCCCACCTCTTGGGAATGTGGGCATCATGTTCTTAAATTTACTTCCTACTATCTGGAGGCAATGGCCTCTTTAGGGGATCCTGAAAAGAAAATTTTTAGTTAATAGTCAAGTCCTGGGAGAGGTAGTTGTATCTTTCATTATCCAGTCTCTCATAATGGGAAAGGGCAGGGCTTGTCTCCAATCATGGCTAAAGTAGTCTGTGAGGCTGGATCTTCTTAGCTAGCTAGCCACCTTGAAATTGTCCTGACCAGTTTATAGTCCAAAGCCAATATTCAAGTAGTGTTTTTCAGCTTAGTGGTATTATCATAGCTCTGGTAGAATCACTGTTGTGGGGCCCCATCCTCCTTTTGGATACTTGAAAGGTCATTGTTAGGTGTGGCCATGGTTGTCATATGCAGAAGATCTCAAAGAGGTTAAAGGATCAATATTTGTGATTTACATCCAGGTACAAAAACTTAATTCCTAGTTACCGGATAGAGACTCAAATCTGAAATCATGTACAGGAAGCTAGATGAAGCCTTTTTTTGAGAATTAGTTAGTACTCTATGTGACCATTAATATTATGAAAAATTATATATATATATATATATATGTCTTATAAATTTTGAGATAATATTTATACTTTAAGAAAAGCTTCAAAGAGTCGAAATAAAACCAAAGGATAATAAGATTAATACAATAGTATTAATACAATAGTCCCTAAATTTTTGTTTATCTTTGTCCCATATCAGGTGGCTCTTCTGACTTGAGCCAGATTTTGGATTTTACTTTAACAAGCATGCTTGAGTTTAGAGAGGAGGATAGCCACACTCCAACTCTAAGGCTGGTTTTAATCTTTAATTGGACTGGGACTACAAAAAGACCATTTGCATTTTTTGTCTATAGAGAACAGCAGAAATAAACGTTTGGGAAGATTATGAAGTTTTATCTTGTTGTAAATGTGATATACCAATAGGCCAAATTACGCTTTTTCTTGGAACATTTTTTCTGGCGATTTGTTCCTCTTCTTCACATGTCTAATTTGTTCAGTTGTCATCAGATTCCTTACCTGGATGTCTTCATTCTCCTGAAAAGACAAAAACAAAACCCTTCCCCAACTCTAATTTTTGTGGAAGTTCCCTTATCAAAAGTTATCTGGTCAAATGAAAGGAATTTGTTAGTTTTAAAGTTAGTTCAGAATGAATTATCATGCTGTTTGATGAACTACCACTTCTAATCAAGAGGTGTCACTTGTACAAATCTAATCTTTATCAATTTTTATGTATCCATAGCTTTCCTTCTCCTGTGGAAACAACACACTTCCTGGTTTTCATTCTGAGGTCAGCACATCTTTAAAGTACACAGGCTAATTTAATTCTGTAGTTTTTTTTCTATTATCCAATGTCTCTCTACAGCTGTTGTTCCTTTCTCATTAGCATTTAGAAAATTCAAAGTTAATAAATCATTATGCAGCCTGTTTCTGGAGAGTCTTTATTACTCCTTTCTGTTTATTTAGTAGAACCCTTGAGAGTTCAATTTGATGTTTCTATAACTGTTTGACCTGTAGGTTTGTGTGGATACCTGTAATATGCTTAAATTATAATAAGCAAAAAAAACTGTTTCATTTTACTAGAGATATATGCTGGAACATTCTTCTGTCTTAATTTGTACAGGTATTCCCATGATGGCCATAACGTCTAACAATTGTGTGATTACAGAACCAGCCTTCAGAACTCAAAGAAGTTGCCCATTGAAATCCGAGATAGGTATCAATGGTGTGGTGTGCATATTTTAACTTTCCAAAGTCTACAAAATGGAACACATCCATCTGCCAAATTTCATTCCTTTGATTACCCTTTAGGTTACTTCCTACTCACAGTGTTGTTTGGTTGTATAAAGAACAAGTAGGACATCTCCTTATACTTTCTTTAGCTTGTTGCCAAGTGATGGAAAAATCTTTTTTTAATTTTATTTTTTGATTTTTTTATATTTGAATTACAAACAAGATTGAATTACATGACAATCCTAGTTCCCTTCTCCCTCCCTTCCTCCTCTACCACCCCCCAACTAAAATCCTACTTATTATATGTCCTTTCTTCTAATTTATACCTGACTCAAAATTTCTGCTTCCTCATGACATCTTCATCCTTCCTTTTCTTCCCTTCTCACTCTCATAGCTTCCTCCCCCCCTTCCCATGTTCTCAATTTGCTCAGGGGATAGTGACCCTTTCCCCTTCTCCAGGGGACAAAGTTTGTATCTTTTAGGGTCCTCCTTGTTTACTAGTTTCTCTGGCAGTGTGGATTGTAGGATGGTAATACCTTACTCTATGTCTAAAATCCACATATGAGTGAGTACATATCATGTTTGTCTTGTGGTGATTGGATTACCTCACTCAGAATGATTTCTTCGAGTTCCATCCATTTTCCTGCAAATTTCAAGATTCCATTGTTTTTTTTTTTTTCTGCTGAGTAGTACTTCATTGTGTAAATGTACCACATTTTCTCTATCCATTCTTTGGTTGAGGGCTATCTAGGCTGCTTCCAGTTTCTGGCTATTACAAATAATGCTGCTATGAACATGGTTGAACAGATGTCCTTGTTGTATGAATGTGCTACTTTTGGGTATATGCCTAGGAGTAGAATTGCTGGAAAAATCTTTTTCTTAAACCTTTGCTATTGACATGATGTTTTTTATAAAATTCTGAGGTCCCAAGCGTATTTCCTATCAACAGTTGATCAATTTTATCACTGCCTTGTGCTAGAGGGCCTGTCAGACCTGTACGGGATAGAATGATTCCTCTTCCTGATTATTTCTTATAACTGAATAAATCATAAAGTCAATTCTGTATCATTTGGTATAAATTCAGCATTTTCAGTACACAAAACAACTCTTTCTGCACATCATAAATCAGTAACTATGTTGAGAGGTTCCATAAAATCTGTTAGCCATGAGAACAGTATATAACTCTGACTTTTGGATGTAATCTAAAGGATTTAAGCCACTTTACTTAAATTTTCTGATTTGTAACATGCCTTTCCTGATTTATTTGCATCTGTATAGGATGAAGGGGCTCCAGATATTGGTGTTCCCTGTACAATTCTAGGAAGAATTCAGTTAGTTCTCTTTATGAGTTAATTCTCTTGCTTTTTGGATGTTTGCTCATAATTCCCCCATAAGGATTACTGCAAGCTCTTTGACAAAGTTTTTGCCCATAATTTGTCAATTTCATCATTAGTAAAAGGTACTACAATTTTTGCAGGATCTATTCCTGCTAATTGATAAGTCTCAATTTTCATTTTAGAATCAACTCAGAGATCTTTTCCACATAAATTCTGAAAGACCCCCAGAGGCTCAGGCCCCCAGGATCAAAGGACAGGACCTTGGCCACCCCAATCACCATATGGAGGCAGAAACTTGATGCAAACAGCAAGAGGCTTTATTGTAGTTGTTTAACGAGCTAACCCCATGTTAGCTTGGGCCTTTCATCCACCCACCATGGTGGATGGCTAGAAACACGACGCAAAGCCACTGCATAGAGATCTTATAGGGCAATGTAAGGGGAGTGTCTAGGGGTATGCCAGGCTCAGAACTGGTGTGCCTCCAGGTTTGGAGGATTTGCCCTGTGTTGATTAGTCAACTGGTTGTTATGGCCCATAGGTCCTCCCAGGGTGGTTGCTATGCTCTGCGAGTCATTGCTGTGCACTTGTCCGTAAAGCACATCCAGAGCCATAAAGCATAGCACCGCCAGCTAACTTCTGATTGGTTCCTTGCAACGAAGCAGGCATTTGTCCTCCTAGTGACAAAGGCAAGGTCAAACAAGCACATGTTACTGTCATGGCTGCCGAAAGGGGCAGGCATCTGACCTCCTAGTGACCAAGACAAGGTCAGGCAAGTATGTGTTCGGCTGTTATGGCTGCTGAAATGGGGAGCTGGTCTCTTCAGTTCTTAATTTTTTAACTCTGTTTATGTGGTAAAAAAAAAAAATCCACTTTAAGAAAAAGATCCACTTTAAGGTAGTACCTTCCCTCTTCATTAATGTTCCTGTAGGAGAATGCTTAGAGGGCAAAATAACCAAAATGTAATTAAGCTTTAGATCCAAACTATCCATAAATGCACCCTGTAATTTCTATTCCTTCAATGACAATTATTCATTTTTTAAATTTTTGTCTTTATTCATTTATAGAAGTTTGCCAAAGTATTTGCTTTACTGTTTCTTCTGAGTTTTTTATTCTCTCTGCTATAGCTTTTTCTTATCATCCAGAATAGTATGGTTTCTTATTACAGGCATTAGGCTCTTTAATTGCTCTGGGAAGGCATTTCCTCCATGGTTACAGGAAATGACTGAACCAAACTTGACTTGGGAACCTGCTGGAAGCCCCTTAAGGCATTTCCTGATGGCAAAGATTTACCTTGACTGTCCCTTGCATCTACATTCATTAGTCCAATGCCTGCCTTTGCCACACCTTCTGCATAATCCAGAAGGGAGGGGCATTGTTTGAATTATGCTTAGAAAAAAACACTGTTTCTAGGAATGCCCTGTTTAAAATCTCTTTTTACGTGACCTTATTTGCCACAATTGGAAGACTTAACATTTTGATTTTTCTTCAAACCTCTGGAAATCATCTCTCTTATCCATGCATCATCATGGTCGTGAGATTCAATATTGATTGTATCTCAGATCCATTCCTCCAAGGGTGTTGATCTTGCTTTTAACAGCCTAATTACACTTTTGCATAGTACATTAGCATTTTGAAAAGCCAGAGATTCAATTATTATTTGTCTAGATTTTGAATTTGGTATCATTGTATTTACTGCTGAAGTCAATCTTTGTAAGAAATCCTTGAAGTTTTCCTTTAGTTTTCCTGTATAACTTTAGTAAATGACTCAGTTTTCTTTCCTACTTCTCCAATTCTGAATCAAGCATTCAAAGCTGCTGCATGGTGTAAATCCAGGGCATGGTCATCATGTGGAGATTGCCTTTATATGCCAGTCTAATCTCCCTCTCCAAGAAGTTAGTCTTGGGATATTTCCATACCTCTACCCTACTTAAAATATCACTTCAACATGAATCATCAACATTTTAAACCATTTCTAAGACATGTTATATCCTTCTTTAATACAAAATAAAACTCATGTTGCTTTAATAATAAGAAAATAAAGAAAAGAAAAGAAAAGAAAAGAAAAGAAAACTTAAATCACCTATATATTCTTCCTCATTTATCCAACTCTACCACTTCTACTTGTAACCTCAAAAATAATCTCTGGGGCTGGAGAGATGGCTCAGAGGTTAAGAGCACCAACTGCTCTTCCAGAGGTCCTGAGTTCAATTCCCAGCAACCACATGGTGGCTCACAACCATCCCTTATGAGATCTGGTGCCCTCTTCTGGTGTGCAGATATACATGGAAGCAGAATGTTGTATGCATAATAAATAAATAAATAAAATCTTTAAAAAAAATCTCTGCTAAATTCCTAGTATTTGTGTTTCCAGTACTTTCTATGCCTATCTCATTATGAATCAGATAGAATTTAAAGGAGATATTCTTGAACTCATACTTCTAAATCATTTTGCCTGTGTATAAGAGTACCTTGTTCTGGCACAAACATAGGGCCAGTCATTTTGATTGTCTACTGACAACATTTCCCCTTGATATTACAAATATCTTGATATTACAAATGAGCCACATATATCTTTTTATCACTGTGCAATTTTATAGGTATACCTTCTGTGGAAGTTTGTCTCTGAGGTTCCAGATTTCAGGTACTACTAGAAATAGCCATTGTCTCTGAGAGAACATCCATAAACTGCATGTATAAAAATACTTTGATAAGGAGATAGATTACGTAATAAGATACAACCATGGAGCATTTGAGTTCAAAAGACGAACCCCAAGAAAGTGCTAGAACACTTAAAGTGAAAAGGATCCCAGTGGAAGACAATCCACCTGTCATTTCAGGAGTAGGAATCCAAAGTCAGAAACACTAACCTGAGACAGCAAGCAATACAAAGAGGAAACAAAAAGAAGGCATGGTTGACCCAAGCCAGGGCTCCGGCAGCTCTGTGTTCCAGCCCTTGCTGGCTGACTTCTAAAGAGTTCACATTGTTGTTGTAGAGTCACCATATGAGACCACTGTCTCTAGGCACCATGTACACACTTCCCTGATCTGTAATTCGACACCCTCTCTGCTTAGCACTAAAGCTTCAGCAAAGGGATTTACTTAAGCCAGGTAAGAAAAAACATCTGATTCAGGGGTCTGGGGTAGAGATGGGTGTTTGGGGTAGGGGCTGGGGGTGGCAGCATTAGTGGGGACTTTTCAAGAAATGAGCTCACTTGGCTCATTAAGATTTGAAAGGATTTCATTTACTAGTGACCCCACCTCACATTGTCCTATCCTGCTTGGTGTGTTCATTGCACCCAAGCTTAAAATCAAGAGCCAGGGTCACAGTTTACCAGATTTGCAGAGGGCTTTTGGGATGCTAAGCATACCAAATCAGAGATAAAATTCAAAAAAAGCCTGAAAGGGGCCAAGAGCTAGCTGAACATTATGAAGTTCAAGTTGAAACTTGGGCAGTAGGAAGACCAGATCTAAGAGTTCAAATGGCAAAGACCTGGCTGCTTGGAGAGTTAACATAAAAATACCTGGAAAAGGCAGCAGAGTGGTGACCTCCAAACTAACTGTGGTCTGTGGATCATGTTTTTATACTCACAAAGCTCAAAAATTTGTGGGTCAGTAACATTTGATTGTCCCAATACCTTGCAGTTTGCCAGAGTTCCTATCCCTCCCTATCACACCCCATTGCTTCTCACAAATCCATTCTAGGCTCCTGCAGGGAGTCATGTTTGAAATCTCTGATTTAGAGATTTCAATCAATTGCTGTCTCTACAGGAGTCAACTGTTGCTATGGTTACTGGAATAGGATTATGCAATCTCATGTGTGTGCAACAGAAGGATAATGTTGAGAGCAAGAGATGCTGTGTTTGAACCAGACTTTGACCTGCTGTAGATGGCTCTTTGGCTTTCAGAGGGACTTCTACAAATGGTCAGGAAATGCTCACATGGGGTGGTTCCAAGCCATGTACTCTGAGGGCTATGGAAAAGGAAACTAGACTTTATGGGGAAACTTGGATTTGCACTTTTGTCCCTAGCTCTGTTGAGTATTTCTTAAAGAAGCTACTGTACTGTTGTGTTTTTTCAGTTGTGAGCCTTGGCCTTTAGTGGCTGACCGTCATTATATCCACAAAGCCCATGTTATTTTACTAATACTTGGACTATTGTAATACCCTAACTCCCTAGCCCCACCCCTCCCCTGACCCACATCCAGTTCATCACACTTCCTAAATGTTCTGAGTCTGTACACCTTTGGTTTGACCCAAGCATCGCCATCTAGCGGTGCCTGGACTAATTACTCGTCTGCCTTTCGCGCAGGTGCAGTGTCCCGCTCCAGTGTGGCTTCTGAGCAGTGATTTGTAAGGTCTAAGTGCACTGCTCTCCTTGCCTCTCACTGACCTTTCTGCTCTCACGTGTGCCTTGTTCACATCTGCCTCCCAGGTCTTGCATAAGTACTATTTGTTCTTTGAGTTCCTCTCCCAAGTCTTAGCATAGTTGTCACATGAAATATCTCAAATGTCACCTCTCTAAGAGGCCTTCCTTATCCCTTGACACCTCTTTGAATGGTGACTTTCTAGTTTTATGCAGCATCTTTATCAGTTCCTGGAACAATTTATTTGCAAACATACCTAGAGCATAAGTTCCTCTTCAAGAACTGTAAATCCTAGCAGGAATTGTAGGTAATTTCTTTTTAGGCTGGACCCATTGCCCTGAATAAATATGAATGGACCAGCTTTATTTATAATCCCTGCTAACTTCCCTTCCCCGGCTATGAAGATCTGGCTGAGACAATGTTAAGCTAGTGTGTAGTCATTGGCTGGTTTAGCCCAAATTATTTCTTCAGCCTAAGACATAAAGATCTTCACACACTTATTTCTTTGTTCAGCTTTCAGGCCCAAGGACCCCAGCAGAGAAACTTTTCCAGTGTTTCCACCCAGTATTGCCCCCAGCCTTGTCATTTTAGCCCACCATCCCTTTTTATTTCTTCAGAGAATTTACCACTACCTGAAATCATTTTCCATGTGTTTGCTGTCAGGCAGACCCATAGCACTTTAAGATTGTTCAGTGTGTGTGTGTGTGTGTGTGTGTGTGTGTGTGTGTGTGTGTGTGTGTGTGTGTTGGGAGTGTGGAGTCTGGCTGGGGGTGCTGTTCATTGCAGCTCCCTGAAGTCTGTATCAATGCCTAGCAACAACTAGGCATTCAAATATTTGTTGAGAACTGAAAGGTGGACCCCACCCTGGAGAGTCTCCTTAATTATTTCCTATTCTAAACCAGAGAAAATAAGGGCTCAGAGAGTTTTTCTCCCATTTCCTAAGGTCCCATATATATATGTGTATATATATATATATATATATATATATGTAAATTAGTATTGAAATCCAACCTGACTTCAAAACTGAAGTCTATGTGTGTCCTGGTTCTTCTTCCCTGGACATTTTTTGTAACCAAATTACATGCTTCAGGATTCTATGACCTACCTGAAGTCATAGCCTCAGATGTTTCTGGATGTTTCATGAAGGCAGACTTGCACACAGAGAGACATATGCAAACATGGACACATATTTGTATAAATAAAATACCTTGCTCTTCCTGACATAAAATTAATCACAACCAACCATGTATTTGATAGAATCCAACACAATTAAGATGCAAAACCAATCACTGTGAAAAGTCCTGGTTGCAGGAATTACTCTTTTATATATCTATCTGTTCATTCTAAAACCTATGATTTTCACCTAGAGGAAAACCAGACCTGGAAAGGGCTCCAGCCCATGGCACCAAAGCAGCTCAGTGGAGTGCAGGCCCCTACAGTGTGGGCCAGGGATCATCTGCATCCAATATGTTCCCTCAGGTCTATTTCTTGCTACGTTAGAGTTTCTACTTCACTTGAATCTCACTATGAAGTTATGGATGCCACCATTAGCATTCCCATCTGAGAGATGAGAAAATAAGCACAAACGGATGAAGTGACTTGACTCAGGCCACACCGCCAGGCTAGAGCAGGAGCCCGGATGTACTATATCAACACTCCATCTTCGCACTTCAAAGTTACACATTTTATTCTTGCCCCCCCCCTTGTGCTGGGTTTTGAACCCAGAGTCTCAGGGGTGTTACGCATGTGCTCAACCTTAGTCATACTTGTAGCCTCTTGCTCCATCTAAAGCTCTTCTCCAAGATATTGGAGCATAGGAAATCCCATGTGTCAAAATTAGCACCACCCGAGAATCTGTGTATTAGGTCCCATCTCAAATGTACTGTATTGAAATCGGCATTTGAACAAGGTCCCACACTAAATGCTATGCACCTAAATAATACAAATTACTGATGGATACAGGCACAGGAAGCAGAGGAAATTATGCACCTTTCCTTGGCTTTCCAGGGGCTTCCTTTCTAAATATCCAGTCCAGAGGGCCAATGAACGAGGAGACTAGCCTATATCCTAGTGTCTGCTGCCATCTTGTGGTCAAATTCTCATTCTCACCTAGGTCGGATTTGCTCCTCATAAAATAAACGCAGAAATAATGTGCATGTGGTCCAGGAGCTGAACATTTTTGCCTTGTGCTTTAAAAGTCTTCAACAAAAATTCAAGATGTAATGAAATAGCCCTTTCAGTGACCACAGAGACAGTCAAACAATAGCTTGCCTCTTAGTGCGTGTCCCGTGAGACAACATTCGCCTGCTTGAGAAGTCTAACAGAAAAGCTCAAGACCCAGAGTCTCTTACAAAACTCATGCATGAATGTCTAAAGATGATTATCAATTACACTGTGACTTTTTAATTCTGAATGTGCCTTTCTCGTGTAGTATTTCACAAGGTCTCATGAAATGTTCCACCCTTCTGTCACATGAATCACTGGAGGTCTCTAAAGTGAAATACCGCCAGTCCCACACCTGGGAGAGAAGAAAGAGGTTCCAAAACTTTCCTACGCATTTTGCTCCAAACATCCAAAGATCAGGCAGTGCTCTGAGTCATGGGATGAATTTGTTTAGAAGTTATTAGCTCAAGAGCTAAAGAAAGCCAAAACGATTATCACGGGTAAAACTGACAGAATGGAGTTGTACCGACCTAAACCCCTAAAGCTTGCCTATGGGAAGATTGGCCAGTACCGAAGAATTCAGCAACCCAAAAGGAAAAATGGCTCCAAAAGTAAAGGGATACAAAGGTAAGTAACGAAGATTCGTTGCCTTTCCCATTGGTGCTTTGGGGATTTGCACTACACGAGATTCCTCAGGATGACTGGAGAATGTGGTGTCTCCTTTTAAACATTATAATTTAAAAAGCTAGTCTGTATGTGTTCCGGGAAGGAGGAAGTGCTGCATTGGGTCAGGATGCAGACTGCTGTCTAAATCATGCTTCGCAATTAAAGCCTCAATCTTAGCAGGAAAAAGGCTTTACTGCCCACCCTAGTTTGAGTTTTAATGTGTCTTATAAGATTAATGTCAGTATTAAGTTGATGCTTTTTCAATAATAGTATTTTAGTCTTCTCACATGCCACACAATGAATATGCAATTTGAAAATATTAATGCATTCTATATACATCTACAATCAATGCTCTCTGTTCCCTGTTAGAGCAACGTTTGCTATTGATATGCATTCTAATCCCATTTCACTACCGAACACTCTTCAGTGAAACATAAAAACTACCTTAGACCTGGTATTTCTTGCCAACGACAAAGCAATAAAGATATATATATATATATATATATATATATATATAATATATATATATATCCCGGGAGCATGTCACTTTATAATTTTAGAATTGAGTTTGGCAATTCAGTTTCCATTGTATTTAAGCATCTCCCATAGTAGACCCATAAGCCTTAGCTCAGAGAATTTAAGCATCTCCCATAGCAGACTCATAAGCCACAGCTCAGAGATATGGGTCAAGTTTCTACACTTGCATGTATAAAGCGAATTATTATAGAGCTGTTCACTTCCACTAAGAAATCGGGGTTTAAGGGGAAACAATGTGGGCAAATGAGTCCATTATTAATAATAATAAAAAAGAACAAAAGCAACCAAACAAAAAAACTTTAAAAAGCAAAGTTCCTTTCTGTTCCAGACATCACAGGAGTTCTTTTCCTAGGTCCTGAAGCAAGATAGCTTCTCTAACTGTGTTACATAAATCAGCGGTGGGTAAAGGCTAGAAGACATGGCATGGATGTTTATTTGTGATTTCTGAGGCTGGTCGTCTTTGTAACAGCCCAGACTGGCTTTGGACTCAGTCCTTCTGCATTAGTCTCCTGTGTGCTGAGATGACATATTTGTGCCATCAGTGCCTGCTTAAAGCAAAGTATTTTTTTTTAACCTGAGTGGTTACATGGAGGGCCTTCCGGATCCATGGACATTCTGAAATGTATTTCTGTTGTATGTGAGAGTTGTTATGTACATATTTATGGCAGCATAAGTTATTAAAACATTAAAATTACTAAGAGTCTCAGGCAGGTCCACAGAAAGTCAATCCTGGCTGATAGGTTATCTTTGGGCAAGAAAGAAAATAGAGCATCTTACTCCAGACCCTTTATTACAACACACTCGGGGTGCATAGTCACCCCAGAAGGTGCTTATTTCCTTCCTGGCCTTTCTTCTGGGTGGGAGGGGTCCATCCCATTAAGCTGCCCTCCTTTCACCTCTGGAATGTGCTTCCTCATTTGATCCTCAGGCTAGAGAGTCTGTCACATATTGAAGGCTTTATTAGAAGCCAAACTGTTTCCTTCTAGCTTCAGATTTCTCCTAAGATTACTCCTATTTTCAAATGAGAAAACTAAATCTTGTAAACAATTAAACAGCATGCCCAGGGGTATACAGTCCGAGGGCATGGCTCTGAGACCAATCCGTCAAACTCCAGTGACTCCACACCCACTGGAATCTCTTCCCAATGACGATTGTCTCTGACATTAACAGACCCGTATCCACTCTGGAGCAATGTTTTGCTGGAAGGTGCTGCCTGAGATACATTAGGTAGTATATGAAGAACATCTTTAATGGTCACTAGTTCCTTTTAACCCAAGTTAGAAACATGTATAACATATAAATATTGTATCATATAGTGTAGCAAAGCAATCATATCATGCTATAGCTGGGATTTCCTGCTGAGGAAATATTCACAGCAAAGCTTATACCCTAATGTTTATAATTTTGTTCATAATAGCCCCCAAATGGAAACAATTTTAAATGTCCTTCGATGAGTGGATGGTTAAACACAGCATGGTATATCTATATTGTGGTGTAACTCTCCACAATGAAAAGAAAGGAAACATTGGCTCCAGAGAATTCTATTAACAAACATGTATACCCTAGAGCTGAGGGTAGGGCTTACTAGTGCAATACTGGTCTAGCATTTCAACGCTATGTATTCTACCCTCACTCTCCCCAAACAAAACTAAACAGAGACAAGCAAATGCTAGAAGCTTGAAATGTTATACAGTGCATGGATCCATTTAGAAGACATTCTTGAAGGAATAAAAAGAAGCCAATTAGAGGACCTGTGAGTAGTTGTATGCCTGTGGTGTGTTTGAGGAGTGGAGGTGTGTGCCTGTGTATGCTAGTACAGAGGGCAGAGGATGACAGTTGTCTTCCTCTATGGCGCTATGCATCTTGCCCTTGAGACAAGGTCTCTCATACCCTAGCACTTGCTATGTTTCCACTAAGCTGACTACTCAGCCAGACCTGGTGACCTCCCTGTCTCCATGGCCCCACTAAACATTTTATGTGTGTTCTAGGGACCCAGACTTCGGTCCCCATACTTGTACAGCAAGTATGTTACTGACTGAGCCATGCCTCTGGCCCTCAAAGGTTTTATATTATTAATGCAGTCTGTTTAAATTTTTGTTTAGATGGCATAGAGCTGTTTCTACCAAACAGAATGTATTGGTTCCCAATGAGGAATCATTGAATGAAAGTGACTTGGAGTTTCATGAAAGCCAAAATAATCAGAAAAAAAACTTGATGGAGAAAATGAAGCGAGCTTTTGGGAAAATGCTGCCCTGCAAATGTGGAAGCCAGTCAGGCCGTGCCTGCAGGGAGAGCTCTGCAGGGCAGAGGGAAGCCGCCCTCTCCAACACACAAGGCCTGCTGCCTAGACTTGTCAAGGAACTTCCATCTCCCAGGTTGTTTACCAAGACAAGGATGAGAAGACTCTCACAGAACGGTAACCAACAGCAATTTAATATTAAGCAACCAAGAGGAGCAGTAAAATAAAGATGAACTGTAGTTTAGATGTTGAATGTCCCCAAAGGCGCTTGTATTGGCTTATCTCTTTGGGTGTTGTTATCAGGAAGTAGGGTTGACGGGGATTTCCCATAGTTGTTGGAAACTTGCCCTAGAACTCAAGATCCAACCGAACTTACTGCCTTCCTCTTTGGCTTCCTGGTCAGGAAGTGTGACTTTGCTCCCTTACACTCTACCCACCATTGCTATTTGTTAACCCTAACAGAGGCCTAAAGGCACGGGTCTGCTGGGTCATGGGCTTGATAATCTAAGATCTGAACCCAAAGAACTGTTTCTCTTCATAGGTCAGTTATCTCAGGTATTTTGTGACAGTGACAAAAAGTTAACCTTCTATGGCAACTCTGAGGAGCTTGTCTAAAACGCAAAATCTTTTGCTCCACCTAGGTCAGCTGAGTTGAACCACTCTATGGAGATCCTCCTCATTAGGCTCATTGATATATGTACACAACTTAATGTATGTAAAAAATTTGAGAAAAATAGATTGTATTGTTTTTAAGGTTCCTCTGAGTCTGGTTAGTAGGTTATCTAGCCATTCTAAACTCACTTTGTTTTTGTTTGTGTTTTTCAAGATAGGCTTCTTTGTGTAGACCTGGCTGTCCTGGAACTTGTTCTAGAGTCCAGGCAGGCCTGGGACTCACAGAGATCTGCCATCTGGGATTAAAGGCCTGAGCCACAATTGTCTGGCTTCTAAACTCACTTTTAATTTAAATGTATATGCACATATATGCATAGATGTGGACATACATTAGAAAATCAAACTCCAGTAGGATTCTTGCTTACTTCTAGAGGATGTGTAAAAGAGCTAGTTCAGAAGCAAAGGGTGTACAGAGAATCAGGGGAATGAAATTTATAGTTGGCAAGACAGAAAGGAGGCTTGGATTTCATTTGTATGTTTTTAAATTTTATTGATATGAATGTTTTATTTTGCTTGCATATGTCTGTGCTCCACATGCTTGCTTGAAGCTCTGCAGAGGCCAGAAGAGGGTATAAGATCTGCAGGTATTTGACATACAGACAGTTGTGAGCCACCATATGCATGCTGGGAATTGAACCCAGGTCCTCTGAAAGGCAGCCAGTGCACTTAACCACTGAGATATCTTTCCAGTCAATCATTTATATAATTTTAAAACCTATTTATTTATTTTTATTCTTTGATGACTTCACAAATGCACACGTTTTGGGGTGATTTTTTACCCCCACTATCCTCTTTCATCACCATCTCCAAGCTCTCCTCCTATTTTTCTGTGTGTGTGTGTGTGTGTGTGTGTGTGTGTGTGTGTGTATGGAGAGAGAGAGAGAGAGAGAGAGAGAGAGAGAGAGAGAGAGAGAGAGAGAGATTTGCTGCTGAGTTTAATTAGGGTTGTTTGCATGAACATGGGAGATTTATTTGGATAACTTATTTAGTGGTTATGCCTTTGAAGAAAGTGACACTCCCTCCCAAGAACCATTAACTTCCAGTGAGCCCTGTGTGTGTATGGGGGGCTGTGATGAGTCCCCCCCAAACTGTAATGCAATGTTGGTGGGCTCAAAGACAATATCTTATTACACTGTTGGGAAAGTCCATCAGGATACAGAGAACTGAAAGTGCTCTACTATTAAGCTGAATCTTCAGCTAAAGGAACCAAATCTCTACTAATCTGTGAGCTGTTTTTATCTCGGTTGGGATACTCAATCTTTTTGCTAAGATTTCTCTTCAAGTGCCATGTACAGGTTTTTGTTTTGAGACAGGGGCTCGCTGATCAGGCTAGGCTGACTGGTGGCAGAGCCACAGGGATCCATGTGTTTGAGCCTCTCTGTCAAGAGAGATGTGCTACCACAGATTCCATAGTCTAAGGATACATACATGGTCTTTCTGACTTCTTAGACTCAACAGAAAGAAGTAGTGGGGCTGGAGAGATGGCTCAGAGGTTAAGAGCACCGATTGCTCTTCCAGAGGTCCTGAGTTCAATTCCCAGCAACCACATGGTGGCTCACAACCCATCCCTTATGAGATATGGTGCCCTCTTCTGGTGTGCTGATGTACATGGAAGCAGAATGTTGTGTACATAATAAATAAATAAAACTTTTTTAAAAAAAGAAAGAAGTAGCAATGGGATAATGGGGGGCACAGGAAAGAACCAAGCATAGAAGTTTGATGAGGCTAAGTGAATGTCTTCACACAGATAGTCACCTACACAGAGTGCGACTGAATGCTTGTACCACTAAGGTTGAGGATGTTGCTCAAAGTGTTGTCAAGTCAGATGTACAGTGTTGTTTCTTTAAAAAGATTTAAATCAAAAATGAGAAGTTTTTAAATGATTATCTCTCTCTTGAAAGATGGGCTTCACATATCTCTTAAAAATAGTCAAGTTTTGAAAAGCCACCTTCTGGTTCTAAGCCTCAGTTCTGCTTCTTGCCTAGGAGCTGATATACTCTCATTGTTGTCAGTCTTCGGTCAGACAAGCGTGACACTCAAACACTGACTACATATTGTTTGGTTAGAAGCATGTGTTTTAGCTTGGGGTGAAGCAGCTGGTACTCTCTTGCTTTGTTTTGTTGATGTTTTTGTCCTTCTACTAAGTGAGTTTCTATTCCATCCACATTAATTTTAGTTAAACCTTTTAATTTGATACAAGCTCTTTGTCAGTTTTTGGATTATTCTCCTATGCTATCAGAATTGTATTCAGGAAGACCTTCCCTATGCCAGCCAATAGCTTGAAATGTTTTGCGCATGTTTTCCTGTAGGAGTTTCAGGGTTTGGGATCTTACATGATCTTTGATCCATTTTGAATCTAATGTTGTGTATGGGGAGAGCTACAAATTTGGTTTCATTGTTTTTAATGTAGACATTCAGTTTTTTTTTAAGAGGCTTGCTGGTCTTTGTTGAATGTTTTTTACATGTTAACCATTAGATGGCTGTATTTATGTGGGTGCATTTCTGATCTTCCGCTAGTAAGTCTGATTTTGTCACTGGCACTGGAGTGTAGATTGAGATAAACATTGGATGACTAAGGCTCTCTTTCTGCTCAGCTAGGCTACTTGGGGTTATTTGTGCCTCCATATGAATTTTAGGATGTTTTCTCCCTGCCTGTGGAGAATGCTATCAGAATTTTGATGGCATTTTGGTGAATCTATAGACAATTCAGAAACAGAGGCATTTTCAGAATATCAATTGTAAAAATTCATAAGCATGTGTGATGGTTATTCTTGGTTGTCAACTTAACTACCTCTGAAATCAACTAAAACCCAAGCAGTTGGGTGCACTTGTGAGAAGTTTTTTTCTTAATTAAATCATTTGAAGTGGGAAGACCCCCCTTTTAAACTAAATCTTTTGAGGTGGGAAGATACACCTTTAATCTGAGCCATACCTTCTTTTGGCCGCCTACATAAGAGACATAGAAGGAACTCCTCACCTCCTTTTGTTTTGGTTTTTCGAGACAGGGTTTCTTTGTGGCTTTGGAGGCTGTCCTGGAACTAGCTCTTGTAGACTAGGCTGGTCTTGAACTCACAGAGATCTGCCTGCCTCTGCCTCCCGAGGGCTGGGATTAAAGGCATGCCCCACCACCGCCTGGCTTTTCTTTTCTTTTTTTTTTTTTTTTTTGGCCCACCTTCTTCTCTTTGTTTACTTTCCATTCCTTCACTGGCATTAAAGTCTATGTCTTTGGAATTCTGCTGTATACATTCAGCCTTGTGGACAGAGCAACTGGACTCTTTGACTTTCTGTTGGTAGACAGCCAGTGTTGGACCAGCTGGACCACAGCCTGTGAGCTACTCTAATGAAGCCCACACCTCCTGTATATATTATTCTATCAGTTGTTTTTCTACAGCAGTGTTTCTCAACCTTCCTGATGCTGTGACCCTTTAATACAGTTCATGTTATAGTGACCCCCAACCATAAAATTATTTCATTGCTCCTTCATAACTATAATTCCACTGCTGTTATGAAGTGTAATGTTAATATCTGATATGCAGAATGTCTGATGGGGTCATGACCCACAGGTTGACAACCATTGCTCTAGAGACTCCTGAAGAACACAGTGAGGAAACTGAATTCTTCAATCTATTCTTTAGTGTTACTGTGGAAATCTTTCACTCAGTTTAATTCTTATATATTTATTGTTGTTTTTTGTTTGCTTGTTCATTTATTTGACACAATTGTTAATGGGAAATTACCCTTCGTTTTTTCTTTGACTAATTTGTTATTGGTTTAAAATCAGTTACTGATGTTTGAATTTTTATTTGTCTACTTATTTACTTTCGAGCAGTGTCTCTTATATCTTAGGCTGGGTTTAAATGCTGACGATGGCAGATATGTGGGTCCAGACTTGATCCACCTGCTGACTGCAGGTTCAGGGCTACCACTGAGGATTGACTGACTACCTTTCCCCATGCACTGCACGGCCCAAGCCAAACTCTCTACCTGGACTAACCACACTTTTCAACATCACTTCCTTCTGCTCTTCACAACTGCCTCCCAAGGTTGCCTCAAATTCTTGAGGATGTGGCAGGTTAAATTAGGCTCTTTTCAGAGCCCCAGGGTAGTTAAATTTTAAACAATGATTCCTCACCAGTGCCCTTGAAATCATTTTTAGTGGAAAAAATAGAATTCCTCTCAACTGCTCTCTTGTTGATAAAGGAAATCTGTCTCAACAAAACCTATAATGTTTTTGACACTTGTGAGAACTGCAGGCCTATCTTGAGGAGGAGTGCCCATTCCTTTCACTAGGTTTGCCTAGGTTAGCTTTTGAATGACACTTCTGCTTCCCCTCCCTCACTCCCAATGGGCATCTGGAGCTGGAGCCTGTGTTCAGCCTGGCTTAGTCCTTTTTGGTATATTACCAGTCATTTTCAGTGTACTTTTTGGCTGTCTTTTGTGAATTTCTTCAATGTTCCTCTCTGTCTGTTTCATAGTCTAGCTCTTTTCCTAGACCAGGTCACATGGAGACAGCTCCTAGTTGGCCGTCTTCCCTATTAGTCTTCATGGTATCGCTTTATTATTTTATTACACTTTTATATTAGTATTTTTATTTTATACATATGGATGTTTTACTTGTGCACACATCTGCAGAGGCCAGACGAGGGCATCAGAAACCCTGAAACTGAAGATGGTTCTGTGCTTTGATGTGGGTTCTGAGAATCTAACCCAAGTCCTCTGTAAGAAGAGCCAGTGTTTCTAACAACTGAGCCCTTCTCCAGCCCCTTATTCATTATGGAACTAGAAAGATGGCTCCATGCCTTTGGGTGTATACTACTTTTTCAGGCCTGAGTTCGGTTTCCAACTTTCATGTTGGTAGGCTCACACTGCCTGTAACTGCCGCCCCAGAGGATATGATGCCCTCTCGGTCTTCAATGGGCCCTGAACTTATGTGCACATATCCATATCACCAACACACATACATTAAAATAACACAAAATCTTTTAGAAATGGTGTGTGTGTGTGTGTGTGTGTGTGTGTGTGTGTGTGTGTGTGTGTGTGTGTTCATGTGAAAGTCAGAGGATGTGGGAATTAGTACTCTCTTTCAACCATATGGGTTCTGGGGATTGAACTCAGGCTTGGGTGGCAAGTGCCTTTACCCACTGAGTCATCTCACTGGCCCTCTGGTGGCATTTTAAACTTTTCTTTATTATGTCTACTGAGTTGAGACTGAATTCATAGAAGAAAATAATTAAAAATGTTCCTCATTGGAACTAGCGAGACAGTTCTGCAGTAAAGAACACCTGCTGCTTTGCAGAACAGTTCTTATGATCCACATGGAGGCTCACAACAAACAGTCCAGGGAGTCTGATAGCATTTTCTGGCCCCTGCGGGTACTACACATTTGGTGCATTTGCATATATTCAGGCAAAACATAAAAAACTTACAAGCAAAAAATAAAATCATAAAAAACTCAAACATAAACAAACGTTCCTAGATATGGGGCATCCATTTAGATGGTATGTGAGTGACTGAGTCTTGGCTGCATTTCTGGAGAACAAAGTAAAGTTTGCTTCGTTACACTGATTTAACCCTCCTAGTGCAAGGTCCCTTTTCCTAATTCCATTATGGCCAAATTGAAAACCATGCAGGGGAAAGTGCAGCATCCAGAAGAGATAGTCACCATGGCAAGACTATGGCCACTACAAGAGGCAACTATGTACTGAAGGAGATCTAACACCAGAAAAGCAAATCTGCTTTTTATTTTCAATCCCAAGGAAGAAAAGTTTCCAAGGTGGTATAACAGTCTATAACACCATTTTCCACAATTGTTTTGCTTAGGAAGACCATGTTTGCAATTGCGAGCCTCACATATTCTTTCCTCTTCCTCTTTAAGCAACTATACAGCTTGACGTTGTAGAAGCAGAGGCAGAAGAGGTAACCGGAGGAAACCGGCTCCTTCGAGCCAGAAGAACCACCAAGCGCTTATCTGTGACTTCTCTTCCTTCGGGACTGCAGAAGGTAAGGTGCTAGCTTCGACTTGCCTTCAAAGACCTACACAAATTGGTTTCTTTGGGTCTTGCCAAAAACAAAGTTCTCTTTTACCTTCACTCACCCATAGTAACCCTGCACATCTGTTGTTTGAGTCCTTCCACCAAGAATTTAAGGCACAATGAGGGTTTTTTCCGTATCAGATCCTTTTACTTCTGACTCAACCGTCCAGCTCCTTCTACAGCTTGGCCTACACTAGAGTGTGGAGCTCTGTGTGGACTTATTGAATTGTTCAAAAGTTGAAGTCACACACTAGGAATCTGGCCAATCCAGATGTTGCCCAACAGCAAAACTCCTCAAAGGCATCGTCATTCATCTGATAAAGCAGCTATTAGTCACATATGCCGTTGGAGAGTGAAATGTGGCCAATGTAAATGGATAACTGAATTAGCATTGTTTAATTTTAATTTAAACTCAAAAGTAAATTCATTCAAATGGCTACATTTACAACATAAGACAGTATCATGGCTAGATGATCCAGGCATGTCCAGACTGCAGACAAGCTGAATGTAGCCTAGAGTAAATTCAAATTTGTAAATTTAAAGCATTGGGTTTTTTTCTTTCTTTCTGTATGTGGAATGCTCTGGCATGTTGGTGTGCATACACATGTGTGCTTGTGGGAGGCAGGGGACAACCTCTGCTGCATGTGTGTATGTGGGAGACTGGGGACAACCTGTGTTGTATGTGTGCATACACATGTATGTAGGAGACAGGGAACCACTGCTGTATGTGTGTATGTGGGAGACGGGACAACCTTTGTGGTCTACATCAGGAAATGTTCACTTTGCTCTGAGACTTGGTCTTAGCTCAGGGATTAGGCAAGGCTGCCTGGTCACCAAGCCTCAGATACCTGCCCATGTCTGGCTCTCCAGTGCTGGGATTATGAGTGCACCACCATGCCTGGCGCTCTCTCTCTCTCTCTCTCTCTCTCTCTCTCTCTCTCTCTCTCTCTCTCTCTCTCTCTCTCTCCCTCTCCCTCTCCCTCTCTCTCTCTCTCTCTCTCTCTCTCTCTAACTTGTACTCTCAGGATTGAATTCAGGGCCTTACATGCACAGCAAGCACTTTACCTTCTGAACTCTCTTCCCCCAGGCCCCTGTGGTTTATTGATTTTGTACCTTAGTATCTGCCAGCCTTTTGCCTCCTGAGTACTGGGATTAAAGTATGTGCTACCACATCCAGCTTGATTTTGTTTTTTGTTTTGGATGGTTTAAGACAGGACCTCATTTTGTCGTCTTGTCTGGTTTCAAATTCTCAGAATGCAACAATCCCCCTGCCTCAGCTTCCTGAGTCACAGACACTGTGGGCATCTCCCTTCCTAGTTGTTTAGACTATTTTAAAAACAGAATTCAACTATTATTATTATTATTATAATATCCACTTATTTAACTCTAGCACTCAGTTCCTGGCTGTTCTAAGTGCTTAAAAATTTCAACTCAGAAAATGGTTACAAGTCTATAAGGTAGTAATACTTTTATTTATGGATGACTCTGGGAGTTTGTTAATTTGTGAAAATGAGTGGGAGAGCTGGGTTTCCAATAAAGGCTAAGGGTTCTCATTCATATTCACTCTCCCACTTTCTTTTTTATCATGGTTCTGGGAATTGAACTCAGGCCTCATAGCTAACAAGTATCTGCTCTACTGATGAGTCAGATTCCTCCCCCTTCCAAACACATTCTTATAAACTGTGCAGTATTATTCTATAGCCACCTGTGACTATATTAATTTAAATTAAATGGAATTACATGTGTATTTTCTCAGGCTGGGTGATGGTGGCATTCACCTTTAATCTAAGCACTTAGGAGGCAGAGGATGGCAGATCTCTGAGTTGGAGGCAGCCTCGTCTACAGAGCAGGACAGCCAGGGCTATATAGAGAAATCTTGTCTCAAACACCCCACCCCCACACACACATACCCAAAACAAAACAGAACAACAACAACCACCACCAACTGGATCTAGCTTGTGTCTTTTTGTACTGAACAGCACAGATAAATAGTTCTACCCCTGCAGAAGGCAGAAGATTCTGTTAAGCAGTACTCTTAACAATCACTGCCAGTATACAATACCAATTTTGAGTTTTGCTTTAGGGTTGCCAGGTATTTATTGTGCCTCTATTCTAGGCAACTTCTGGGATTGAGAACTACAGGGAAGATCTGATGGACATGGTCTTGCTTTTCATGGAAATTGCAGTCCAATAGAGGGTGAAATTGTTAAACTGTAGAGAAGTGGGATAAGGATAATCTTGTACAATGGAGGTAGGTCAAATGGATATATGTATGGGGAAAAGCTCACATTATAGACCAGTCCAATTTCTGTTGAGCTAGAGAGTTAATTGGGAAAGGCAACATGTAAAACTTCAAAACAGTAAGATCACGATTTCAGGACAGTCTTCTCAGGATATATGGCACTGATGAGACCCATGGAAATTTTTGGCTATAATAAAGATTCCTGCATACCAAAAGACATTAAATCAGAGGTTGTCAACTGTTAAGCCCTCACAATGCTCCCCAAATTATATATGAATTACTTGTCCAAATATTAAAAGTAGGACATTTCAAGTAAAGATGCAGGTTTCCAACTTTCTCTTGAAAAATTGGAAGCTTTAGAAACACAATGCTTCAGAGAAACTAGCAGGGATAGGAAAGAGGTGCCCCCACAGAAGGCCTGTTCTCTCTGGGCTACTCCTCCTCATTCATCCTGGTTTACAAAACCTGCCTCAGCACCCAACTCTGCAACAGTCATACTGAGCAAGCACAGGAATACTTAGTAACCACCATTTACATAGATGCTTTGTAGAAAAAATAGCTGGGTATGAGAAAAGTGGGATTTTAACATGATGTTGTGATGCATTCAGGAGACAAAGGCAGGGGGTCTTGAGTTGAGGCCAGACTAGGGTAAAGGGTGAGTTCTAGGCTAGCCTGGGCCTACACAACAAGAGAGAAACAAAACCCCAAGCCCCTCAAATGGGCACTTTAGGTGGATGAGGAAAAGTTCAATATGGGTAAGCTGGCAGGATAGGGATGGTTCTGCACCTCTTTCAAAGGGTAGGACCTAAATGTGACCCCACAAGCTGTTCTCTGTGTAGCTGACTGCCAAGCACAAGGGGATGGGGAAGATTTGCAGCCAGCAAATCTCAGTATCCAGGAAAGGTTTCCCATAGGCACTTATAATAGGAAGCCAGGGACAAGGAAAAAATGTCTGGCATGGGCATGAAGAACCCAGGACTTCTTTATGTCTGGACTGCCAGGAAAATAAGGAGACACAGAGACACAAGAGAAAACAAGCAACTGGATGCAATGTAATGAGCTCTCTGTGCACTGGCCCACAGCAGCCCAGCAATTCTTGTGCTCGGCAGCCATAGCAAACTCTTCTTGTCTTTTCCAGTGACCTGCTTTTTTGCTGACACTGTCTCTCCTTTCAGAGCCCAGTCGTCTCATTTCTCTGCACCCTACATGACTCTTCAAAGAGCGCTCTGGGCACCAAGGAAACACATGGGGTGCAGAGAAAATGAATACAGATTTCACCTCTGTTACCTGGCAAACAACCATTCTGTGAGAATGTCTGAGGCTGAGTGCTGATCACTAGTGTAGAACTGACAGTTATTTCCTAATCGGATGCTTTGCATTTTGACAATAGGTACCATATTCATCAAAAAAGAGACCACACTTTCCAGCACTTAAAAAGAAGAAACAGAGCATGGAAGACATCCTCCAGAAACCAGACCCGACAGTTGGAAAGCTTCAAATGCAGGTTGTGGGGTCATAGGGTCATGGGCAAAGACATCTCTTTTCTGTTTCAGAGGCACCAGAGAGCAGGCTTAACTCAACAGCTTACCCTATAAGACAGCATGGAGCAGGGCATAATTATCAATCACCATTAAGAAATACTATTAGTGGTGGGTTTCTGAGAGTGGCTAAGGGACTGCTAAGAAACCTAGGATGACACCAAGTGCCTAATAAATATTAAGTGAATTCCATTAAAACGAGGCACACGCAGGCTTGAGAAGAAATGAGGCCATCTTACCCCTGTGTGGTAAATCTGTTTTCAAGCTCTATTTGTTATGAGCTGAATTAGAATACTACTTTGGCACTCTCAGGAAAACCAACCATGTCTTTGCTTTCAGCAGTTTCATTTCTTTGTATCTATCATAGGTAGATGACCTCATAGAAAGAGTGACTGACAAATCCATGAAGCTGCTGGCCCAAAGACATGCTGAGCTTCAGCAGTGTGAGTTTTTAGGGGCTGAGATCCTTCAGTCTTCGAAGCAGTTCCAAAGGCTTTCCAAGAGAACCACAAGGAAGTACAAGCTGAGGAGGGCATGCTTCCCATGCACCTGCTGCTGCTTCTGAAGTCCAAGTACACAGCCCAGCAGCAAAGAGAGCCTGCCTCAAACAAGGTGGAAGACAAGCAGCAACAGCTGAGGCCATCATCTGAACCTGACTTATGCTCAAAGGTGTACTCCCTCTCAAAAGCATGTAAACATGTCTTATGCACATATGAAAAAAAATATTTTTAAAAATGACTCCTAAAGAACAAAAGAATGGAGAGGAAACATTTACTAGCCACATTTCTCAAGTCCTAACAGAGAGAGATGCAGAAAAGCAATGTACCAGCAATTCTTAACAGTGTGGAACGTTCCCTATAGTGAACACATACCACACGTATTCATCATGGCCCCTCTAAAGCCTGTTCATGGACTTCATGAATCCACTTTTCAAAAGTGGTTCCTCACGTGTATCACAAATTCAATCTTCTTAGAATCCTCAGCTGATTTTATAAGGCAACTGTTACTAGCTACCTAATTTTGAATATGCACAAAGATCCATCTTGAGAAATTTTATTAAATGTTTTCAGATGTTGAATTCTACCTTTAAAGATAAAAATGCATTTAAAAAACACAATACACCAAACACATTTCCTTTGTGAGAAGAAATATGAGTGAGACATGAATTAATATTTAAAAGCAAAGCATTTCACTGCTAAAGTTGAAGTATCTCAAAACCACAATAAACAGAACCCAATACACCCATGCAGCTTTTTACCATCCCTGCAAATGGGGATGGTCAGCCTGTCTATGGCTTAGGGTCTGCTTCCATGGCACTTTCTTGAGCTTCGTCCACCTCTGACAGCTTGTCATCATCTGTAGGTAAGAAGATACAAAACCTTATTCATTGTGCCTATGTTTTATGCCCAGAGAATAAATGAAAAGTTTTATTTTGTATTAGCAAATATACTTAAAACAAGGATGACAAAATGACAAGTTATGGCTGCAAATGGCTTAACAGGTGTGAAGGCTCATCTTGTTGAGCCTAATGATTTAGGCTGGATCCTGGGACCCACATGGGGAAGAAGAGAACTGACTTCTACACTCTGGCCTCCACACCCAGGCCAAAGTTATATATGCAACCTTCTCCCACAAACACACACAAATAAATGTGATACATTTTTTTAAAAAAATGCTGATTTGGTTATTCTTACTTATTACTAAGAATGTAAAATTTGTGTAATAGATTTCATTAAAAACAAACAAACCAAAATCTAGGTCTTGGTCTTATTTTTTAAAAAACAATTAGACATTGGGGAACACATAAAATTACAGTTGGTTATAGTCACAAGAAAGATCAAGTCTTCAAAATCATAGAGTACCCCACTTTCTAGGCATGTAGGCAGCCTAACATACTGATAACTTATAGTAACTTGCCCATGTTCTGAATTATTAGTCAGGAAACACTTCTCATTGTCCTTGAAATTTTCTTACCACTAGACATGCATGCAAAGCACAGATCACAACATTACTGCTCTTTTTCTTTTTTCCTTGAGACATGGTTTCTCTGTGTAGCCTTGGCTGTCCTGGAACTCACTCTGTAGACCAGGCTGGCCTCAGACTCAGAGATCTGCCTGCCTCTGCCTCCTGAGCACTGGGATTAAAGGTGTGTGCCACTATCACTGGGCTACCACTATCGTTCCTTTGCATGCATATACAAATTGAACAAATGAGCGTTTTCTAATGCCATCCAGGTATACCACTAGGTTCTAGAGGCAGACTCTCTAACCAAGATATTCTTCTAAAAGACACATACCCTAAGCATTTAAAATCCTCATAAACAGTAATTTTGAATTTTTTTTTTACTTACTCTCCAAAGTTTGTTGAAGTTCGTGGATGGTACTAAGAAGAACATGAAATTGTTTCCGTCTCAATTCCAGCTGTTAAAAAGGAAAACAACTTATATAAGTTGGTCTATACATACACATGCACACACATTCGCGTGCACGCAGAAGCTAATGGATATATTTAAATACCTTATCTTCAACACTTTCTTTAATATGTGAGAGATGCTCCAATTCTTTGCCCAGAGCCTCTAGCTCCCTGTCAAGCAAACAACAAAACAATACAATGTTATAGTTTGCTACTTAAGGGAAGAGAATTTATAAATGTAATATTTTGATCACTAAATAATATTCTGAAAATAAAAGGGTTTTGACAGATGGCTCAGCAGTTAAGAGCAACCTCTTCTCTTTTAGAGGACCCAGGTTCTAGTCTCAACACCTACATTGTGCTTCACAATTGTCTGTGACTCTAGTCATAGGGATCTGACGCCCTCATGTGGTCACCATGGGCATCAAGCATGCAAATGATTCATGGACACCCATGCACACAAAGCATGCAACACAACACAAAGCATGCATAACAATAAAAGTAAAAAAAAAAAAGTCGAAGATTTTTGAAATTGAGGATTATTTCTAAACTGTACTATATTTATTATAACTATACTTTTAGATACAAATTTTAAAATGATAAGAACATAATAGTTATATAGAATAAAACCTATGAACAGATATATTTTTGTACACCACCTTCAGTTTTTCTGCCAGTTGACTAAAATACTCTATGAATATGACTCCCAGTCTTCCATCTCACATCTATTTCCCCTAACTCCTACTCAGATACCCTGCGTATCGTTGTAATTTCTTTTAGATACATCAATTTGTATCTCTGAATAGTGTACAGTATTAGTACATAACATTTGGGAGGAAGTTTCTTTTTGGGGGGGGAAGGGTTTATTTGGTTTACATTTCCGTATCACCAAAGGAACTCAGGACAGAACTCAAACTGCACAAGAACTTGGAGGCAGGCGCTGATGCAGAGGCCATTGAGGGATGCTATTTACTGGCTTGCTCAACCTGCTTTCTTACAGAACTTAAGACTACCACCCCAGGGACTGGATGGCCTGGTCCCTCTCCCATCAATCACCAATATAAAAAATGCCCCTACAGGCTTGTGTACAGCATGATCTCATGGAGGCATTTTCTTTCTTCCTTCCTTCCTTTCTTTCTTTCTTCCTTCCTTCCTTTTCTTTCTTTCTTTCTTTTTAAAGACCTTACATATTTAATACAGTGCATTACCCCTGTACAAATGGAAAAAAATTAAGTTCAACTTTTCTAGACCAATATGACTGTCAATTTCTGTACTATGCCAACTCAACACGGTAAATTGGGATACTTTTTTCCAAAGTTGACAGCACAGCTAAAGTTTCCAAAAATTCAAATTATATATATATATATATATATATATATATATATTTTATATAAAAAGACCAATAATACAATCTGTTATGCATCAATAGCAGCAACAGCTTTTCCAGGTTCTGCAGTCATTTGAACAAAATTGTAGAGACATCCAGCACACTCCATTAAAAAAAAAAGTAAAAAACAAAATCCCAGAAAACAGCACAGTTCTGTTACTCTTGTGGTATCTGGCACCATTTTTTTTTTAATTAGCTTCTCAATCATCATCTGGAAGGAAACCATTCTGAGCAACATCATTAAAAACAGCTCTGATAAAGCACGGTTACTACTATGTATCATAAAGCAAGTCCACATATGGGTGAGTACATATTATGTTTGTCTTTTTGTGATTGGGTTACCTTGCTGGGAGGGAGTTTCTAATGTTCATAAATGAGATGCGTATGTTTCATAATTTGAAATTCATTAAATGTCCTTTTTTACTGTTTATGTCTTAAGCTGTTTTAAAAATGTGCATCTAGCATAGTCTGTATTAGTATTCAGTGCTCTGTGATAGCAATAGAATAAAGGACACATATTCATTTCCTTTTGAGACATATCACATGAATTTATTCTGGGCCTCTAGGAGAGAGAAGAATCTAATCAGGCAGTGTAAAAATATGTAATAGTGAAAATATGACTTCCCCTTCCTTGTGATGTCTGCTAGTGTGTATCTGAAAATGACATGCAGAGTGGATTGTCAACACTTCTGTATTAAGGCAGCTCCCCACAAAGCTCTAAACTTACTTTAATGTCTCATGTCTGTCTGGATGATGCTGAATAACTTTCGCCAAAGCGTCATATTCTGAAAGACACGAAAAAAGGAGCCTTTTGAACATGGATTATCAGGACAAAATGTGTAAATGAAAAACATCCACTTTCCTAGATAAGTAAAGAAATAACAATAATAAGCCAGGTATGGTGGTACAAGCCTTTAATCCCAGCACTCAGGAGGCAGAGGCCAGCAGATCTCTGTGAGTTCAAGGGGCTAGAGAGATGGCTCAGCGGTTAAAAGCACTGCCTGCTTTTCCAAAGGACCTAGTTTCAATTCCCAGCACCGACATAGCAGCTCACAACTGTCTGTAACTCCAGTTCCAGGGGATTTGACACCCACATACAGCCATACCTGCAGGCAAAAATAAGTAAATAAATAAGCAAACAAACAAATAAATCAATAAAAGCAAACAGTGGCAGCACACACTGTTCCTAGCACTTGGGAGGCAGAGGCTGGCAGATCTCTGAGTTCCAGGTAGGCCTGTTCTACAAGGTGAGTTCCAGGACAGTCAGGGCTACACAGAGAAACCCTGTCTCAGGAAAAAAAAAAAAGGGGGGGATAGTAGTGATGGTACTAAAATATTGAATTGATTAGCTCACTAAAACATGCAACTCATTGTTTGGGACACATCATATCAATTCAATAAACCTGATTTTATTTTAGATAATCTTTTTGCATTATAAAATATATTTTAAGTAGAAAACAAAACAGAAATGAAGAATCTAAGGCACAAAAACCTCACCATCACCACTTTTCTATTAACATTTTCTATTAACATTTACTTTTTTATAATATTGTCATAGTTATGGCCATCACTTTTTTATTTACTTATTTATATATTTGTTTAGAGTTAAGTCTCCACTAGACTCACACTTATCTAGAATTTGTAACCTTCCTGCCTTAGTCAAATGATGGGATTTCAAATATGTACCACCATGGACAGTTTAAACATTACTCTTTATTTTTACTTCTTTGGGCTGGAGAGATGGCTCAGACGTTAAGAGCACTGACTGTTCTTCCAGTGGGCTAGAGAGATGGCTCAGAGGTTAAGAGCACTGACTGTTCTTCCAGAGGTCCTGAGTTCAATTCCCAGCAACCACAAGGTGGCTCACAGCCATCCGTTATGAGATCTGGTGCCCTCTTCTGGTGTACAGATATAATACATGGAAGCAGAATGTTGTATACATAATAAATAAAAAAATAAATAAATAAATAAATCTTTAACTGGCTCAACAGTTGAGTATATACTGCATTTTTATAGAACCCAAATTCAGTTCCCAGCACTCAAAACTGCCTCAACTCCAGAGATAAGATGGCCACTCCTGGCCTCCAAAGGCACCTGCACTCATGTATACATAGACACATATAAAATATTAAAATTATTTTCAAATATTTTATGAACCAGATGAAGGCAATCCTAACTTTAAAAGAGATTAGAATAAAACTAAACTTTATTCTATCTCTAAAAATGATTTTATTTTATGCTGGAGAGGATGTGGAGAAAGGGGAACACTTCTCCACTGCTGGTGGGAGTGCCAACTTGTACAGACACTTTGGAAATCAGTATGGCAACTCCTCATGAAAATGGGAATCAGTCTACCACAAGATCTAGCAATTTCACTCTTAGGCATATACCCAAAAGAAGCACATTCATACAACAAGGACATCTGTTCAACGATGTTCAGAGAATCACTATTTGTAATAGCCAGAAACTGGAAGCAGCCTAGATGCCCCTCAACCAAGAATGGATAGAGAAAATGTGGTAACATTTACACAATGGAGTACTACCCAGTGGAAAAAAACAATGAAATCTTGAAGTTTGCAAGAAAATGGATGGAATAGAAGAAACCATTCTGAGTGAGGTGACCCAATCACAAAAAGTCAAACATGGTATTACTCACTCATATGCGGATTTTAGACATAGAGTAAAGGATTACCAGCCTACACTCCACACTGCCAGAGAAGCTAGTAAACAAGGAGGACCATAAGAGAGACATACATGGTCCCCTGGAGAAGGGGAAAATGTCAAGATCCCATGAGCAAACTGGGATCACGGGAAGGGGGGGGGAGGGAGCTAGGAGAATGAGAAGGGAAGAGGAGGGATACAGAGGGCATGAGGGAGCAGAAAGGTTGAGTCAGGCGAAGAATAGAAGATTAGAATGGAGATACCATAATAGAGGGAAACATTTTAGGTTTAGAGAGAAATCAGGCACTAGGGAAATGTCTGGAGATCTACAAAGATGCCACCAGCTAACAATCTAAGCAACAGGAGAGGCTACCTTAAATGCCCTCCCCTGATAATGAGATTGATGACTGACCTATATGCCACCAGATAGCCCTCATCCAGCAGCTGGTGGAAGTAGAAGCAGATACCCACAACTAATCATTGAACTGAACTGGAATCCAGTTGCAGAGAAGGACGAGTGAAGAGCAAAGGGGTCCAGACCAGGCTGGTGAAACCCACAGAAACAGCTGACCTGAACATCAGGGAACTTTTGGTCCCCAGACTGATAGCTGGGATACCAGCATGGGACTGATCCAGACCCCAGTAACATGGGTTTCAGTGAGGAAACCTCAGAAATCTACAGGACCTCCTGTAGTAGTTCAGTATTTATCCCTAGCATAGGTGTGGACTTTGGGAGCCCATTCCACATAGAGGAATACTCCCTGAGCCAAGACACACTGGGGTGGGCCTAGGCCCTATCCCAAAGGATATGATAGACACTGATGACACCCTATGGAAGGCCTCACCATCCAGGGGGAGCAGAAAGGATATGTGATAGGTAAGGTTTTAGTTGGGGGAGGGGTTGTAGGGGAAGACAGGAGGGAGAAGGGAACTGGGATTATCATGTAAAACAATCTTGTTTCTAATTCAAATAAAAAATGATGTTATGTTACTTTGGTGTTTTATATGCGTGGGAGTTGTGCGGCACAGCGAGAGACTCAGTTCGCTCATTTGACCTTGTAGGTCTTGGGGCTCAAACTCAGGCAGTCACAGTCACACTTGGTGGCAAGTGCTTTTGCCCACTGTGTCAACTTGCTATCCCCTAAACTTTAATTTTTCTACTAGGTAATTTTGTAGATAATGTTTGCTCTTTTCCATGTTTTGAAAGTAGCTTCATTAAACGGGAAAATAAACAGCTCAGTCTGTCATATAACTGTAATAAACACCTCTGTCATATAGCTCACCTCTACAGATTAACTGTAACACTGCTTAGGGGAAAGCATCTGAAGATAGGAAAAAAAATCTGAGAAATACTGGGTAACCAATAAAATTCAACAAAATAAAATCTTTTCCAGCCTACCTTGCTGTCTTTAAGTAACAGAGTTTTAAGAATTAAATATAATTTCTAGTTATTTTTTATAAACTGATTCACAGTACAGATTATACCTTTCACAATTAAAAACTGCACTGAAATTATAGTTGGGAATAAAATATCTCCACAAAGTCCTTCATATCATTCTTACCTTGTCGATTTTTTCGTATTCGTTTTGCTTGAAGAATTTGCTTTTTACATTCAGCAATTTTTTCATGTGCTCCGGCAATACTACATTCTATACAAAAAAAGTAGTTTTTAAAAGGTAATTATAATAACATGTATAATCTGTACTTTTAAACACAAGACATTGATGTTCTACAACACAAGTGTTCCATCTTATTACACAGCACTGTGGTTGCTGACATTACCACTGTAAATATGATGCAATTCTACTATAATACCGATATTACCAAATAGCTTTTCCTTCAAACCACAAATACAATTATACAAACATTATTTACCTATTTCTTTGTATATTTTTTCATAATTCTCCATTTCTCTGAGATTCATATCATACACCAGCAAAGTCTTGCCCATTGAAAACTCACACTGGGACAGGGTGCTCAGCATACGCTGGTACTGGCTATATCTATGAAAAAGGGAGAGAATAAAAAAATGTAAACTAAAGGAAACCAAGTTCTGATAATTATTTGTTTTATATGAAATAGCTTAGAACACCCACTCTTACTACTTTCTTTGCTAGATATGGTGTAAAACTTCTCTGGTTAGAAAGGCAAGGTTAGTGAGGCTACTGTTCTCATCAATAGTCTATGTGTGTCTGAATTAAACTACCCATAACAATATCTGATTAAGAGTTTTCTTCAGAATTCTGTTCTCACCACTTTCCTATTCTATACAATACAATCATTTAAGCAGAAAGTAAATCCATAAAAAACTTCATAAAATTAATATGTAATCATTTTGCAGCAACTTATTATTAACAAAAGAGAAATCTTCATTTAGAGATACTAAACAAATACTGATTTGTTAAAAGTAATTAAATTATTTAGCCTGAGCTCAATCTTTATTTCTTCCTTCACTGCTGTGCTTTCTGCATTATACAGACACAAAGGAGGCCTCCAAAGAAAAGGTCAAGAAAAAGAACATTTCTGATCAATCACGAAGTGGACAGAGAAAGTCAACAGAGTTGTATGGCACGGCCTTGAGAAGACTCCCCCAGGACAGACACTGGTACAGAAATGGCATGGGGAAAGTACCCCTCCTCTTGGGATCCAGAGTTGCACCATTTGATGAAGCTTTTCACAAGGAGATTAATTCTCCGGTCATCCCCGGCACCATCTCCATCAATCAGAAGACGCTTCCGTATGACTTCGTCTGCAGGAAAAAAGGTAAGTGAGAATTAAATGAACATTTGGTTCAGTGTAATTCTCAAGACAACCAGTACTACTACTCATTCAAAAGAAAATTACTGAAATATAAGTATATTTAATGCCATTGGCTGAGCTGCTACTTAGAAGCAAGAAGGTAAAATTGGTAAATTATTTTTGCATCTTGCCACAACTAAAAATGTCTTTTTTTTTTCCCTTCAAAGAAAAGTGAAACTCTGCCATCAGAATTGGCATTCTTTCTTTCTTTCTTTTTTTTTTTTTTCTCGAGACGGGATACAGGGTTTCTCTGTGTAGCTTTGGAGCCTATCCTGGCACTCGCTCTGGAGACCAGGCTAGCCTCCAAATTACAGAGATCCGCCTGCCTCTGCCTCCCTAGGACTGGGATTAAAGGCATGCACCACCAATGCCTGGCTTCAGTCTACCTACCCACTTCTAATTCAGCTCAAAACCTTAAGAACCCAGAAATGACCTGTCATTCTTTCTCTAACTTGGTACTGCATGCTAGGAATCTCCCCTTCTCTGTTCTTCTGTTAGTGCCTCTCACTTAGAGATGTGTACAGTCCTGGCTCCCATTGGTTTGGACAGGTTTTTTTTGTTTGTTTGTTTTGTTTTTCCCCAAAATTAGTTCTCCTAACAACTATTGGCTTAGCTTTTCTGTTGTACCTGAAAATTTACTCTCAACAACCCATAGAATGCCAATTCTGAGCCGGGTCATGACAGATCAGAGAAAAGAGGGCAGCTTCAGAAAGTTAACTTAGTTGTTAAGTGCTTAACTTAACTTAGTTGGTAAGTGCTTTAAAGCATTCACTATGCACCCTCTGCCTTCCATGTAATGGATGACAGGTGAGAGTCACTATATCTGACTCCCATGTCTCATTTTTGCCCCAGTGCAAAGAGAAAACAGAACACAAAAGTAATGCAAATGATGACTGGAGTCCAAGCAGCTTGTTCAGCAGTTCTGAACTAGAGTTCTTACCAGGACCAAATAATGCTGGGCCATAATCAGAAAGACAAATGGAAATGGGGAAAAAAAAAATCATTCCATCTACCAGATCATAACATGGCAACAAAACTATAGACAAGATGTTCAAAAACTGTTCTTACACACACTGTTAAACATGCAGGAATACAGATACAATCACCAATGCTTGAAATGGACATAGCATTTGTCCACAAAAGCACAGTTTTTTTTTTTTTTTTCCTTTTGGGTTTTGAGATAGGATCTCTCTACACAGCTGTGTAGCTAATTCTGAGACTATATGGCAGAGGCTGGAGTTACAGGTGTGCACCACCATGCACAACAGATGTAAAGAGATTTCTTTAGCAGTGTTGTTTGTAGTACTGCAAACCCCCAACAACCTCTTTAGATAATTAAAGTAACTTCTGAGAAGCAGAATATGGTGCTGACCAATATGTAAGGAAATGTTTTAAAAAGTTGTGCATGCATGTAGAAAATATGTCTGGAAGGATTCACAAGTAATGGACAATATTAATGATTGTTTATGACAAGGGGACTACAGAGATAAAAATGATTTTCTTAGATACCATTTTATCATTTTTTGTTTGTTTCTGGGCTTTCATTTCCTTTTTAACTAAATATATTTTGAACACAAATTTAAAGCATGAATAATTTCTGGAGAGACTGCATAGATCAACAGCAAAGTCTTTGCCAACAGCTCTTGTGTGTGTGGGCACAAGTATCTGTAAGCACAGGTAAAGTGGAGATGGGCCCAGTGTAGGGCATCCTTAGACAGACACGTTTAGGATAAGTTTCTCTGAAAGCATGTTAAGCTACAAATTCATCTGAGCATTTAACTTTATGTTTCAAAAAATAGTAATGTTTTCAAACTTTAATCACCAAACAATGTTATGTGAAGAGACCCAGATAAATAAAACACAGTCCTTTAAGATATTAAAATGGCCTGGAAGGACCGTGCCTTGTTGGCACATGCCTTTAATCACAGCACTTGGGAGGCAGAGGCAGGCGGATTTCTACGAGTTCGAGGCCAGCCTGGTCTACAGAGCGAGTTCCAAGATAGCCTCCAAAGCAGCAGAGAAACCCTGTCTTGAAAAACAAAAACAATAAAATGGCCTGGAAGTGGTGGTGGCACGCACCTTTAATCCCAGCACTCAGGAGGCAGAAGCAGCCGGATCTCTGTGAGTTCAAGGCCAGCCTGTTTACAGAGAGTTTCAGGACAGCCAGGCTGTTACACAGAGAAACCCTGTCTCAAATACCTGCCCCAAAGAGATTAAAATGCAGAATATAAATTTTTGATTATAAGCACAAACACACAAAGTACACGTTTGAGACAAGGTCTCACTTTGTAGCCCTGGCTTTCTTGAAACTTCTTGCTATGTAAACCTTGCTGGCCTCAAACTCCCAGCACATAGAGAGACAGCAGTCTGCTTCTGTCAAGTGCTGGGAGTAAAGGCAGTCTTGGGGCTGGAGAGCTCAACAGTTAAGAATGAGAATTGCAGCACTCAAGCCTGACAGTTTACAATCACCAGTCACCCCAGCTCCAGGGCTCTCTCACTTCCAGACTCCTCCAGCACCTGCACTTGTGCACACAAGCATGCATGAGTTAACGCACTTTCACACACGAAGAATTAAAAAGATAAATCTGGAGGTGTGTGCTACCATTAATGGCAACTTGACTGTTTAAACAGAACAATCTGGAAGTTACAGTGCTATTTAGATGTTTGCTCTTCTCTCTATTCTTCCCAATTCTTCCCAAGCCCTACCCTCCTCCCTGGGTGGAGGAGCTTCCTACATTAGAGTACCTGGGATTTAACTGCCTGGCTGTCCTGAAACTCTCTCTGTAAACAGGCTGGCCTTGAACTCACAGAGATCCGCTTGCCTCTGCCTCCTGAGTGCTGGGATTAAAGGTGTGTAAATGCAGTAGGAAACAGAGAGGAGCTACCACAATTACTATCTTGAGTCTAGTAACTAAAAATATTTAAAGTCTGCTCTTCAAGATCAATGCATCTTCACACATGAACAAAGTACTCTAATTTGGAAACATTCATAAGCCAAGTAAACCAAATCAACAGAGCCCCAATCAACTTGACTTTTCTCCTTATCCCAAGCTGCCCTCAAAGAATGTACTTTGCCTGGAACGCCCAATTCTTCTGCCTTGCTTCCTAATTGCTGTTATAGGTGTGAGGCACCATGAGAGACTTAAAGATCTTTTTTATTTTTCTTTTTTTGAGTTGTCTTGGCTACCCTGGATCTCATTTGGCTCTCTTTGAACTCACAGAGATCACCCAAACTCTGCCTCTGGAGTGTTGGGATTAAGGTGTTGCCATGCTCAGCCTGACATCAATATTTTAAAATTTGGTTTGTGATGCCTACAGAGGCCTTCTGAAAACCACTGTCTCAGCGGGCGTTGGTGGCACACGCCTTTAATCCCAGCACTCGGGTGAGTTTGAGGCCAGCCTGGTCTCCAGAGTGAGTGCCAGAATAGGTTCTAAAGCTACACAGAGAAACTCTGTCTCAAAAAACAAACAAACAAACAAACAAAAAATACTGCCTCTATTAAACACTAACAGACTACTGTTATTTATTTTCACTATTTTCACTGTCATAGCAACAAGTACTTATACAAAAGGTGTGAGCAAAATTTGTGCACAAGGCAAAAGAGTAAGTTCTGAGGAGAGGAAGCCTTTCACTACAGTAGCACCCACATCAGCACACACATTGAGGTAGCTGTAGTACTTAAAAGAGAACACATTACACATAAGTAGGAGACAATCAGATGAGGTGGCATTTGAGTGGCTCTTTATCAGTGTATCTCAAATTTTCTAATCAGGTTTCATTTGGGAGTATCAAATACAGTTGTATGGTGTCATTTATACACCATAACATTTTAATAATAAATGAAAAACATCCCAAATGTCTGTAAGTGGATGAACAAGTTAAATAAATTTTGGTATAAGAACATGATGGAGCCAGGCGTTGGTGGCACATGCCTTTAATCCCAGCACTAGGGAGGCAGAGGCAGGCGGATCTCTGTGAGTTTGAGGACAGCTTGGTCTCCAAAGCGAGTTCCCAGACAGGCTACAAAGCTACACAAAGAAACCCTGTCTCAAAAAGACAGAAAAGAAAGGAAGGAAGGAAGGAAGGAAGGAAGGAAGGAAGGAAGGAAGGAAGGAAGGGAGAAAAGAAGAAAGAAAGGAAACATGATGGAGTATTATCGAAATGAGATACAGAGATAAATTAAGATACAAGATGAGCCTGGCATTGGAGGCCCATGCCTTTAATCCCAGCTCTTGGGAGGCAGAGGCAGAGGCAGAGGCAGAGGCAGAGGCAGAGGCAGAGGCAGAGGCAGAGGCAGAGGCAGAGGCAGATGGATCTCTGTGAGTTCGAGACCAGCCTGGTCTACAAGAGCTAGTTCCAGGACAGCCTCCAAAGCCACAGACAAACCCTGTCTCGAAAAACCAAAAAAAGAATGGAGAAGTACATTTACATATGCTCATATTTGCATAGACACCCTGGAATCCTATGAAAGAACAAATAAATGGGCTTATCAAGAGAGGGGCCAATTTAAAACAAACAAAAAAAGGTCAGTGGAGGACAGGCTAGAAGACAGAGAAAAGTATAGTTTGATTTGAATACGAGAGGAGTACTCAAAATCTGAGTGTTATTCTGTTATACAGGAAAGAATGCTAGAGTCTTCCTATTTCATGACTCACCAGCAGGTAGAAAGCTGTGTGTGAGCTCTAGCAGAGTTGGGGGAACAGACACAGTAACACCCCAGAAGACCAAATGAGGGAGGACAATGCAACCCAACAATACAAATGGTAATCTATAGGTTACATCATGAGAGGATGGTATCTGGTGGTAGGCAACTGAGCAACTGAAGGTGCATGGGCAGAACTATGTGGCAGGAGCGAGCTAAAGACTGCAAGTGGGAAAAGCCCAATCAAGAAGGTTAGTCAAGAAGTTGCCAAGCCACATGCAGTTAGGAGACTCACAGGTTTCCAGAAGGCAGGTTAAGACTGAGCAGGTGGGCATGAGTGGGAGAGTAGGAAAACTAGTCTGGCAATGCAGAGGCCTCTCATCTAGGCAATCTCATACCCTCCTTGCACTTCAGCCCTCTTTATACACATTTTTTTCAAAGCTCTGGGTCAGAAATCAAAACATGGAGACAATGGTTTTGGTTGTATACCAAAAGTTTATGGATGAGCACATGAGATCAACTTTTAACTTCATCTGCAAAGTAAGAATAAAACTATCTAGTTTGCAGGACTGTTGAGAAGCATCTTGAAAACAGAAAGTGAAAGAATAATGCCTGTCCAAATTAAAATGCCCCAAACACATTATCCTTTTCTTTATCTTAAATTTTAACCCACAACTTGCAATACCCTAAAAACATTACACAGTAAATGAAGAGACTTAGCTAGACAGATTAGTATCTATGTAGATACTTATTATGTATTCAGAATTTTGCCCAGTTATGATTGGCTGTCTCAAACTGAACAGTTACTGCCTAGAAAACTAGACAAGAATTACTGCCACAACATACACCTTGTAGAGTATACAATAACAACAAAGAGAGAAGTACATCGCCAGATTGCGAGGTTGAGAATAGCTTTTCTTTAGTTCCTAACACATGGCAGGAACATTTTTATTTTTAGCAACACCTCATCGTTTAGGTCATACTGAACATACCTAAAACTAACTAACTAACTTACTTACTTTCTTTTCTTTTCTTTTTTTTTTTTTTTTTTGAGACAGGGTTTCTCTGTGTGTAGTTCTAGCCAGCAAAGCCACTCTAGTCACTCTGTAGACCAAGCTGGCCTCAAGCTCAGAGGTCCACCTGTCTCTGCCTCCAGAGTACTGGGATTAAAGAAAGGAGTGCACAACCACCTCCAGCTCCTAGAACACTTTTGACTTCCTAAATTACCATGAAGCCTTCTGTAAATGATCTGGTTGCTTGTACTAATCCCACCAGGCTTTGGGGGCCATTCTATAAAAACAAATATGCAAAAGCAGCTTAGAAACTATTTTATTTATAATAACTTGATGAGAAACTATGATCATATAAAGATAATGTTTACATAAATTCCTATTAGATTTATCATTACATTACCACCACTCATGAGTTATTAAGATGAATTACATAAGCCCATTTGTTGCATTCCTCATGTCAGAGCTCCTGTCCCCACCCTTCATGAAGTTTAAAACCATTAGGATGATTTTTAAGGTCAACAATAACTAAGAATATAAATAAAAGAGACAGAATAAACAAGGTAGTTTGACTCTTCCATGTAAATGCTGTTCCCATCTGAGATACTTATGTCCCATTTAAACAAAACTCTTGATGGTAAAACCAAAATTAAGTTAAAACATTTTAAGCCAATGCCTACAATCCCACTATTTAGCAAGCTAAAGCAGGAGGATTGTGCAATTGCATAATTTAAGGATAAAACTTCGATTTTGTTTTGAAAAGCTATCTTAGCTAAAGGGAAATGATTTAATAGTTGAACTAGTCCACAGCCAATGGAGCAAACGGGAGGAAATGTACCAGCACTGGTGAACAAACGTGCTTCACACTGGGTCACTTGAAGTGAATGCCACAGCAAACACTTCTACAGTGTTTACTCCCGTTTGTCTCTTCTCACTGAGAAGTGTACTGGCTTAGCTAATAAATAGCTGTTCCATTTCAGAGTGCTTACATGAGTTATTACACTGCATCCTTGAAATGACCCTGTAAAGTCTGTGCTGTTATTGTCCATTTACAGGTGACATCCGTGCCTTCACCAGAAAATATATACAATTACATTATCGTTTAGTTCCATTATGCTGTCATATTGTTTGAGCATATTAAAATCATTTTAAATTACTAAGTATATGTCTTTGAAAGCTGTCAAAGCCAAACAGCTCTGCTGAATGCAATACAGAACCATATCTTCCCCATCTTCTCACTTCCCATCTGTTGCTCTAGATATCAACATATCTCTGTACTACAAAAAGGGTTCTAACCCAATTTAACACACTTTAAATTATCACCTACAACATAAGCTGTTAGAATAATTTAAATTAGCAGTGACACATCTTAACTAGTTTTCAGTTGGCCAAACTTAGGAGTGGCTTTGCCAGAAACAAGCTGCCCAGCTAAGTCACTAATTCACCAGGACCTGCTGCTCACTGCCCCCTACTTGCTCATCTATATATGACAGTGCTGGGGATGTAGCCTTGCTCAATGGCAGAGTGCTTGCATAGCATACAAAAGGGTCTTAGTTTAATCCAACTAACACAGAGGCATGTATGCTCCCCTTCCAGCACCCTCTCCCTCTAATTTCCTTCTGTACCTAGCTAGCATCTCACATTTGTTGATTACTTAGTTCTTACTTCAGTTCAATTTCCTTCCCTCATAACAAGACAGGGAAGGGTACTCTGTATTTAGAAAGATTCACTGAACATTAGCATGTGTGTGATTCAGTACAATGTCCTTTACTTCCAAAACAGCACTCCAGGGTAGATTTTATTAGTAGCTTAATTAACAGAGAGCAAAACTGAGCCTCAAAGAAGCTAGGTAACCTCCACAAGGTCAGAAGCTGGTAGTTGTCAACTGGGGATTCCTATGGCTTCTAAGGATTAGGGGGCTGCAGTTGGTAAGTTTGTAACTCACCATTCCTTCCCTTCTCTCACCTGAAAAATTCATCACTCCTCTGGAGCAAGGCACAGATCCACACAAATAAGAAACATAAGATCATCTTTTGACATCCCAGCACATCTGACCAGTTCACTTACTGAATCCCCTTAGTTGGAGTGCTGGCCCAATTACCTTTCACTAGCACTACTGCAGCAGGAGTTGAGCTCAGTGCATATTAGCCAGTCAGAGAGATGCCTCAGCAGTTAACAGCACTGGCTGTTCTTACAGAGGTATGGGTTCAATTCCCAGCACTCTTCTGGACTCCACAGGCACCAGACACATGTGGTACACAAGCACACGTGCAGACAAAACACACACACAGGATGTGGCTTGGTTTTTAAGCCCAGGTTCTGGAACTTACTACCACTACAACTCTGGACAAGTTTCTTAGGTTATCAGTTTTATGTATAAAATGGGGATAATTAGAACATTGCACCACACATGCTACAAGTACTATGTTATTGAAGGGGAAAGTGATTTCAGCACCTCCCTTCCAATTTCCTTAATATTCTCCACACAGTAGAATGGGTATGTGCACTTTAAATCACGTAGATCAGGATGAGGATGTAACACTTTTCTTATGAATAGGAGCATGGGTTCTGTCCTCAGCATTGAAAAAAAAAAAAAAAAAACACTTCAAGTAATTAAATATAAGCAGATCTGATCACTAATGTTGCACTAAACATTGCACTAATGTTTAAAACTTGTCTTGATATGACATGGAGTACCTTTGGTCCCAGCACTTAGGAGGCAGAATCAGAAGCTGGTGGGGATCTCTGTGAGTTCCAGGACAGCCTGATCTACATAGTAAGTTACAGGGCAGCCTAGGATACATTTAGGAAGACCTCATTTCAAAAGAATCCAAATCCCAAACTAAACCAAATTAAAAATCAAACAAACAAAATTTCCAGTGGCTTCCCCTGACCTTAAAAATTCATGGTGCTTAACTTTTTCTAAGTTCTAGCTAATTACTACATGACATATTTAATTTCTTTCAGCATTTTGGGACTTGTATAAATGACTGGTCATTTGTAATTCCAGTCCTAATATATCCATTCATCCTTCAAAGGAATGGGGGTGAGAAGGAAGTCTTTTCAAGTTTTCTAATCACCAGTAGAGACAGATCAACAACAACCTCAGTTCAATCCCCAGGACCCACAAGGAAAGAAGTGACTTCAGCAAATTGTCCCCTAACTGCCACATGGGAAGGGTGGCCTGCCTGGGGAACAGGTGAGGCAGGGAGGGCAGCAGGCAGACACACACACACAGACACAGACACAGACACACACACACACACACACACACAGACACACACACACACACACACACACACACACACACACACACACACACCATACCTTCACCCCTACCCTACCCCAATTATTTAACGTTTACAGTCAATCCAAACTGCAAACATACAAGAGCAAACTTCTTTGCCTGTTCTGGGTTGCAAAATATAAGTAAAGCATTGCCTGGAAGTACGGAAAATACCTACTGAATAAACGAAACTGGAATAAAATAAGATTAAAATTCCTCTATTTATCCCTACCTAGACTTTTCCTCCAACAGTCCTCAAATTTGGGTCTTGAGTTGTTCTTCCCATTCTCTGGATGTCAGTCCACTGGTACCCATAGCTACTGGTCACCCTCTCAAGAATAGCTCCAAGCCACAGAAACCTTTCTACCAAAAGCAGGTACCGATGTTAAGTTCTTGTTCCAGCTTCCCGCCGCATCTGTCCATACCTCCCTGAAATGCCCCCTTATTTCTGCTCTCAGTCCACAGACCACAGCTGTCCACAATCCATCACCCTCAATTCATCCAGGCCTACAAACCACCCTCCCCAACATGCCCTCCTTCAGTGGTCGCGGTCTAAGCCGCCGGCTTCATCCCACGGGGCGCTTTACCTTGTAAGTCGCCCAGATACACTTCCCGACCGGCCTTCCGGACACCCCTATTCCTTTTGGAGGCTGTCCCCAGCTCGGTGCCCGCAATCCACCTCACTTCGAACTCCAGGGCCCCCGGGGGCCCGCCGCACGGCCTGTGGGCCCGACCCAGCCCGGCCTGGGAAGCCCCCCAGGCGGCCCCCTCGGCGCACTGCATCACTCGGGCTCCCCGGGCTCGGCGCCCGGCCCTCCGTCGCTCCCGGCCGCCCCGGGAGCCCCCACCCCGGACGGCCCGGATCTCGGCGCTGCCCCGCGTCCCCGCACCCCGCGGCGGCCTCACCGTCAGTCACGGCTCCCATGGCGTGCGCGCGCGGCGGCGGCGGCGGCGGCGGCGGCGGCGGCGGCGGCGCGCGAGCTGAGGCGGCGGTTGGCGACGGAGGTCAAACTCCCACAATGCAGCCGGGTAAACAGTCATGGAGGAGGAGGCGGCGGCGCCCGCGGCCGCCTCTCCGACTCCTGAGTTGCGCCGCGCCGCCGCCGCCGCCGCCGCGCGACCCGCGCAGCCCGCGCTCGCTGCTCTCCCGGGGCGCGGAGCGGCCGGCGGGTGAAGGGCGAGGCGGGCGGCCGGCGGCGGCTCGGCCCGCGCACCCCGTCGTCCCCGCCCGGCCCGCGCCACAGGCCGCCCTGGAGGCCGCGGCCAGCCGCCAGGTGAGCTCCGGGCTGCGCGCGCTCGGGGGGCTCCGCGCCTGCCGCTCCGGGTGACCGCCGCCCCCCGGCCGCCGGGTTCCACTAGCTCGTTGGCATGGGGCCGCGGCGACTGTCGCCAAGTTGGCGCCCACGCGCGCCCCGGCGGGTCTCGAACCCGGGTCCTTGAGGCGGACGCGGAAAGCCATCCTCCCTTCCTGAGCTCTGGCAGGTGCTGGCAAAGTGGGGGATAGAAACTTGGCGACCTTTGGGAGTACTTTGCTCAGAACCAGGAGCTTAGTCCCTGCCGTCCTTGCCCCTCACCCAGTTCTCCCTCGGTGCCAGAATCCAGATGGGGTGCCTTCGTTTTCGTATTATCTCTGCTTTTCAAAAAAAAAAAAAAAAAAAAATGCTTCTTAAAGGGAAGTTGAAAGTAGAAGGTGTTGGGGGAGGTGGCGCTGCTCATTGAAAAACGTTGCTTGGGGTGTAGAGTACATATTGCTGGAGCACTCTGCAGATTATATTGTCATCTTTCCAGAAAAATCACTATGATGAGTGTCTCCTGAATGGAACCATGTAAGTGGTGAGAGACAACCCCTGGTAAGGTTGATTTGACATCCAGCAGGACAGCTTTACACCCAGAAGCGTGCTCGACTTTGGAACCCAGGTTTTTGTTGTTTTCCAGTTTTCGTGATTCCCAAGTCCCTTGCATCCTCAGATCCTGCATAAAGCAATTGTGTGGGGGGTCAGTTTGGTGGTTCAGACTACTTTTCTGAAGTGGGGTCTATGCATCTGCCCAGAATTCCCTCAGTTCTTTAGCAGAAAACTTGGAACCATTCAATGTATGTTAGTGAAGTGGTTTTTGCTGCTTGGCAGGATTATATGTCAAGTACATTACGGACTTTTGTCACAGAGACAGAAATTAATCTTGAATGAAGATTTTCAGGCATAACTGACCTCTTCTAAATACTGAAGCTGCAGTCCCTGACTCTTTGAAAGAGTATTGGCTAAAGGCTTTCATAACTTGGACTTTGAACCTGTTCATTTCCTTGAAGTAAGAGGAAGGATAATAGTAATATTAAATTCAGCAGGGCAGTGGTAGTCATGCCTTTAATCCCATCTGGGCTGGCAGGTCTGTGAGTTGACAACAGTCTGGGTCTAATTATGGAGTTTTTGGCCTGCTAGGGCTGCATAGGTGCCCCAACACTTTGGTAGGGAGATTTCTTGTTTAATGGAAAGCTGTCAGGTAGTGAGAGGATGCTTTTAAAAAGCATTTCTTGATCTTATCAGCATCTTGCTGACTTAAATGGTATCTAGTGATGTCGAATAGTTGTTTATGTTTTCATAAGAAAATTGCATTGCCCTCTATGATTTACCCTTCCATGAGACACTGTCAGGTTTTCACAAATGAGCCATGACCACTTTCATAAATTTATCTGATCCCTCACAATTTTGTTAATCAGGGCCACAAACTTTTTAAAGTAATAACACCGTAAGTAACGCTTGAAAATAAACATTTCTGAACATTCTTGGCTCAGGTGACGGGAGACCCAGTGGTAGGAAATGCCTAAGTCTTTTGAAGCCTCTGGAGTTTTCTTCAAACCATCGAATTTAATTCATTATTTCATTGACAAGAATCTGTGAGTTGAACATCTGAGAATTTTTATTATTATATAATATACATTGAGAGAACATCTTGCAGGGAATTTTAGAAATGATCTTTTCATATGCTAATGTTAAAGTAGGTTGGACCCAAGCTCATGTTTCTTCTCTTCCCTTCTTACCTTTCATTTTCTTTTCTTTTGAGAAATCTTGACAGGCAGAAACTCAGAACTGGGAAGTAATATGTTTTAAGCTTCCCAAAAAGTTGACTTGAACTTATAACCATAGTTTTAATAGTTTACTTCAGTCATTAGTTGCTTCTTTTTTGAGAATATGAGATATTAGTTAAGGAAGTTAGTGTATTTATTGAATATTTGCCTTTTGAAAATGTAAAGACTGATGAGAGAACCAATGGTTTGGTCTGTATCCTTGGTGTCCTAGTTAGGGTTTCTCTTGCTACAATAAGCACAGGACCACCTGCCCTGGAGTTATACTACACACAGTGAGATAGGCCCTCTCTCATCAGTCTTTTATCAGTCAAAAAATACAACATAGACTTGCCCACAGACCCATCTCTTGTAGGCATTTTCTCAATCAGATTCCTTCTTCCCAGGTATATCAAAGTTTGTGTCAAGTCATCAAAAGCAGGCAGCATCCTGGGTTTGTGAAAAAAAAAAAAATAGGCATTCTCAAGTTTGCTTTTAGCTCAAGAGTTATTTGGCCTGTAGACCTTTAGGGGTCTACAAGTATCAACAATTCTTTAGAAAAAAAATTATTTTAGATTTGTTCATTTTATTTTACCTGTGTTTTACCTACATGTTTGCCTCCACATGCTGTGGAGGTCAGCAGAGGCCATTGGAACCCTGGAACTGGAGTTACAGATGGTTGTGAGCCACCATATGGATACTGGAATTGAACCCAGGTCCTTTGCAAGAGCAACAAGTGTTCTTAACTGCTAAGCCCTGTAGTTGTGACTCATAACTTTTTGTTTTATGTATATTTTCTGCAAATAGGATATAAAGTTATAAAAGACATCTAGATTTAAAAAATATATTTGTCATTTTACTAAACAAAACAGTTATTCAAGTATTTTATTTAGTATTCATGTGTGCATATAATATGTTTTGATCAAATCCATGCCCCTCCTCTCCAACCTCCTCCTTTTTCCTCCAACTTCATGTACTCTCTCTTAATATTTACTTATTTTTACTGCAAGTATTAGGTGTTTTGCCTGCTTGTATGTCTGTAAACCATGTGTATACCTGATGCCTACTGGGGCCAGAAGAGGGTATCAGATCCTCTGGGACTGGAGTTACAGGTGTTTATGGGGTGCCATGTGGGTGCCGGCAGTTGAATGTGGGTCTCTTGGAAAAGCAGCCATTGCTCTTATCCACCAAGCCATCTCTCTAGCCCTCCACCCCCCTCTTTTTAAATAACACAGTCCATTTGGTTCTTCCTGTATGTACATAAGTGTAGACTCTTTACTGAACATGGGTAGCCTCTCAGGGCTCCATCTCTGAAGAAAACCCACTCCCTCTCCTAGCAGCTATCCAGGGCCAATAGTTCCTCACCTAGAGGTGGAACTTTGTAAACCCCTAGCCTGTCCATCTTGGGATTTCAATGGGCTTGATCTTGTACAGATACTCCCTGTGGCTCTTATAGTCTTCACACACAGCCTTCCTTGTCCCTTGTTGTTCCCTAAGCCTTGGGGTCGGGGACTGGTATAGATGTCCCATTTAGACATCAGAGCATTTGCACATTGACTGGTTCTAGGTCACCATCTACTGTAAAAAGAAGCTTCTCTCATGAGTGTTGAGATACACAATCTGGGAATGTAAAGCTAAGATCTTAAGGAGCAGTTTGTTTCTATGTTCATTTAGCAAGATAATAGTTTTATGTTCTCTTCTAGATCCTTTCACCTAGAAGCCACATTTTGTCCCAGTTCTCAGTATCAGATATGGGGTCCATATTGTGGAGCAGGCTTTAAATCCAATCAAAAATGGGTTGGCTGCTCTTATAAAGTTCATGCCACCTTCATATCAGCAGGCAATTTTGTCAGGCCAGTTGTAGATCTTATGGCTGGGTAAGACTGTTGATGCTTTTTCTCCCCATGTAACATATATACAACCTTCTAACATCATGAAAACTGGCCTGTAGGGGATGTAGCTTCCAGGTTATTACCAGCTCTATTTTTCTATGTTCTGTGTACCAGATATGTAGTGTCTTCAGCAATAGAGTCTTACCATCAACTTCTGAAGAATGACCAAAAGCAATGGTAATAGCCTGTAATTTTGGAGGTTGAATTCATAGGAACTCATGGACCAATAGCTCAGAAAAAGGAAACTCATTCCTGGCTCTGAGTTTTTTATTTGATAGCCTGAGATATCTGGGCCAGTTGTCTCCTCCTACTCCCCTTGCCTGTTATTGGGTGGCTCCATGTAAACCCCCTTTATGTGTATGTGTGCATTTTAGGAAACCTCTACAAAGGTCTTCAGGGTTATCCTTCCCTCTTCTACCCTGACTTCCCATTTAGTCTTTCTTTTCCATTAATTCCTTCTCCCTTCATACCACCATTGTTCTAGCCCCCTTTCCTTGAAACCCTGCCCCTTTTATGTCCCCTTACTATTTCCTGCCTTCTATGGGTACTCCAGTTTAAATACATATATCTAAAGATTCAAAGCAAGTATCCTCATATGAGAGAACAGATGTGTGTCATTCATCTTTCCCAGTCTGGGTTACCTCACACAAAATAATTAGTTCTAATTTTACCTATTCATCTACAAATTTCAAAAATTCATTCATCTTTATAGCTGAATAGAATTCCATTTGTAGATATACTTCTACATTTTCATCACCTGTACATCCAGTTTCTACTTTTTTTGCTATTGTGAGTAGAGCAGCAGATAATGTGTATGAGTTCTCTGGAGTAGTATATGAAGTCCAGGAGCGGTATAGCTGGACCATGTGAAAAATTTGTCTCTAGCTTATTGAGGTGTTACCACACTGACTTCCACAGTGGCTGCAGGTTTGCACTCCCACCAGCAATGTTACCCTTTTCCGACATTCATGGAAAACATTCATCTCTAAGACCAAATCAAAAACCTAGATCATTTTGCTTGGTCCTTTCAGAAGTTGTCTTTGTCTGTTTGTGTGGTGGTCAAGATGCAAAGATACTTCCATTTTGTTCCATGGCAAAGCTTTGGCACTTGTTTGAGTCATGTACACACAGAAGGCAAGCCAGCCTGACATGCTAGTTCTGGCTTCACTCACTGTGACTGGCTTTATCATATTTAAAGGTTTGTGCGAGGTAAACTGCAATTGAATAAGCAGAGTTTAGCTTGACACTAGCTTTTAAAATAAACGGTTCATTTAACTCTTTTCTCTGTAGCAATTTTGCAATTTGCCTGGGAGATAATGATGCTGAGGAAGTGTATTTGTGCCCTGTTCAGCAGCAGAGCCCAGTGGGAAAACACAACTTGTGATTTAAAACAGAATGAAGTTCAAGCTTGGTTTCTGCTCTCTGTGACTCCTTCCTGCTGGCTTCTCCTTTCCATCTGGGTGTTGCCTTACTAGTAGAGGTGTTGGCAATGAGGGCAAGGAGTTGTCTGCATGAAGTTCCCAGCCAATTGATTAGACCACAGAATTAGTTTACAAAACCATTAAAACATTTCTGAGTAAATCATACAATAGTGGGATATGCTAGTAATATGCATATTTCCATTAAGCTTAGGTATTGTTATGTAAATGCCTTTTAAAAATCAAGTTTTCAAAAATGGGAGAGGAGTGAGTGCTCCTCATAGTGTAGACTCCTTTGGGGGAGGCTGGAAATGCTGCCTTTGCACAGGAAGAGAACAAGGAGCCACTTCTGTGAGCGAGATGTTTTTCCTAACATTTGTTTTTCATTTGTAGTTTAATTGAAAAAAAAAACAAATAAAAACTAAGTTAAAAAATGAGAACACATTTTCTAATTCATCATCCCTAAATAGAGTGTCATTACCTCTTCCATTTTCATTAGAAGGTACACCTGTAACTTTAGTTGCCCATTGTGCTCCTCTCCACCACACTGTGGTGTAAATAGAATTTAGAATCTCACACAACATAAGCAGTTGGTGTGCCACTGGGTTGCACTCCCAGCTTTCTATGTTTAGTAAAAAACCGTCTGGTTTGGGCATCTGTCTTAGGGTTTTTATTGCTCTGAAGAGACACCAGGACCATGGCAACTCTTATAAGGAAGTCATTTAATTGGGGTGGCTGGCTTACAGTTTCAGAGGATCAGTCCATTATCATCATGGTGGGGAGCATGGCAGCATGCAGGCAGACATGGTGCTGGAGATGAGAGTGTTACATCTTGTAGGCAACAGAAAATCACCTGACTCACTGGGCAGTATCTGAGCATAGAAAACCTCAAAACCTACCCCCACAGTGACACACTTCCTCCAAGAAGGCCATACCCACTCCAACAAAGCCACACCTCCTAATAGTGCCACTCCCTATGAGCTTATGGGATCAATAACATTCAAACTACCATAGTATCTATATTGATTTTTCTTTATAAGGAAAACAAGTTAAATTTTGAAGGAAGCTGTGACATTATGAACCAAAATATTTGAGATGTTATGGGTGACATATCTAAAATACCTTAATAGGCCTGTTGTGGTGGTACATGCCTTTAATTTTAGCTCTAGAGGCAGAAGCAGAGGCAGGTAGATCTAGAGGCAGGTAAATAGGCCAGCCCGGTCTACATAGTGAGTTACAGGACAACCAGGGCTATGTAGAAAGACTCTGTTTCAAAACAAAAGAAACAGAAGGTGCCTTAGCTTTAAAAATAAATTTACTGCTACTATTTCCGTGGCCTTTGGCTCTTCTCATTCATGGAGAGCTTTCATGTCACTGATTTTGGGTTGGGTAATAATTATCAGGATTGGCTTTGGCCTTCAGTTGGGGTTTTGTTTACTGTGGGCCAGTATCCACCAGAATTTTTGAACAGTTAAGATGGTTATTAAAAGATTAATGGATGCAAAAGATCTTGCTCTTTCTTAGAGCCCTAAGTTTCTTGAAAGTGGTAGGCATTTTGAAGATGAACTTGATTCTCATCTTTAGAAAAGATAGCAGATTCCCTTTCAAAGGACATCTTTAATCATTCCCATTCTCTCATTGACATTCCAAACTATTCTCCTTTCTCGGAAAGATTTTTGTTATTTTTTAAATTATTACTTTGTGTGCAAGTGTAAGTGTGTGTGTGTGTGTGTGTGTGTGTGTGTGTGTGTGTGTGTGTGTGTGTGTGTGTATGTGTGTGTGTGTGTGTGTGTGAATGTGAGCATAGCATGGTGTGCATGTGGAGATCAGAGGACAACTGGCAGAAATTGCTTCTCCTGGGGATCAAACTCAAGGATGTCAGGCTGATGGCAGACACCTTTACCCACATCTTTCTAGCCCCATCATTCTACTTTCAATTCAGGAAGTCCTTTCACATCTTGTTACCATGTTTGGTACCTAACATTTATAGGGCCTATCAAAACTTGTTTATTGTTGTGGCATGGAGTTACTCTCTGTGAGACTGGAAAGTTATGTCAAAATTCTGTCTCTGTTATTGGCCAAACCAAGAAAACCTCACAAAGTTTGAGTTGTAATTTGTTTACAAGTTAGTTGGTTTTATGGCCGAGAAAAGCATCTCTGAAGGATCAGAGGGTGAATATTTTGAACTTTGCCATCTGTCTAGTTTTCTCTACTTACTCAACCCCACCATTATAGTGAGAAAGGAATGGCTGTGGGTTTGTTACAGTTAAACCTTATTTATAGACACAAACATCTGATTTTACAAGTCTTTATATGCTACAAGATAGTTATTTTCAAGTGTGTAAAAATATAAAAGCCATTCCTAGTTTGTCCTTTGTATAGACAGCCATGGGAATTGCCTTGTGAACTATCCCCTGCACATTCCTAGATTTAGATAGGGATGACAGTAGTACATATCTGTAATCCTTGCATTTGGAAGGCAGAGGCAGGAGGATCAAAGGCATCTTCAACTACCCAGTAAACTGGAAGTCACATGAGATCCCATCTCAGTCCCTTTCCTCCAGGAAATAAAGAGTATTACAGAGTTGTGACATCACCAAACCACAGTCTACTGCATAGATGCACTCACACTGCCATTTGCTACCCCACGCGTTTTGTGCTTTTGGTGTGGCAGCTTGATCTAATGCTGTGTTCCCAGTAGGATAAACCTCTAGTCAGTATGTTGTTGCTAGTCATTTGTGGCACTTCTATCTTAGTACATTACTACAATGTGTTACTAGTTAATTTTATTTATTGCTAAAGATATTCTCACCTTGCCCATTTTCTGCAAAGCTTAGTGATTGAAATCTGTCATGTGTGATGGTCTTAAAGAGAATCACTGCCTTTGCTGCTGTCTTACAACGTTCCTGTTGCCCTCTTATCCTGAAGGGAAAGTAATCAACATAGCCCCTCAGCCTGCTAACTAGACCCTGCCTTACATCAAGGAAATCTGTATCCTGATTCTCTTCATCTTTTTTTCTGCATGGTGTGTATGGTTAAATACAGTACACACACATTCCTCCTGTCTTCCACTCCCTGGAGATTAGCTCCAGATTGGCATTTACAGAACATAGAGGTGCATATGTCAGTGTGTAATTTATCTGACAGTCCGTGATGCTCTGAGAACAGCTTAATTAAATTTTATTTATTTATTCATTTGTGCATTTATTTATTTGTGTATTATTTATTTATTTAATGTGTGTATGGGTCAGAGTCAGTGTGGGAGTCACTTTCTCCTTCCATCATGTGGGTCCTGGGAATCAAATTCAGGTCATCAGACTCTGTGGCAAGCCCACTAAGCCATCTCACTGGACATGAGAACAGTTTCTTTCATTGTCTCCTCTTCACTCCCTTTGACTGTTCTCTCTTGGCCCTTGTATAGGATGCAGATTCGGTGACATGGTAAACTTCTCTGGTTGGTGTGGTTTTTGCTTTTTCTGGCTTTCAGCATTATTTACTGATTTGCTTGTTTTGAAGCAAGTATGTTGTAGAGCTTAACTTTTTAAAGCTGCATGATACTAAAAGTAAATCACTCAGCAGTATAAGGAATTTTAGAATGTCCTCCTGTCCAAGCCTAACTCTAATACAGTATCAAAGAGGTGAGTTGGTATGTTACATGTTGAGTGATAGAATGCAATTGAAAATTTTGTTTGCTTTTTATATACATACTATCTACATAAAAGTATTTAAATGAAAGATATCTTACTCTTGGCATTTAGGGGCTTTCTTGTTTTTAAAAATTATGTTTGAAGCCAAGCATAGTGGCTGATGCCTTTAGTCCCAGCACTCAGAAGACAGAGGTGGGGACAGAGGCAGGCAGATCTCTGTGAGTTCGAGGCCAGCTGCTTTACATAGAGTTCCAGGGACACATAGTGAGACCCCCCCACACCACCCCAAAAGAAAAAAAAAAACTTGGTGCATATTTTAGATGACAGTCTGGGAAATGCAAATCCCAAGCCATTAAGAAAACATTAAGTATACATCTAGGAAATTATGGAAACAATTGCTCAATTATGCACAGACATATGCCTCAGACTAACCCCTTCCATATATTTTGAGCATCAGAACATAAAATGTATTCTAACTATATCTCTGGTAAAGGGTATTAGGGCCCATTCATAGAGTGAACTACTGTGTGATCTTTCAGAAAAGATGATGTTGGTCAACATTTATTGGTATAGAATCATATTTAGATGAAAATAACATCACATGAGAGTTTGTATAGGAGTTTTTGGAGGTAGACAAAACCTTATAAATACATAGCTAAGGAAACTGAATCTGTACCAACAAGAACTTGTCAACTTGCTGTAGTAAGATCTTAGATGACCTCTTTCATGTTTTCCCTTATTTTTTTCAGCAATCATTTGCTTCCTTTATAATAAAGAGGGAAATGATAAAGCTATTAAAGAGTAGGCACAATAATTGAAAACATTTCCTATTTGTTGCTTCATGAGTTCTCATTCTCTGTAATAACTAATTCTATTGATGGTCTGTGTTGTAGTAAACCAACTAAATACGCTTCCTCATGTAGCTTTAAGGGTTTTTTTGTATAACTAATATTTTCTAGAATAACTGTATTTCCTTGAATAGGAAAAAAGAATGTACACTAGAAGAAACTTGCTGAAAATACACACACAAGTTTTTCCATTGCTAAGGCTAATATTCTGTACCTTATTTTAGCTGTTGAATTTCTATGTAGTCTCAAAGAATTTTTCTCGTAGAGGTAGCATGAGTGGAGCAGTGAAAAGCATGCATTCTCCCACTTACTCTGCTACTTCATCCAAGGAGTCCTCACCTTCCGCATCTATAAAACAAGGGAATAGCATTTCAAATTTGTTGAGGCCAGGTGGTGTTGGTGCACACCTTTAATCCCAGCACTCTGGAGGCAGAGGCAGATGGATCTCTGTGAGTTCGAGGCCATCCTGGTCTATAAAGTCTAGGACAGCCAGTGCTGTTACACAGAGAAACCCTGTCTCAAAAAAAAAAAAAAAAAAATGTTTTGAAGGCTTAAGTATGAGATAAAGGCTTAGCAGAGTGCCACATACTTAGCCACTGAGCAGGAAAAAGCCATTGAAGGATAGGGTGGAGTAGTTAACAATAGTATTGGGTAGTAATGATGGAGCTAGCTGCCAGTGTCTCTCATGCAGATACAGACTTACATTTGGGTAGAAGCTTTTTTTTTTTTTATCTATAGTGATACACTATCATCCATAGTACCTACTTTATATTGAGGTTCATTTATAGTATTATATGATTATTTTTTGACAAACATAACAAATATTTTCCATTATAGTACATAAATGCTACTTTTTTTCCTTTTTTAAGATTTTATTTATTTATGTATACAACAATCTGCTTCTATATATATCTGCACACCAGAAGAGGGCACCAGATCTCATAATGGATGGTTGTGAGCCACCATATGGTTGCTGGGAATTGAACTCAGGACCTCTGGAAGAGCAGCCAGTGCTCTTAACCTGTGAGCCGTCTCTCCAGCCCTACTTTTTTCTTTTTAATTGCATATTTTTTGATTTTCTTCATATACTTTCTTTTTCTTTCTCCATTTTTGTATTTAAATTAGAAACGAGATTGTTTTACATGTGAATCCCCATTCCCTCTCCTTCCCCTCCTCCCCTGCCCCCACTAACACCCTACCTATCCCATACCATTTCTGCTCCCCAGGGAGAGTGAGGCCTTCCATGGGAGGTCTTCAGAGTCTGCCATCAGGGAAATGCAAATCAAAACAACTCTGAGATACCATCTTACTCCTGTCAGAATGGCTAAAATCAAAAACACCAATGATAACTTTCGCTGGAGAGGATGTGGAGAAAGGGGAACACTCCTTCACTGCTGGTGGGAATGCAAACTTGTACAGCCACTTTGGAAATCAGTATGGCGATTCCTCAGGAAAATGGGAATCTTGTGGTAGAGCTAGATCCAGGACAGCCTCCAAGACCACAGAAACCCTGTCTCGAACCCCTCCCCCCAAGAAAACAAACAAACAAACAAATTAAACAAGTTATTATAGGACATTTTAGGAAATGTTTGGATTATAAGATATTGCAACATGATAATAAATAAAGCATGGCCATCAGTTATGTATTGCCCACTAACTACTCCAAAACACTGTGGCTTGAAACAACCATCATTTTATTTTCTTTTTAAGAAATTTCATATTTTTTATGTGTGTGCCTGGGTTTGTGTATCAGTGAAGGGTCTGTCATTGGATACATTCCCTGGAGCTAGGGTTGTAGGTGGCTGTGAGCTGATCTTTGCGGGTGCCAGTGACCAAACTGAGGTCTCTGGGAGAACAAGAAGCTCTCTTAACTGCTGAGTCATCTGTCCCCCCCCAGGGGGCGTGGGGCAGGGGTGTCACCCCACTTTAGTTTCTTCTACTTAGGGTAGTACAGTTCTTGCACTTGGGTGTGGAGCCATCCACTGAACCAGGGGACTCACCCTGAAAGAAAACTGATTTTCCATTGACCAGCAGCGGGAACTGTCAATAGCTCCCTCACTAGAGGTGGGAGTGGTGAGCCCCTGCCCCATCCATGTTTCTTCAACAATTCTTACAACCCTGCTTGAGAAGTGTTACTACTACATGTCTATTTTATCTGTGCTCCCCATCTAAGTGGTAAAACTATCTTTCCTAGGTCTTGAATTTCCCCAGTTTCATTTACTTTTAACTGTTGCTAAGGGTTTCCCGTGGTGAGGTTCCTGCTTGCATGAGTATTCATGCCAACTTTTCCCTCTTTATTCTTTCTCCTCTCCCTCATGCCCCTCCTATTTTGAGACAACAAAACCCATGTTGTCTAGCTTAACATTGGAGCAGCCTCATTGTTAGTTCTTACCTGATGCATACAGATCTTGTCAAGACCCAGTTGAATAAATACAATTCCCTAAACTGTTTTCTGTTCTATAGTCTACCTGCTTTCATTACAGTATCACTAAGCAGGTAGAAAGAATGGCAATTTCCCCTCCAACACAGGACTGTTGGGAGTGGTATCCACCTGATGACCTAGGCTAGGTAAAGGTGATTGTAGAGCTCACTGAGCAACTGTTGGTGCTGGTTTTCTGGGTTCTTAAGGTTTTGAGTTGAATTAGAAGTGAGTAGGTAGACTGGAGCCAGGCATTGGTGGTGTACGCCTTTAATCCCAGTCCTAGGGAGGCAGAGGCAGGTGGATCTCTCTGAGTTCAAGCCAGCCTGGTCTACAGAGCGAGTGTCAGGATAGGCTCCAAAGCTACACAGAGAAACCCTGTCTTGAAAAAACAAGGGGAAAAAAAGAAGTGGGTAGATTGGTGTTTGGCTTTCTTACACAAGGTCCCCTGTCTGATGGTGGGGACACTGCTGTTTTTGTTAGTCCATTTGGCCTGCTATAACAAAGTATGTTGAACTAAGCATTGGAAACAGAAACTTTTTTTTTTTTTTAAATCATAGTTCTTCGTCCTAGGGTCCACATGGTAAGGGCTGGGTGAAGGAAGGCTTCTGTTTCAAGATACACTCACTAGCTTCATGCTTCCATTGTGAAAGGGGTGACCAAGCCCCCTTGCATTACACCTCCTAAGAGCAGTTTCCAGCAGTCCCTGCACTAAGAGCTCTTGTACCCTCCTGAACTTTCCAAGTGTTACACCTCCTAATAGCAGCTTCCAATAGCAGTTCCTGGGAGTTCATTCAGGATTTCAGCAAATGGATTTGGAAGAGACAAATATTCCAACAAGGCAGTGTGGATTGATGGTATCTAATAGTCACTGTGGTAATGTTGGCAACTTTTTCTTGCCCAGTGTCCTTTTGTTCCACCCCCATCCCTCCCATAGCCATTTGAGAAACTTACTTTCCTGTCCCTGGCAGTGATTATTAGTTGGTTTTGAAGTACCTCTTGGAGCCCTTGAGTCTGGACTGTTTTTTTACATGCTCACTGTGTAATTACCACCTTGTGGTGTAGTCGAATGTCCTCTCAGGCTCCAGGGACTCTCTTTTAAATGGCCCTCACTGTTGTCTAGCATTTAGGTCTGCTACTAGGAGAGGTTTGGAGAAGAGGCGTGCTTGACACTTTTGTTTACCTAAGGTTTTCAGATAGTTTCTGTTAACAGTAGCTTTGTATATTTGGCTCTTCCCCTATTGCTTTTAAAGTTACATTGTAATCTGAACTATAAACTGGTCTGTAAAAGTAGTATGTAGGGGGTCTTGTTTGGTTAGGTCTTTGCAAACAGACATCTCAAAATATAAAATCTTCTTTTAGCATTTAATGCTAGTCTTTGAAGCCATCCATCTTTTCCTAGTTTGTTTAAGGCACAGATTTTTTACAGCCTGAAGCTATGTTCTGTTAAGCACCAGTGAAAAAAAGCTGGTTCTTTTTTTTTTTTTTTAGTTTGTCTTATGATTTTTAAAGATGTTTTGAAATTTGAAATCATAGAATTCTTGAATTTAATTCTGAAAACAATGATAGCAAAATTCTAGATGGAAAATGCATGCTTTTTGTTTCCTCTGTATTCACTAGTTTGTTTTTTTTTTTTTTTTTCTGGCAGATTGAATGCAAAGGCATTTTTTCATTGATAGCTCTTTGCGGTTCCTCTAATAGGTGATACTCAAGACTTTATCCTCTGTGCCAACGCCTCCCTAGTCTATTGATCATTATAGTTCTAGTACTTACAACTACAAATCATTTGCAGATAGAAGTTAGAAGAGACCACTTGCCATTCCATTAGCACAGTTTAAAGGAATCACTTGTTTGAATTTACTAGCTTCCTGAAGCCAGTAAAGGTGTTTGTGGCACCAAGATTCCTACTGACATATTTTAACACTATGAGATAGTGAATGACACATGTTAAGTTATTACAGATGATGAGAAAGGCTAGCTCCTGAAGAGATAGTCTAGTACTATGAATGGCACCAAATTGGAAAATCAGTTGTCATTGTAAACAGCCGTCATGATCTGGTAGTTGGCAGGATTCTTAGTATGTCTGTTTATTTATCTTCCAGCCAGCAATAATAGCTTTCTTTTCCATAGAGAAGGCATCAAGGGCCAATCCCCTGTAGGCTGGGAGCGTTTTCCTGGTTAACATTCATAGTGGAGAGACCTTGGTCTGTTTATCATCAGTCTCTTGTCCACATGACTGCATATGCTATGGCATTATGGTACCCATGCAGAGAAAAGCAGCTGCATTCTTGGTCTTTGTTTTAGCAGTACTTTAAAAATAGTGAACTTTGACTTTAAAGGTTCTGAATTATCTCAGTTAAGGTTGTAATATAAACCAGTTTTGAGTTGTTTCTTAAACACCAAAGTTAATAAAATGAATATTCCAATGAAAAATAGTAAAAACAGGGTCTTGAGAGATGGCTCAGGTCCAGTCTGTGCTACCAACACCCGGCATTTTTTTTTTTTCTGATTACAAAAATCATGTGTTAGCTGGGTATTGGTGGAGCATGCCTTTAATCCCAGCACTTGGGAGGCAGAGGCAGGCAGATCTCTGTGAGTTCGAGGCCAGCCTGGTCTACAGAGCGAGTTCCAAGACAGGCTCTAGAGCAGTACAGAGAAACTGTGTCTCGAAATAACAATAAAAAAAAAAAAAAGATTGCGTGTTTAGAGAAGTTCAGGAATTTCACATATAGATAGAAAGAAACAAAAGTAACTCATATTTCTCTTACTCAGATAAGACTTTATTATTAAGATTTGACATGTATCTACTCACCTGTTTGATTCCCAATTAAAAAAAAACATTTAAAGCAATTGCTTAGAGTTAAGGGTACAGACTTATAAAAATGGATAATACAGGGTGAGCATATTTTGTTAATCCTGCTGTTTCTTAGATTGCCTTCCAGGCCTTGCGTCCAAATCTATGAAGACTGGCTTCCCTGCCAGGTTGGGAAAGGAAGGTGAATGGCACTTTGGCAAGCTTTGGCTCACATGTAGTGTAGTGGCACATTTTTCCTTCACATTGAAGGCTATCTGCCTGCATCTTTATCCGAGCAACTCCGCCAGCCCTGTACACCTACTGACTGTAAAGGGAGACATTTGAAGTCATTCTCGGAGTGACTCATCAATTCTTATCAAGTCCATGGAAGAATTCTTTAAATCAGCTCTCCTTCAAAAGAATGCCTTAGTATTCTGAAATACAATAACCTCCAGGTTATTTGTGCCAAGTTACAGCAAGCTGGGGTGTGTAGACTCCCAGGTAATTTCATTTACTATGTAACCTCATAGCCAGTTGACCTGGTAAGAGGAAAAGCTCCCAGAAGAGCTCAGAGCAGATTTCTTGTACCTACTCTCTCCTTTGCAAAAGCATAGTTCAAATATGCTTGGAACTGTTGAAGAGATAGGCTGAACTCAGCACAGCAGGGTTCTCTCAGCCTGCTCATGTTTTGCTTTGGTGCTGGACAAGATCCGTGGCAAGATAAAAGAGAACAAGAAGTAATGGTGGTGGGCAGCTGGCTGGCATACACAGTAGTTTGCCCTCCTGCCTTCTTTGGCTGGGACTGAGAGGCCCCTCAGATCTGAGGAACTAGCAAAGGGAAGCTCCCCGGACAGGGAGACAACTTCTTGGAGAGGTAACTGTAAAGGAGGGTCCTTACATAGGAGCTATAGTACTGGTGGGAAACCTCCATCATCAATGGAGTGTTAGGAAAGGCAGAGTCAGAGCAGAAACAGAGCAGAAAGCCAAAGCTCTCCTGCTGGCTCTTCTTTCCTCCTTCAGTTTGCTTTTACTTCCTATTGGCCAAGCCCTCCTGCAGCCTAGGGTGAGTAACCTAGGGTTAAACTGTAAAAGTCAGCCTCTTGCAGTTCAGAGAGGGTCCAGAATGGTGAAAACTAGTCTGGGAGTACAAAGGGGATCAGACATAATCACTGGGAACATATTCCCCTCTCAGTAATCATTTTCATCACTTTCATCTTCCTTAAGGAAGCTGGTTAAAATGCAAATAAACTTAGAGAATGTGACCTGTTGATTATGACTCAATTTCATTTTTGAACAGAAAACTGCTTATTACATTTTAAATTTATTTATTTGTTTGTTTAGAGAGAAAGAGTGCGTGTGTAGTGTGACATTGTACATAATAGAGTCAGAGAACAACTTCTGGGGCTTGGTTCTCTTCTACTTTTGGGTCTCGGGGATGGATTCATGTGTCAGGCTCCGTAGCAAGTGCCTTCACCGTACCAGCATAATTAATCAACAAACAAATCTGAATAGTTCTCAGCAGAACTGGAAAGTCACCTGAAGACATTTTGGGGGTACATTTTGTTCTTGCTAGAGTTAAACTAAAAATTTTCAAACATTTTTATTTGATAAAAGAGGTGCATGCCTAGAAACAAAGGCAGAGAATCTCTGTAAGCTCAAGGCCAGCCTGATGTGTGTAGTGAGTTTTAGGCCTGTCAGAGCTGCAATAGAGTGAAATGCTGCCTCTATTAAACAAACAAAATATGATCATATTCACTGTATAAGTGATTTATATTAAAATATGAAATATAGAATTTTAGTGATACATTGTGAAGTTGTTTTGCTGTTGTTAAGGTTAAAATGTTAAAGTTGGGGCTGGAGGTTAGGCTCCATTAAAGGTTAGGCTCACAACCAAAAACATAAGATGTTAAAGTTGGACTTAAAAATCATTTCATATTATTCCTTTATATGGATTTGAAGTGGAATATATTTATAAGAAGATTTTACTCTGCTTATCTAGAACTATAAGAAAATATTTTTAGCTTATTGACAGAAAGTGTTTTAATCTAAAATCTTGATGAACATTGAGCTCTGAGAGATGGAAAGGTATTTTTCCATTTCACTGTTTTCCAGAAATTGAAAGCAAATAGAGCAGTCCTTGCCCAACTATAAGAGAGATAGGTACTTAACTGAAGCATTAGCTGGGGGTTAAAAAGAAGGAAACTGTTTTAGTCTTGTCATCCCTAAGGATGCTCTGAGGCAGCTCACAGATATTTCCCAGAAGTCTTCAGTTGCTCTGTTCCAGAATAGGAGTGATAAAGCAGCATTTAAACGCTAGACAGCAGGCAGTTGGGGTCCATGAAGTCTTCCACTCCTTTTCCACTGTGGGCAATCAGTCTTTTGGTGTCTTCTCATTGTATTGGGGATGGATGGCGCCTAGAGCTTTTATCATAGATTGATGTTACCTGGCCCCTGCTTGCATCTTTCTACTTCATCATGTCATGCTAAGCCTTTTCTCTTGAGGGTTCTTTTGCCTAGTGTGTTTGTTGACCCAAACCTCCCTACCAAAGCTTCTGTTTTGTGGTCCCACTTTAAAGGCTACCTCTTCATACAAGCCTTCCTCGGCCTTCCAATGAAAGCTAGTGATCTTATTACTTACTCTAAAACTCATGTATCTTGCCTGTCTCTTTTGACGTCCCGTTTCAGTGTATCAAAAGATTCCATGACTGTGTTCCTACTAGAGCAGTGGTTCTCAGCCTTCTTAATGCTGTGATCCCTTAATATAGTTCCTCAGATTGTGATGAACTCCAAACATAAAATTATTTTTGCTGCTACTTCATGACTGTAATTTTGCAACTGTAATGAACCATAATGTAAGTATCTATGTTTTCTGATAATCTCAGGAGACCCCTGTGAAATTGTCATTCCACCCACAAAGTGGTCATGACACACAGGTTGTGAACCAGTGTAAACAGCAGAAGAGCAGGGTTTATGTCTCTCAGTCTGACATCTGTCTCCTCGGTGCCAACCATTTGCATAGTGGAGAACGGCAAAGGGAGAAGTGCTCCTCGACACTCACCAGTTCCAGCTTGGGGCCCTTCTGCAGAATGGGGGTACTGATGAGAGTGGCTGTCACTAATTGATTGCTTAGTGTGTGCCAGACACTAAGCATTGTCTAATCAATTAAACTTAAAAGGACTTGGCTTAAGGTCACATAGTTAATTCTAAAAACTGATTGCTCTTAGTCATGCCATTTTATTATTATCTCAGGAGTAAAATCTAAAAGAGAACGTCTTTAAACTGTTATTTTATTATTTTATATGTATAAGTGTTTTAACTGCATGTATGTCTGTGTACCTTGTGCTTGCCTGGTGCCTGCAGAGGCCAAAAGAGGGTGTTGGATCCTCTGGAACTGTAGTTACAGGTGTTTGTGAGTCACCACTTTCGTGTTGAGAATTGAATCTCAGGTCCTTTGTGCTCTTAACATAGCCATCTCTCCATCCTCCTTAGGGAGAAAGTCTTTAAAACCTATGAACACGTGTTGACCAGTAGGCTGTAGAGCCTGAATGGTTTTTGTGGAATGGGGGATGATCTTAACGCAATCTCTGTGAAGAGATAGGCTACCTCTGATTCTTGGGGAAGTTAGCTGGGTCTGTCATCATCCTATGCAGATGTCCATTGCAAACAGTATTCCTCAGGACTAAAACTGACAAATTAGGGGCTAGACGTTAAAAATCTTGCAGGTAGGCCAGGGAGTTGTTCCTTCCTCTAAACTCTGTTAAGACATCCTGATAGTTTTATCTGCTGAAAACATTCTGAAAGCAAGAACTCTCAAGTTGGAGTACTGAAGGGGACCTGAAGTATACCTAGTCCTTGTGGCTTACATGTCTAGCAATGGCACATTTGCTTCAGTCTACTTTGGCACACAGGGAAAAGGACTCAGCGTTGGGCATCAGTCAGCAGTTATGCCATTTGTGGTAATTCTGCTCTCACTGTTTTTCTGTGAAAGTAGGTTGCCTGACCTGATGGTCAGCAGCCTTGCACTGGTTACATCTCTCTAGCTTTTCACCTAAATATTCACCTTTTAGTTTATGCCACATGTATAATGCCTTTTGTAGGATCTGCTTTTGGGGGGAACTCACTGCTGCTGTCCATTCTGGCTCACGGTTCTTAAATTAATACACATTGTCTATCAGAGACAACTTGACTGGGGCATAGGAAATGACATTCTTTTTTAAAGTAATGTTTTGGGGTGTACCAAGATAGTACAGTTGGCAATGCAAAAAAGGTCAGAGAGACCTTGGAGGGGCAATGCTAGTGTTACCTAGGTATGAAATGGACAACTTGAAGATCCTCTAATGTTGTATGGGAGGACGTCTGTCACATGTTCTACCTGGAAGGTCGTGAACTTTCCTAAGACGTTATCAGGTGGCTGTAGACCTGACACAAGTCCATATGCCTCACTTGTGCTAACAGCTTTGTTAAAGTGTTGAAGTACCTTCCAGTCACTCAGCAGCCCTGCTGGGAGAGAGGGGCGGGGATTAGCTGCTTTCTAGCTATTAGATTAATTGGCAGCATGAGGTTTGGTGTTTTGATACATGGTAGAAGCTCAGTAGATGTTGGTTGAACATTAATTGTGTTGCAGTTAGGTAAGAAAAGGCAGAGAAAAGTGCTAAGGCTGGCATCAGCACATTTTCTGTTTGGAAAATTAAAAGTCTTGGGATAGGCCATTTACCACAGACATGACTGTAATTAGAGGTGAGAAGTTGCCCAGTGTGTGCTGCCTGGGAGAAATGCCGATCTGTGCAATCTACTCAATTCCAGGACTCTGGTTATCTCACACTGGGTCCCCAGAGTCTAAAGCTCCAGATTTGGACCTTGAATTTGTTTGATCAGTTTATTTTCAATAAAGAAAAAGACAGTGAATTAAAATATACAAATCTTAGCCGGGTGTTGGTGGCGCACACCTTTAATCCCAGCACTTGGGAGGCAGAGGCAGGCGGATCTCTGTGAGTTCGAGGCCAGCCTGGTCTCCAAGCGGGTGCCAGGATAGGTTCCAAAGCTACACAGAGAAACCCTGTCTCGAAAAACCAAAAAAAAAAAAAAGTACAAATCTCAATAGGAAACCACGAATGTATTTCAAACTATATCTGGGTAATATTTGTGTTTTTTCTTTAGCTCAAGTCACTGCATGTTGCCACAGAGGGCATATCATTTAATAGTAATAGGAAGAAGAACTCCTGCTAGCTCCAGACAGCAAATGGGTACAATTTCATGAGACCTCTCCTAACAACAGAAGCAGAGAAAGTTTAATTGTTGCCTTTCCAGTCATTTGAAATCTGAAAGGTGGCCAGTTAGATGATAGTCTGGTTCCCAGCATCCACTTAAGGTATTCTACGGAGTAAAGATACTCAGAAGGCAATTGAGATTATTTATGACAGAAGTGGTTTGTGTAAAAATTTTACTCTGCTGGTGGAGGTGACTCAGATAGAAACATTTAAGTTCCAGATATTTAAAGTCTGTTAAACTTAGTGCTCAGGTAATGATAATTTTTTATAATGATAAATTACATTTATTTGTGTGGGGGTGTGTAGGGTGTGCATATACACACATGATATGTATATGGTAGTGGGAGGGAAATTTATTGGGGTTGGATCTTTCTACCTGTTGATCCTGTGATTGAACTCAGATCTTTAGGTTTGGCAACAATCTCCTTTACCTGCATCCCTGAATGCAAATGGTAGTTTCTAATACCACTTTCCGGTGAAGTATACTAGACAAGACTATGAATGGACCAGATATGAGGTAAATCTTTCTTTTAATATAGAGCCAGAAATAAAGAGTTCTGACTATGCACATGTACGTCCTCACCGCCTCCACACACCCTCCACAGTCACTCATGGGATGTGCGAGAAGGACACAGAGCCAACTGACAGAGCTCCCAGTGGGTAAAGCTGGAGCTGGCTAGTTTGTTCATTTTGTGGTGCTAGAGAGTTGAAGTCTAAGTTTTGCTCATGTTATGCAAGTCTTCTACCCCTGAGCCATATTCTCAGCTTAAACTAGAACCAGGTGAGCAACTAAAAAATATTATTTTTATATTATATAATTAATTATAACCTAAAATGTAAAACAAATACAGATAAATATATATTGTATTATGTAAAATAAACTAATAGTAAGCACAAATATATGTAATAGAATTTCATAATATAAGGCAAGCACCCATGAGTCCATACTGAAAGAAAAGAATATATACAGATAAAGAAATGGGAAAGAATTGACAAGTCTGTCTGTCTGTCTGTCTGTCTGTCTCTCTCGTTTTAAAAACAGAGTATTTTGCTGTGTTCTGGTGGTGCACACCTTTAATCCCAGTGCTTGGGAGCCAGAGGTAGGCAGATCTCTGAGTTCAAAGCCAGCCTCACCTACAGAGTGAGTTTCAGGACAGCCAGGAAGGAGTACATGAAGAAACCCTGTCTCAAAAAAAAAAAAAAAAAAAAAAAAAAAAAAAAAGTAGATAAATAAGATGGGATGTATTTTGTTAGTCATTAGACATTTTCATATATGTAAATCAGTATTATTTTAATCCCCCTTCAGCAGCTTCGGTCACTCCCAGTGGCCTTCTTTCCTCCTTTATACCTTCTTCTGTTTGTGTTTGGGAACTCAATGAGTCTAATTAGTGCTGTCTGCTGGAATGCAGACTGACCTTGTTGGCTTGTTGCAGGGAAGCATAGTGAGCTCCTAATCACAGAGACAGTATTTCACAGCATTTGCTCCATCCTCTGCTCTTGCATGCTTTCTGTTCCCTCACTGTTACCCTGAGCCTTGGTGGAAGGATGGAGGCAGATGTCCACTGAGGGCTGAGGACTTAGTAGTTACTTAATCCCTGCACTATGACTGGCTATGTTTTCCTGCATTAGTTGCTGACCATTGCAGAAAGAAGTATCTCTCTCTGGCCATTGCTGAGGGCAACATGAAGCTATGTGTGTGTCTTAGGGTTTCCATTGCTGTGAAGAAACACCATGACCATGGCAACTCTTATAAGGGAAAACGTTTAATTGGGGAGTTTAGTCCCCCAATTTCAGAGGTTTAGTTCATTATCTGGTGCTGGAGAAGGAGCTGAGAGCCCTATGTCTTTATCCACAGGCAATAGGAAGTGAACTGTCTTCAACATAACAGTACCACTCCCTATCAGCTTGTGGGGGCCAATTACATTCAAACTACCACAGTATATAAACATAAACTTTTAGAAGGTAGTTTGATTACATGTCCACTTAAAAAGATAACAGTAGTAGGTTCCTCTAGGGCCCATGACCTCTCTGGCCAAGGGCTTTTGACCAGGCTTACAATAATGCATGAATTCTCTCCTATGGAGGAGACCTTAATTCCAGCCCCAAACTGGCCAGCTACCTCTATAATCCTTTTTGCACCAATGGCATATCTTGCCTGGGAGATTGATATTATAGTATGCAGTTATGTCTAGGAAATAGCACTGAGGGTTTCTTCCCAGAAGCCTGCATAGCATGTTTCAATGCCATGAAACTAGCCAGCAGCAGAGACCTCTTCAAGTCAGTTTCAGTTTGATTTCTTTATGCCCTGCAAATAAGTATATAGTGTCTCCAGCAATGGTGTCTTTTCTTACTGTGTAGTTCTGGTGGACAACCAAGAACAATGGCAGTAGCTTGAGTTGTTTGGGGACTTCCCTGACTAATGACTAGAGGGGGGTATCTTGTTCCTGAGACTGAGATTTCTAATAACCCTGTCTTCTGGAGGAATCATTGTTCACCTATAGAGGGTAGCTGTGTTCTAGCTCCCTTTAAAAATCATAGTTTTTAAATAGCTTACAAAGGAGTAGGTTTCCATAAAGATTTTTAATACTTAATTTTGGGCAGGGCAGTGGTGATGTACACCTTTAATCCCAGCACTCGGGAGGCAGAGGCAGGCGGATCTCTGTGAGTTCGAGACCAGCCTGATCTACAATAGCTAGTTTCAGGACAGCCTCCAAAGCCACAGAGAAACCCTGTCTCAAAAAACCAAAAAAAACCAACAACTTAATTTTGATCACCCCCACCCTTTCTTCCCAGTTCCTCTCCTCTCCTCCCCCACCCCAGTACCTGCTTAAACCTTTAACCCTACCATTCCTCCCCACTACCTTCATATCACCTCACCCCTTAAGATTCCTCCCCCTTTCTCATTGACCCTTTCTGGTTTCCTAAATTAAACACACAAATCAAGCACTGATTTCTTAAACTGTGACTTCAAAAGTGTCTGCAATAAAAGAAAAAAATAAACAGATGAGCTTGTATCAAAGTAAAATATTTTTGGACAACAAAGGACACAATTGACAGTGAAAAGACAATCCAAGGAAGAGAAGAAAATATAGACTGTGTATCTGAAAAGGGACTGATAGCCAGAGGTTATAAGGAACTCAGTTCAGTTGGAAGAGAACAAAATAGTCCAATTTTTAAAATAGGAAAGAGGTTGGATGTACATTCTCAAAAGAAGACATACAAATGGTTAAAAGGTGAAAAGTGCCCACTGTTGCTAATCAAATGCAGATTCAAAGTGCATAAAATATTATTGCACACCTGTGAGATGTGCAAAAAGAGAAAAAGTAACAACTGTTGATGAGGATATGGGAAGGGACTTTTTCACACATTCACCATGGAAGTGAAATTAGTGCAGCTATTAATGGAAAACAGTATGGAAGTCCCCCCCATTTAAAAATACTATTGCAATGCAGTATAGTCATCTAACTACTGAGTATCTAGCCAAAGGAACAACAACAAAAAGTATGCCATGTAAACATCTGTACTCCAATGTTCTCTGAAATATAAAGAGGTAAATTAGGGAATCAACCTGAATATCCACCAGTGGGTGAGTGGTTAGTAGAGTGTGTGGTGTGTGTCTACAAAGGAATTCTAGTCTACCTTTAAAGGGACTCCCCCTTCCAGCAACATAGCTAAAATGGAGAATAGTTAATAGTAAAATAATTCAGGCACAGAAAGACAAGTGTTATCTAATTTCATTTATGTCGAATCTAAGAAAACTAACACAGAAAAACAGTAACATGACAGTCCTCAGGTTCTGAGCATGATGGAGACGGAGTGAGGAAACGTTGGCTCAAGCATTTCAAGAGTTCTGTTCTCACAAGTTTTGACTCTAATGAATGTATTACATTCTGAGGGGCTGTGGTTGTAAGGAACAGTGACTAAAATTAGTAACATGTATGTCACATAAAAAGTGGTGAACAAGGGAGATGATATGTGTGTTTCTTAGTTTCATTTTTAATCATAGCAAATGTACACGAATTGGAACATGATCACATGGTAAGTATATACAGTTTCTATTTGTCATACAGGCCTTAAAAAGCTGAAAGAAAATAAATAAAATTTAACCTGTTGGTATTACATCATTAACTATGACGAATGTACCATATTTATATAAGAACTTAGGGGAGTGGACAGTGAGACCGACAGTTCAGTGGCATGGAGTCTGAAGACCTGAGTTAAATCTCTGGGACTAGCATGGCAGAAAGAGCCCTACCTGCCTTAAAATGTCCTCTAATCGCCAAATGAGGCCCTGATGCTGGACTGTCCCCCAATAAAGAAATAAGTAAATATAAAAAAATTAGAAAAGAAGTTACCTGGAGAAACTGGATGTGGGGTAAAATTAAGTTTAAAAAAAAGATTATGTCCAGGATAGGAGTTAACTTGTTTAATTTCATCTTGCTGAGAGCCTGCAGTGAAACACCTTGGGTTCTGGGCTGTTTCTCATGGAAAATGGGGCATTTCTTCCTTGGCTATTGTATTCTAAAACCGTGAAGGTGAGTTTGCAGAGTCTGAGATCACAGCATTCCCAATGTCCTCCTGTGGAACTTGCTACTGGCATGACTTTCCCCTTTACTTCTGCCCAGTAGCAGTCCCTTGAGTGGCATTTGCTGTCCTAGTTAATCAGAGGATAAGAGAAATGAAGAACTCTCTTCTTCCCCCTCCCACGGAGTCTCAATGGGCACTGGAAATGTAGGTCACGTTGCATCACAGTAGAGAGGAGTGAGCAGGAAGGTACTCATGAAGTGCTGCTAACCCGGCCTGCCATTCTGAGTCTTCAGGAGCAAAGGTGGAGCCTGGCTAGGAATGAGATGCAAGAGCCAGGGGTTATACTCCTGTTGTCATCCTAGTTCTCATCAGTTGTAAATTCCAACAAATTTACACTGGATTTGTTTAAATGGCATCAGTTTCTACAATAATTTTTTTAGATTTATTTATTTATTATGTATACAGTATTCTGTCTGCATGTATACTTGCATGCCAGAATAGGACAACAGATCTCTTTACAGATGGTTGTGAGCCACCGTGTGGTTGCTGGGAATTGAACTCAGGACCTCTGGGAAGAGCAGCCAGTGCTCTTAACCTCTGAGCCATCTCTCCAGCCCTCTACAATAATTTTTATCTCAACTTTTTATTGTCATATTGTAGAAAATATTTGTTAATTTAGTCAGCTTTGAATTACTGAAGCTATCCTCATCTCTACACAAAAATCATTATTTGGTAATCATGTAAATCTAATAATATATTTTGAAAATGACATATAATCATAGACTTAGTGACATCTTGAGTAGCACACAGAAACCACAAATATGCTCTTATTTTAAACCCACATTTAAAGTATGCTGTTCATGGTTCTATGTTTTTAATGGGAAAATCTTACATGGTTTAAAATAAAAAAAAAAAAGAAAACCTTTACACTTTTTATTATTTTTTACACAATGTGTTGCTAGCTCCTTTGTGAGGCACTCATATTGGATGCCAAAATGTTCTGCATTACTGACAGTGTCATTAACAGTAAATCTGACAGCCAGACAAAGCTAGTGTTCTGTTTCTACTTCCTTCTTCTCTCTATCAAGACAATGAGTCAGTCTAGGTTCAGAAAGTTAGGTGTTGGTGGTGCACACCTTTAATCCCAGCACTTGGGAGGCAGAGGCAGGAGGATCTCTGTGAGTTTGAGGCCAGCCTGGTCTCCAAAGTGTGTGCCAGGATAGGCTCCAAAGCTACACAGAGAAATCCTGTCTCAAAAAACAAACAAAAAGTTATACAATAAAATGTTTAAATAGACTTGGGTATTATCTATTTGTAGCACAGTACCAAAACCTAGAAGTTGACAGTGGCCTCACTGTGCAGTTTTAGTGTTTTATCACGTGAGTATTTTCAAGTAGTCACTTTCACAGTCCAGATGCATAACCACCTTAACCCTCTAGATGTCACCCTGTGCTGTCCCTTAGGCTGTGCCTGCTTCCTTTACTACTTCCCACCTACTGCCAGCCACCAAGCTAATTTCCAGCTTTGTAATTTCGTGGTTTTGATAATGTTGCATAACATTGTTTAAAATTGGCTTTTCTTTCAACATTTAAGGAGAATTTCATTTTTAAAAGATCATTTATGATTAACTTTAAAAAGGAAAATTTTACAAGTTGTAACCCAGCATTTGATTTTTTTTTTCTAACTTCAATAATCCAAACTCTGCAGTGCCATATTTGACCAGCATGTAAAGTCAAATATACGGGCACATTGTCAATCATATCATTACCTATTTTGGCTTTCTGTTAAGGATGATATCCTGAAGTTTAAGGGAAAAAGTACTAGGAAACTTTTGTTTTGCTAACAAGTATGTACTATGATTGAAGACTGAATAGGAATTAAAAGTCCAAAAGAATATTTAATTATACGTATAATTTAATTATGTATATAATACATGGAGATAAAATATGACCATTATTTCTGTTTCATTTCATCTCGGAAAGTCTTCAAAAGAGAGAATTTTTATATAATGATACATACTTAAGTGAATGTTAATAAAAATAGTTGCATTAATTGCTTAATGTAACTCTTTTTTAAAAATTTTTCAAGACATGTTTTCTCTATGTAGCTTTGGAGCCTATCCTGGCACACACTCTGTAGACCAGACTGGCCTCAAACTCACAGAGATCAAGAGATCTTCCTGCCTCTGTCTCCCGAGTGCTGAGATTAAAGGCATGCACCACCACCATCTGGCACTTAATGTAACTCTTGTGTCATGGAATTGCTCTTCATAATTAGTGTGTCACTATGAAATCATGTATGTAATATTCTTTGAATGTGCTTATGAGTAAGACATGGAATTTAGTGGTTAGGTGAGGTCTGTGTTCAAACAGCCTCAGAGGGAACAAATCTTTCTCAGACATCTCTTTGTTGTCTTACAGAATATAGGCAGTATTCTAGGATCTGTAGGAGGGCACTTTAATGTTTGGCTACAAATGGTAAGACCATATGGCCAACCTGACATCAGATCTATGCAAGTAGATGGCAGGCCCCTAGAGCCAGCCTGTCTGTAGCTCATTGGCCGAGAAGGAGAGGCTGAGTGCTGATTCATCTTGTCTACAATTCATGATCCCAAAGGCAGTCAGCAAAGATTCTTATGAATGGGAAAAGCTCTGACTCTTAATATTTCACAAAGTTTTCTTTCAAGTCAGGAAACTATCTTTGTAATAAAGTCATCCTCTACCCCTGTTGTTTTTCCCACACATGGTGATGACTGTACCAGAAGAGTTGTTGGAAGGGGAGGGGAAACAAGCATTTACCGACTGTCAACTATATGCCAGTCACTGCACAATATTTACATATGTGTGATTATATGGAAATTTGCATTAATGACATTCACCAAGTGACATGTCAAAAATAAACAGCATACATAATAACTTCTTTTCATAGTAAATAAGCCAATTTTCCTGGACAGATTTACTTAGAAGACCTGTTGCCTCCTAAGAATGTGTAAATACATGTGTGTATATATGTATATATATGTATATGTGGATATAGATGTGTATTCATGTATAGAGGGAGAATTTAAAGAAAGTTGTGTCTATTAAATAATATATATTTATGAGGCATGAATGAATGATAGGGAACATTTAATTGTAAGAATCCATCTCTTTTCCTCCTAGTGTTTTTTATCAATATAAGAGAAATTACACACTTAAGAAAGAAACTCATTTCATGAGTGAAAACTGTTTAGCCCATCAGTACAACATGTATACTAAGGTATTACATAATTAACTATGAAATCTTTCAAGTTATAAACACAACAGAGAAGGAAAAAATTATCTCACATTCTTGATCTCACTACCTGTAAAGTGCAAGTATATGTGCAAACCCAGGAACTATGCACATGTGTCAACACCAGTTGGAAAATGGAGAGCAACTGAATTTTGTGTAGCTATGTAGAAGCTGTCAGAAAATGAGACTTCTTGAAAAACAAGTAATGTTTTGCCTATAATGCCAGGATGAGGATGAGGATGAGGCAGAAGGATCTCTGAGTCTTTCTAGCCCTTTCTGGGCTATAGTGTAGGATGATCCTGTCTCAAAAGGCCTAAAGTCCAAACAAATGAGTCACTTGTGGGTAGAGAAGGCCCTCGAACAGACTAAAGGAACTGAAATGTACCTGGGCTAGACCAGAGCTGCTGGCATCCTTCCTTGCATTTGTACTTTTTTCCCCTCAAGGTCACCATGGGAGATTAAAAAAAAAAAATCATCATCATCATCAACAACAACAACAAAAACCTTTGGACTGTGTGTTTGTAGGATCAAAGGGTGGAGAGAAAGTACAAATCTGGAATTTAGGTTTACAACTAGTATGCCACAGAGCACCATGCTTTCCCTAGGGGCAGGCCCTCTGTGGAGGATGGGGCAAACCATCAGTACTTGTGTTTGGATGTGTAGGTCAGTCTGAGAAAACCTTGGCTTTCGGCCTTTACTGTAGAAGAAAGATTGAAGGCAGTTTTCAAGGTTTCACTCTGTCCAGCTCTCACTTACAGAAAAAATCAGGTCAGAATCATGGTTGAGCTTCCTGATAGACTCACCTGTGCAGCCTGTCTCTTGATGCCTCCTGCCATGCTTTGCCTGCCTCACATGAACATTTGAAGTTTGCAAAGAAGTTAAGAAGCTTTAAGAAACAGGAAGAAAGCTTGTTCTGTTAATATTTCAAACCAGCACTGTCTTGGAATAGCTTGCTATTTCTTCCTTTGCAAGTTGTGTAATTTTGACAGACTGTATCATATAACAAGAAGTAATCCAGACTGTGTAGGTAAAGTTGCAACAGGACTCTCAGCACTCACCTAGAAAATAGGCCCTTTTCCCTGTGAAAGTCAATAGAACACTGCCTATGTAGACATGGGCTTTTCTCTCTCCTTAAAGTGAATGAGGGTCTATTTCTGAAGCCTTGGGCGTTCTGCAGTATGTTTGTTTTGTAACATCCAAGTAGTAGCTGCCTTTTCATTAGTATAACATCTGTTACTTCCTTGGGCAAGATTTTGTTGTTGTAGTTACCCAAACCAAAGGTGCTTGTAAGGAGGAAGCTCTGTATGGTCCAGTGTTGGAGCTGTGGAATGCAAGGACTTGGGGACCATATTGTGGAGGGGAAAGCCAAAGCCTCTCCTTGCTGTCCCAGGCAGAGACTATGTCCCAGTCTGTTGGGCCAGTGGCCTCTTGAACAAGCTTCACTCTGACCAGTGTATTTGTTCTTTTATTCTCTCCTTACTGACTGGCCCCTTTCCTGTAGACTAGTGAGCACACGGGCTATCCCAGTCTAAGCTAATCTAGACCCATTTCTCCCAGTTCCTGATTCTAAGGGGAGAGTGTTGTAGTTCTGAGTTGAGGCTTTATGTCTACTTTGTCCTGTGACAATTAATTCGGAGCCCCATAGTACACATATGATGGCACTGGAGATTAAGGCAGCACTTAATAAATTAAAGCCTGTGTTTCTCAGGATTTTGCGGGGGAAATGATGTCTTTTTTTTAGTAGTTTCTTCTCTCCTGCTTCTAACAAACCTTCATATAGAATAATCCTTAAAAAAATTAAGTGCTTACTGCATAAGTAGATATTGAATAAATAAAGGTTTGAAGGCTTAGGTCCTAAGAATGTCTCTGTAGCCCATTGCTTACAGTTTATTTTTGCAGAACAAAATTAAGTTGATGCTGAGGCAGTTTCAGGTGCTGTAAAGGAAGTGAACCAACACCCAAGGTCTGGATTCTAGTTCCAACTCTAAACCATTTCTCTGCTGAACAATCCCAAGCAAATGATGACCTGTCTCCATCTGCCTCCCCTCTAGTAAATGAGATCATAATGCCAGCACTTTGAACAGGGCTGTTGTGAACCAGATGAGAGAATTTATACAAGCCTATGTGTTTTTCCTACTAAAATCCCTGACCCTTTTTCTAAGCAGGGAAGTTACTATTTTAAAATGATTGTTAGTCAACACTACTACCTTTTTCTGTAAAGATAGGTTTCCTGTAGAACATTTAAAAAGATATTGACAAATAAATGGTGAATTCTTTTAAAACCAAATTATCTCATTGAAGATTTCATCACATCTAAGAGCTGGTGACTGACTTCCTTGGATGCTTTGGACATAGCTGGAGTATCATGCTGGAGAATTGAGAAATGACTTTGCCTAGTAACTTAAGTAAGGTCCAGTGAGAGCTGATGTACCAACTCTAGTTTGCTCTGAAGGAGAGAGGAGAGGAGAAGGTCTACTTCCAACTTAACACCTATATTGACCGTGTCTATTATGGTTGTTTGTAGATAACTGTGAGTAAAGATTTTTTGCATACCTATAAAATGCTTACAATGTAAAGGAAACAGTTTTGGCTCAAGACAGACATTGGAGGAGGTAGAAGCTTTTACTAGAAGTAAGACAGAGCAGTAACAGTATCAGAAAAATTAAAGGATAGAAGACTGGCAAAGGATCAGAAATCTGGAGAGGAAAATATCTGGCCTGTGAAGACAGGAAGGTGCTTCAACATTCCTGAGTAACATTTTGAGAGTGAGACTGAAGCTAAAGGGAGGGGAGAAGAATATAACTCAAGAATAATTTAAAAGCTATAAATATAGTTTGTAGTAGTGAGCAAAGCATGACATAGAATTTTAGTGATTGACTTTCTGGGATAGTGTATTCTCAGCACCTCAAGGCATATAAATATATGGGTTACATTTTGATGTGTCTGAAAATAAAAGCTGGACAAACGGTATTCTCATCACTGCTCTTATTATGTGTCCAGTGGAGGCTATAGTGAGAGAAGTGCATTCAGAGTGAATTTTCCCTATTAAGTCAGCCTGCATGTTTTGTTTTGAGAGGGGGGTCTCACTACGTTGCTCTGGCTGGCCTGAAACTATGCAGACCAGGCAGGCCTCCAACTCACAGAAAGTTCAGCCTCTGCCTCCCATAGTGTGCCACTATGCCTGGACTGCCTGTGTTTTATACTCTGACGGAATGTGCCTACAGCTGGATCATTGCCTGTGTTTGCTATTCTCTTTTGTCTTCTGCTCTCTTAGGTTGAATACCATCTTAGTTTCTATCTTTAGTTTGTTAATCTTCAGTCCTTCAATTCCTTACCTCACTGCTTCTCAAATTAAATTTTATCCCACTCCATTTGTCCTGTAATACATACATATACAGGAATATCATGGAGGGCATAATTTCCTTGTGCTTTTTTCTCTCTCTAAGACAGGGTTTCTCTGTGTAACCTGACTATCCTAGAACTCTCTCTCTGTAAACCAGGCTAGCCTGGAACTCAAGAGTTCTACCTCTCCATGGTACTGAGATTAAGGGTATGCACCACCATCGCCCACCTCTTGTAATTTTTAGGAAGGTGAATTAATTGAGGTTTTCTTTCCTATTTAAAAGTTGCATTGCTTTTATATTTTGTGTAATTGTAAAGGGTAGAGTGAGCATTCCAGATATTTGGCATGCATGCTTGTTATTTTAAAGCTATGATTTGACAGGTTTCATAAAGAACAGACTTTCAAATAGCAATTTTAAAAATTAAGTGGAAAATCATTAGTGGAAATGTCACACAATGATTTTTAAGCCCAAAGAGGCTGTCTCTGTGGACATATTGAATAGTCATTTGTTCCTAGTTTATTGTAAATATAGTGAATTAAGTTAATTATAAAGATAAATTGCATTTGTTGGTGAATTGGTAGGGTGCCTTGAATTTTTAGCAGTTTGATACTTCAAAATACATGTAATAGTTTAAAACATGTGGCAACTAGTAAGACTGTAGATTTCTCCTGGGCAGTATTGACAAATACCTTTAATCCCAGCCCTCAGGAGGCAGAGGCAGGGTCAAGGCCATCCTGTTCTACAGAGTGAGTTCCAGGACAGCCAGGGCCACACACACAGGAACCCTGTCTTAAAACAAAAACAAACAAACAAACAAAAAAACAAAACATAAAAACAAAAAAATTAAATTCTAATAAGCTTTGTGTTCACTGTTTCATTCCTTTGCTTTGTTTTTAAACAGAATTAAGAAGGGAGTACCTCTACAATCTCAGCAGATGAAGATTCACTGGTAAATCAATCAGGATTTTTGGCCTACGCTCCAAAGAAAAGGTAACTATTTTGACATATCATAGCTGAATGAATATATTATTTCCAGTTCTTATAGAATTTTAGTGTCACAGAGAGATGCTAATTTTTATGACTTAAGTATTTGTGCAGGATTTACCATGTTAAGCATAACTTTAAAGACATGAACTTCTTTAGTGACAGTGACTATAAGGCAGGAGTACATTGCTGTTGGCATTTACTTCTTAGCACAAAAACTACTGAACAATGCCTCACTTTTAAAGCTTCAGGAATTTGCTTGGGTTTTTGTCTTGAACAAGGTCTCTCAATGTTTCCCTGGCTGTGCTGGATCTCACTATTTAGACCCGGTTGTTCTGGAACCCATAGAGATCTGGCTGTCTCTGCCTCCTGCTGGAATTACAGGCATGCACCACCACCATGCCCTGCCTTTTTCAAGAATTCTTTCTTTCTTTTCTTGGAGGGTGGGGGGCATTTGAGACAGGGTTTCTCTGTGTAGTCCTGGCTGTCTTGCTCCGTAGACCAGGCTGGCCTTGAACCTGGAGATCCTCCTGACTTTGACTCTCAAGTGCTGGGATTAAAGGCCTGAGCTACCAGTGTCCAGCCTGTTTTCAGCATTCTTTAGAGACAGCATTCCCAGCTCTCTCCTAAACTATGCCCACTCTTTCCATAGTGTTTTGTCAAGTATGTTCTTGTGGGTTCCCCCCCCCAATATATCCAGATTCTCCAGCACTCTCTCTCTCTCTCTCTCTCTCTCTCTCTCTCTCTCTCTCTCTCTCTCTTTCTCTCCCCTCCCCCCCCCTTCACACAGTGTAGACTGATAAAGATACAGTTAGGCACAGTTGGGGTATCTCACACTTGGGGTATCTGGTGCCTTTCCAGGCTGACAGGGAACTCTGGAACTCTTTTAAGAACTGTTTGTTTTTTTTTTTTGTATTTATTTTTATTTCATGTACATTGCTGTTTTGTCTGCATTTATGTTTGTATGAGGCTGTCAGTCCCCTTTAACTGAAGTTACAGACAGTTTCAAGCTGCCATGTGGATACTGGGAATTGAACCTGGGTCCTCTGGAATAGCAGTCAGTGCTCTTAACCACAGAGCCATTTCTCCAGCCCCAGAACTTTGGGGGCTCTTAAGTGGTCCTGTAGGTTTATGGTCATAGCACACACAGAATAGCTTCGTACTAAATTCTGCAAATGTATTTGATGAAAAGATGGCTAAGTTTCACAAAATGTGAAAAAAAGGTGAGAATTCTTGGAAGAGCTTAATTTTTCACTACATTTATATATGGTGTGTATCTTTGTGTATCTGTCTGTCTGTCTTGTGTTTGTACGTACTCATGGATACATATGAAGATCAGAGAAGAGCTTGAAGGACTTTTCTTCCATTTTGTCTAGAGATCTAAGCTCAGGGCATAAGGCTTTGTGTTTGCAAATGCCTTTACTTGATGATCTAGCCCCCTGGAACCCCTAGAAGAATTTAGATTAGTAATAAAATAACCACCATTCCATCTACCCTTGAGGGAAATCGATGGGGTTGAGGGTGGGAGTGTTACAAGTTACAAGTCAACTTAAGATGGGTCACTAAAGAACAAAACTGAATGGAATTCAAACAGGAAGAACTAAAGAAATTTCAGCCTCAGACATAGATCAGGATATACTTAGGCAACAAATGCATAGTTAATCAGGTCCTAAGCAAGTGTAGCAAAAACGGGAAACATTTTATACAACATGCACATTCATCTGCAAAGATAACACTTTCACGTTACCACACAAACCTGAGCTTCAGAAATGCCGCAGTTCTGTATTTAAAATACAAGGATCTGGTCACTTGTGAAACTCATGCTGTATAAAACATACCCTTTAATATGCTAGCTCTGTGTTGAGGGAGCAGACAGACAGTGGTATCCGTCCAGTGAGCATCATCATAGTCATTACAATATGTAATATTTATTGTGAAATATTGGGCAGATATCAAAATTAAAAAAAAAAAAGAGGGGATAGGGCTCTTTCTGTATTGTGGCTGGCCACTGGCGGTAGTGGGGTCGGAGAGGAAAAAAATTTGAAAAAAAATACCGGAGAAGCTCCTGATGTAGAGATGTTTACCAGATCCTACTGTGCACAGAGAGATTATCTTTTGAGAAAGAAGAGGAGGGTAGGAGCTATTCCACGGACTATATGACTTACACTCTTGAATATTGTACTGATGGAAGCATTATATGATGCTGTGGGAAAGATTCATATAATACCAGCAAGTAAATAACAAGGAAGAAGCATCACACACTTAGAAGTGTACTGGGCAAACAGAAAACAGTCACGTGGGCCCGATGGACCTGTGAGAACTGTTACGTCCAAGGCCAGTCTGAAGTGGTGGCTTCTTCATGTGCAGGAGTCCTAACCCCAGTCCCTTTCTCTCTATCAGGCAGTATTTACAGAGGGGCAGTTGATGTGTTATGATATCTTTTAGGCACAATGGTGACTTGTTAATCCAAAAGAATACAAGGTCCTCTTACTGAATTCACAGTTTTAGCCAATAAATAAAAGTTGCATGTATTTGTTACATACTGTATATTATTTTGAAATACATACATTGAACTGACTAAATTGAGTTAATGTTGCCACCATAGTTGATCTTCATTTTATATTGAAATTATTTAAGATCTATTGTCTTAGCAGTTTTTTTTTCTGTGTCTCCCCTCCCCCCTTTCTCTGCTTTTGCTTTTAAGTCAGGGCCTCACTGTGTAGCTCCTGCTGACCTGTATAGACCAGGCTGCCCTTGAGTGCTGAGATTAAAGTTTGTGTCAAAATGTCCAACCCTGTTTTAACAGTTTTCAGGCATCCTTACATTATAGAATCATTTTCACTTAGCCAACATTTTGTATTCTTTAATTGACATTACTCCTAACTTTGAGGATGTTTGGAAATCACCATCATTTGTTGAGTTCAACATTCTTTAGGTTCCAGAAATACATGAGATATTTCCTGTGACTTACTCCCTTCTGTCTTCATGTCAACTCACTACATATGTGGTGGCTGACGTTCTCATTTTGACAGGACCCAGAGTCAATGAGTACATATACCTGTGGGCATGCCTGTGAGGGAGAGTCTGTATCTGGGTTAAACTAGTGTGAAGACCCATCCAGAGTGTAGGCAGCAGAATCCCAAGGGTGGGGTCCAGGACTGAGTCAAAAGGAGAAAACAAGCAGGCTGCAGAGATGGCATCTGTGACCAGCTTCCGTGACTGCCACCATTTCTTCTGTGTTGCAGTGGACTATATATCTGAAGCTGTAAGGTGGAAAATGAAACAAAGCAAAACAAAAAACTCTTCCTTTCCTCATTCCATAGAATGATACAAGCAGAAATCACTGGGCCATTTTGGTGGGAATGGGAGACCAGAATGCTGAGAGAAAAGCAGACAGTGGAAGCATGGTTGTGGTTTCAGAAAGGAACAAGGACCCTGGATGGAACTTGGCTAGAGACCGTTCATGTTATATTCATGCAAAGAATCTGACTTCGTTTTGCTTGTGTTCTGAGAACTTGTATGAGGCTGACATGAAAAGTAACGGAACAATTTGTTTGACAGAGGAAATTTCAAGATAGGCTACCATTCAGGCTGTGCTCAGTACTCACTCCAGATTTACAGTGAGGAAGAGCAACAGGTGGAACAGAATGATGACAACTCTGTGTGTAGTTTCCAGTTTAATGTTTATAGTTAATGGACCAGTCAGTTTGAGAATAGTTGTAGTCATTAAAGAGATTAGTACCATTAACAACTCTTGATACACTGGAAGTAAGAAAGGTGCTTTGATTGGCCAGAGAGATGGCTCTGTGGTTAAGGAAAGGTGCCTCAAGGACAGGACTGCTCAGTGAAGGATCCACCTAGTGAACATGCAAATTTGTTTGAAGGAGACAGCCCCATTGAGAATGCTGTAGAAAGGGTTCTCAGTTGAAAACACCCCTCAGAGGAAGTGTCTTCCCAGGGTTAGCATTTGAAGGCTGATGCAACTCTGGTTCAGTGTGGCCATGATGATCCATCCTAAGCTGGCAGCAGAACTTGACAGTGTCACCCATGTGGTACTGGTTTTGTAAGCATGGAAGACACAAGATTTGAGGGAGTCATGGAGTCCTACACCATAGTTTCTGAGACATGCTGAGAGCAGGGAGTGTGAGGCCCAGTGGAATCCCCTGCAAGAAGATCTCGAGTGTCTACTGCATGAAACTTTGAAGACAAAGACCAAGTTTCCTTGGAGATCCTAGGATATTGGAGATGTCAGAACCTCGGGATGTCTGCTGAGGAAAGCTACAGGCATGGAATTGAGCTGGTCTAAGACAGAGAGTCCTGGCCGGGTGTTGGTGGCACATGCCTTTAATCCCAGCACTTGGGAGGCAGAGACAGGCAGATCTCTGAGTTGGAGGCCAGCTTGGTCTCCAGAGCAAGTGCCAGGATTGGCTCCAAAGCTACACAGAGAAACCCTGTCTCAAAAAACCAAAAAAAAAAAAAAAAAAAAAAAAAAAAAAGACAGAGAGTACTTATTACAGGCAGCAAAAAGCTGTGGGGGAGGGAGGGACTATACCCATCTGGTTCCTTCACCCCAGATGTTGGACATTGAGTACAAGGTTTGGTGTTTCCCTGCTGGGTTTTAGTTTTTCTAAGGCATATGGTAATTTTTTTAAATGTTTTTGAGAACCCTCTTATCTTGTTTCTACAATGGCTGTACTATACTTTACCCTTCAGTGGCAGGGCAATGATAGAAAACAGCAAACACAAGTAAATACAGTATTTCTTGTATTAAATGATGACTGTAAGAATGATAAGGCAGGATTAGGAGGATGGCAAGTATTGTACAAGGTGGGGCCTGACTTTTTCATTGGCAGTGAGCAGGGTATGTCTCTGAGAATGTGACACTTGGCCATTGATGCTAAAAGAGTAAGCTGTTGAGTTCCCTGGCAGGGATACTGCAGCTGATGGAAAGAATGAGGGCAGAAGTATGCATAGACTGTAAGGAGACAGAAGAGGCGGCTGCGGGTGAGCGCCAGGAAGAGAGTGGTAGTGCATGAAGGCAGGCAGGTAACAAGAGTCTGCCCTTAGAGACCATAGATGGGCTTTAGCTTTTATTCCAAGAGAAGCCAGGACCAATGTCAATTCTCTGTTAATAGAATCATTGGGGCCACTGTGGTATAGTAAGATAGGCTACAAATAGCAAGATAAAAACAGTGAGCCTAATTATACAGAGGCTATCGTAGTTTCTAGACCTCCAAAATTGATAAGGGATGCAATCTATACCATAAGGTCTTCTTCAGTGATTCCTAAGACATAAATGCCTTATGTTAGAAGATAAAATTGTTGGAGTCAGACTAAATTATGTTCTGAAATTCTGCTTGCATCAATAGCTTGATACCTCAGTTGTAGAACTAGCAGGCAAGTAGTATATACAATGTGTATCTATTGAATGAAGGGGTGAGTCTCACCCTGGGCATGCTGTTGAGGGGTAATTGGATATTTCATTACATCACTCAGAATAGTACACAATTTACAACTTATAAGTTGTTTATTTCTGCAATTTTCCATTTATTTTTAAATGGAGGTTGTCTGCTAGTAATTGCATCCATAGAAAGTGAAACTAAGGACCAGAGGAACTACTGTATTATTTAGTCCTAAGAGGAACAAAATACTGACATATACTCCACATTGATATCTTGAAAAATTGTGCTAGATGAAGAAAGCCAGAAACTAAAGTATTGCATGGCTCCATTCACATGAGATGTCTTAAACAGGCACTTCCATGGAGGTAGGATTTCTCAGTGACAGAGGAAGTTTGAAAAGTATCTTTATGGGCTTGGGGTTTCCTTGTGGGTGGTAAAATATTGAGGAACATCATGATGTTGGTTGCACTACACTGTGGATGTAATAAAATGCCTTTAAATTATACATTTAAAAATTTATTTTTATTTTATTGGTGTTTTGCCTGTATGTATGTCTGTGAGGGTGTTAGATCCTGGAGTTACAGACAGGTGTGAGCTGCCACATGGGTGCCAGGAATTGAATCTGAGTCCTCTGGAAGAGTAGTCAGTGCTCTTAACTGCTGAACTATCTCTCCAGCCCCTAAATTTTACTTTTTAAAATGGATAGAATGGTGAATTTTATTTTATGTGAATTTCACCACAATCCTAAATAAATAAATAAAAGATGATAGTAGAACTGGGGAGATGGGCCAATTGGTAAATCAAAGTTCTCAATTAGGATCCCCAGCAAACATGCAGAAAGCCAGGTGAAGCAGTGTGTGCCTGCAATCTAGTGCTGGGGTGTGGAGACAGGCAAATTCTAGGCTTTGCTGGCCAGGAAGTCTTAGCTGAAATGGTGAGTGGACAGTGATAGAGTAAGACACCCAACAGCAACCTGTGGCCTTCAAGGCACACAGACCTGCATGCACCCCCCCTCCCGCCACACACACACACACACACACACACACACACACACACAGAGAGAGAGAGAGAGAGAGAATATGAGAATGTATAAAGAAATAAAAAGACAATGGTAGTTATAAAATCTTCGTGGCTGAATAGTTTATATCCTGGATATAGTTGGCTTAACTAGAATAGAGTTTGTAAGAGGGAATGGGGTGAGGAGGTAGACAGGCTGAGTTGGGTAGTGAAGGACACTGGGCCAAGCCAGGGCATTCAGCCAGGTCAGCAGCTGGAAAGCACTGCAGTACAAGGGATAAGGGAACTAAAGGAAACATGGTCTTTGGCAACCGTACAAGTTAAAAGCTGTGTTTGAGGACAGAAAAGGGGCTTCTGAGTCTATGAAACCATGCTATTGCTGTTCACTGGGTGGAGCTTTGTGGCCATGCAACAGAGCCTCAAACTTAGTTTCTCCTTTTACAAAACAGCTTTTGGAAGGGTCTGATTATAAGAGTATATTGTTTAAAATATAAACAGTATATGAAGTCCCTTTAAGTGTAAGGAATTAAAGTTTGTTATGCTGCTTCCGTAAGTCTAGAGTCACCAGCACTGATCTCTGCACAGAGACAAGCTAAGGCTTGTGCCCCCCCCCCCCGCCCCCTCGTGCTTTCCTCTGCCCTCTTTCTGTGCATACCTGTGTCTTCATTACCTTTTCACTGGTGTGGGCATATGATAATTTTTTTTGTTGTTTTTGTTTGGGTTTTTATTTATTTATTTATTTATTTGGTTTTTCGAGATAGGGTTTCTCCTGTGTAGCTTTGGAGCCTATCCTGGCACTCGCTCTGGAGACCAGGCTGGCCTCAAACTCACAGAGATCCACCTTCCTCTGCCTCCCGAGTGCTGGGATTAAAGGCGTATGCCACCAACGCCCGGCATGGGCATATGATAATTTGCACATTGCTTTAAAGTTTTTGTCTTGGTTGTCTTTCCACTTCTTTTTGTTGGACTTCAGTATCACATGCTGTACTTTTATTTGTAAAAACAACAAAAAGTTAAAAACTAGCCGGGCGTTGGTGGCACACACCTTTAATCCCAGCACTCGGGAGGCAGAGGCTAGGTGGATTTCTGTGAGTTCCAGACCAGCCTGGTCTACAAGAGCTAGTTCCAGGACAGCCTCCAAAGCCACAGAGAAACCCTGTCTCGAAAAACCAAAAAAAAAAAAAAAAAGTTAAAAACTAAATTTCCCAGACTTCTGTTAGAGGACAATGAGTTGCATCATGATGACCCATGTCTGTAATCCTAGTATGTGTAAGGTCGAAGCAGTGGTGTCAGAAATGTGAGGGCATCTTTGCAACATAGTGAATTTGAGTTTCCTTGGACTTCATGAGGCTCCCTGGGCTTTATGTATTAATAAATAAATCCAAAAAACAAGAGTATGAGATACCATTTTAAAAAATCATGAAATAATAAAACATAAAAATTTCCAACATTACTGAGCACTATGTAGCAGCACTTTTCTAAGCTCTTTTTTCCCCCAATTATTTTACTATTTATGTGTATGGGTGTTTTACATGCATGTACATCTGGGTACTCATGCATGTAGTACTTATGGAGGCCAGAAGAGGGCGTAAGATGCCTTGGAATTGAGTGAGTGATGGTTGTGAACCACTATGTAACAGAAGAGCAGAAGCCTCTTAACCTCTAAGCCTTCCTTCCGGTCCTTTGTAAGCCTGTTAATTCGTTGGCTCCAGACAGCAATCAGTTATAGTAGATCAGTGGTTCTCAACCTGTGGGTCAAGACCCCTTTAGGGGTGGAACAATCCTTTCACAGGGATTGCTTAAGACCATTGGAAAACACATACATATTACTTAATAATTCCTAACAGCAAAATTAAAGCTATGAAGTGGCAACAAAAGTAATTTTATGATTAGGGGTTACAATAACACGAGAAACTGTATTTAAGGGTTGCAGCATTAGGAAGGTTGAGAAGCACTAGTGGTTCTAAACACTATGCCCTTCTCCTGCCCCTAAGGCAGGCAATGGCAGAGATGAGCTCCAGGACTGTTATTCCCTCTAGCCCTTAGCTGTTGTGAAGATTCTGTAGAACTTTTTTTTTAAAATAATTTATTTATTTATTGAGACGGGGTTTCTCTGTAGTTTTGGAGCCTGTCCTGGCACTGCTCTGAAGACTAGGCTGGCCTCGAACTCACAGAGATCCCCCTGACTCTGCCTCCCAAGTGCTGGGATTGAAGGTGTGTGCCTTCAACGACCTGACTCTGTAGAACTTTTTCAACCAAAGTCAATCATACATTCTTTTGTGAAATTTTCCAAATTTAAATGTGGGCTTAAAAAAAAATAACCTTGTGGCATGCAGTTCAAACACTATTTAAAACACAGTTTGATAATTTTGTTTTGCTTTTAGTATAATCACAATCTTGTGTAGGCATCAGCTATCTCTAGTTCTACACAATACTTCTAGCCTCTCTCCAAGGGAGACTCCATTCATATTACACAGTGACCCCTTATTTTCTCTTCTCAGGCCCCTGAAAACAACTAGCTTCCCTTCTTCTCCAGTGGTTTGTTTTGAGTAGTTCACATTATAATAATAATGATCGTAATTATGTTAGCATTCTGTTGCTGTGACAAATACTCAGAAAAACAAATGGAGGAAAGATTTGTTTTGGTTCCTGATACTGGAGGAGGTTTTGATTCCATGGCTTTATGGGTCCGTTGTTGAGGAGCCTGTGCTGATATAGAACATTATGATGCCTAGAGGACATTTCAGAGCAAAGTTGCTCATGGTATAGAATCCAGGAAGTGGGACAGAGACAGGTAAATGCTCCCAGAGCACTACCCACCAACTATAGTTTCCATCCTTTGCATTCAGCTGTGAACTGGTCAGTGGACTCCTTGAGCTGAGGTACCCGGGACCAAGCCTTTTAGCACATAAACCCCTCGCAGTTCATGTCCAGAGCAAAACAGTGACTTTAGTGTCCTATGTTTTTCCTTTGGTGTAATGTTTTTTCCCTAATTTACACTTAGAAAAATACTTGTGTATGTGTGTGTGTTTGCACATGAGTACTTGCCATAACACATGTAGAGACGACAGGACAACTTGAAGGATTTGGTGTCCACTTCTACCATGTAAGGATCTGGGGAACTAACTCAGGCTATCAGGCTTTGCATCAAGGGCCTTTCCCAGGGGCATCTCAGTGTGCTAGCATTTGTAGGTTCATCTATGAGTTATGGAGAGATTACAGTTTGCTTATCTGATTATTAACCATTGATAGACAGCTTGGTTGTTCCCATATTTTGGCTATTAGAAACAGTGTTGATAGTAAACTTTGGGTTTTAAATGCCTGTTTGAATCTATGCTTTCAATTCTTTTCTTATATACCTGGAAGCAGAATTGCTGGGTCTTGGTAATTTTGTTTAGGCTTTTGAGTAACTTTTATATTATTATTTCCCAAAGTGGCTGTAAGATATTTATATTCCTACCACCCATGTATGGAATTTTTTTGCGAGTGGTTATCTTTTTTTAGTGTAGCTATCCTAGTAGGTACAAACTCTGTTTATATCTTCTTTTTAAAAAATGGTGTGTGTGTGTGTGTGTGTGTGTGTGTGTGTGTGTGTGTGTACATGCATGTTCGAGGCCAGCTTGTCCTACAGAGTGAGATCCAGAACAGCCAGGATTACACAGAGAAACCCTGTCTCAAAACCTGAAAAATAAAGTAATAAACCAACAACAAAACCCAAGGATAAAAATCCACTCCGTGGGTGCTTTATCTCTCACTTTCTTCAAGGTGCATTTGTATCATGAAATCCAACATCTCTATTTGGTTCTCTCCAAGAAACACTTGAATAAGATTCTAGCATATTTATGATTGCTACTCTGCTGCTAGTGTCACAGAAACCATTTGGGAAATGCTCATGTTTTGTGAGGAAGGCTTGTTTTCTGCAGAGAGGCAAGAAGTTTTGGAAAGCACTGGAAGGGAGATTTTCCTGTGTTTTCAGTTCCGCTGCTCTGCTCTTGAAGTTCTTCATGTAGAACAGTCAGGGTGTGCAGGGGTAGGCACTGGAAGAATCAAAGTCTCCAGGTTCTTTTTCTTTACATCAAAAGAGAATCTGAGTTACAAACTAGGAAGGTCTGAACCTTTGTTCTCAGCTATTGATGATAACACTTAAAACTGGATGGCCTTAGGAGTGTTAAAATTCTTTATTTCTGATGAGAACGGTTCGGGACGATTAGTACATCTGGAAAAAGCTTTGGATTATTGGTACTCTCGTATGATTTATTCTCATCCTCATCTCCCTTACCTTCCCTCCTCTTTTCTCCCCTGCCCCCATCTTTTCTTTCTCTTCTTTCCTCTCCCCTCTCCAAGGTCTCATCATGTAGCCCTGGCTGTCCTGTAATTTACAGAAGTCCACCTGCCTCTACCTTCTGAGTGCTGGGATTAAAGGTGTGCAACACCATATCTGGCCTATGGCCTCACTTTTTATATGAGAAGAGAGTGTGTGTGTGCTTGTGAGCATGTACACTGTGTGTGTGTGTGTGTGTGTGTGTGTGTGTGTGTGTGTGTGTGTGTGTGTGTGGTGTGCTTGTGAGCATGTACACTTACCAAAAGGGAAAAGCAGGGTCCCACAGTCATATATAGTTCCTCAAACACACACTACTGAAAAATAACCTAAAATTGCAAGTCTCCAGTCCTTTTACTTCTACTTTAGGAGAGATTTACTACCTTGGGGCAGAAAGGGGAATGCAAGTTTTGTTCAACAAATTATTTTTTCAGAAGCAATACAAACCCAGATAATTTGCTGGATCAAGGTACAAAGGAAAAATGGGAAGTCAGAATGCCTTGCTTTCTGCTGACTCAATACCTGAGCTTTGCCAAGGAAAAGAGGGAAGAAACATTTGTGCTATTCTGTCCATCTTGTACTAACACACCTAGACTGTTTAAGAGTTCACCTCTGACCGGCTTGGGGACCAATTTACATATTACAATTTGAGGAAGGACGTTCTAGGTTCCAAGTGCCTCCCTTATGTGGAAAGGCACTTTCCATCAGTGGGACACTGAAGTATTGTTCTCATTGCTACAGTGATTTCAGAGCATGTGCTGTGGACCTGCCTATGAAGCTCTGTGATTTAGTGGTAGGGCTGATTTCCCATGTTCGAAGTGGGAAGATAAGGACAGTTTCTTAAAGAAATGAAACTTCAGGATATACTTGATTGGCTGGTAGCATTTTAGCTGGTATATTTTAGATGGCGTGACCTGTATGAGCATAGACAGGACCAGAAAGCTGGAGGTGGAAGCACTTTGGAAGCTATTGAGGTATCGTCTTGGTGTGGGATATAGAATTCTTACAAGAAGGAACTGAATATACTGAAGTGGCAGAGTTAAAGCAGGACAGACTATAGGGATCCTTGAATGATCTACGGTTTATTTATTTCTATAGTCTATGGGGAACCCCTCAAAGTGTGAGAGCAAGGATGGATGTTAAGTAAAACACTTCAGCAAAACCACCTAAAAATACAAGGTGGACAGAATAAAATTGGGGCTTACCATAGGACAGATGTGGTGCTGGCAAGAGTGACAGCTGGTGTGGTTTGCTTTGGTACTGCTGGTTTCTCAAGGCTCCTTCTGAAGTGCCTGCTTTTGCTCCACTCCTTTTGTAAAGAAAGAAACAGACAGAGGTAAAGGGATTTCCCCAGAGCCATGCAGATGGAAAGTGGCAGTGCTCTTACTGCTGGGCCTTTAGATGGTGAGCCTCACAGTTCAGTGAGAGCTTAGTCAGTATAACGTGACATAGGGAATTGTTCTTAACAGTGTGTCAGCCGCTGCATTTTACTGCATAGGAGATAGTGAGTCCCACGTTATAGCTGAATGTTGGGCAGTTTTTCCATTTTGTTTTCATAACTTAAACTCTTCTATTTTTTAAAAAATTATCCAACCTAAAGACTTTAAAGATTTCAAATCAGGGTTAGCATTATACTTAGGTAGCTATTAATCATCTAGAAATATTTGGGTACTATTGATTACATTTTGTGAATTACCTTTATGTTATAATTTATAAACTTGTGCTTTTAAATTTTTCTCTCATATTAAGGAGTTTGCTCTAATTGATGACTGTTTCTGTGGTATTAGTATACCCCCCCCCACACACACACACGTAAGAAGACCAACCAAATAAAGGCTTTGAACTGTAGTAAGCAATGAGTATGAATACAGGTTAAGTCTTCAGAAAGATATCACCTTTCTGTCTATACTGTTGTAATTTTCCTTACTATTTCTAAATTTCTACTTGCTTGTCAGCAATCCTGACTATTGAGCTAGTGAATTGAATTTAGACACCTTTTCCCCTCTACTAGACTAGTGTTGCTGCAAAGGTCCATCACTAGAGAGAGCACAGTTAAGGAAAGGCCTGAGGGACCCCTCACACAGAGCAGAGCCCAGGCACTCTGGTGAAGACAGAAGGAAGAAAGGTCTTGCCAGAGGAACAAGAAAATGCTCTGTATATTTTAGTGGAATTAAAAAAAAAAAAAAAAAAAAAGGCAAGGCAGTCCTAATTCGGCAAATGGGATTTTCTTGTTACTCAAATAACTCGAAACCTTTGAAGTTGATAATAAAGTATCTCTATTACCTACCCTGTGAGCTCATACATAAATATACTTAGCTTACTGCTCTCCAGGTTTATTAAAATATTGTATTGGGACTAGTGGTTTCCCAGAATAAAACTGCTTGTGCAAGCTCTTGAATTTTAGTATGTTTTAGGAGGTTCAGACTCTTTTACACTGTGTACAGAAGGTGGGCAGATGAACTTCTGCTTCTGTCTTACTGTGCATTATGACACTTTGAATGAACCATGTGTGGGTGAGTTTACCTCGACGAGAGTTGTAATATAGACTGTGGTGTTAGGCCTGCACCTCCTAGGAATGCCCCTCACTTGGAAAGTGAAGGGCCTGCTTTTTCTTTCTTTAATGTGTCTTTGAAGGGATGAAATGGTCAGAATTTGGCAGCATTTAAGAAAAAAAGATTTATTTTTATATATGTACATATTCCTGCCTGGTTCCCACAGAAGCCAGAAAAGAGCATAAAATCACCTGAACTCAAGCCTCCATATGGGTGCTGGGAATTGAACCCACATCCTCTGGAAGAGCAGATAGGGCTTTCAACTGCAGTTTTATTTTTAAGCTGTGTACATTCTGATTGGTATGGGCAGCTTTTAATATAGATGTTTTGATAAATGCTTAATTGTTCATTTTTTGTTTATTCTATGAAATTATTTTTACCTTGATGCCTTAACATGTAGTAAGCAATCAGGAACTGCTTGGTAAATTGCAACCTCCTTATTCAAATCTTATAAAATATGTATCATTTAATGTATAGGCAGGTACTAAGGTATTAGAAGTATTGATTTTGTACAAGACACACTAGCATATCATAACAGTGTATTAAATGTGTATGAGTTGTAGCCAGCGTTGGTGGCACACGCCTTTAATCCCAGCACTCGGGAGGCAGAGGCAGGCGGATCTCTGTGAGTTTGAGACCAGCCTGGTCTACAAGAGCTAGTTCCAGGACAGTCTCCAAAACCACAGAGAAACCCTGTCTTGAAAAACCAAAAAAAAAAAAAAAAAAAAAAAAAATGTATGATTTGTATGGGCCATTTTCTTTATAGTTTGAGAGTGAGTATGGGGGGTGGGTGGAATATTTAGAAACAAGGTCATAGTGTCTTTCCTGAGAGGAAAAAGTAAGTTTTTGGATTTCTATTGTATTATTGTTCACAAACAATGTTCTTTGTATAAGGAATACTTTCAAAAGCTTGCCAACATTTGAATAGCAGACACACTTTCTTACTGTCTCAACTTTCCGTTTTGCTTTCATTGGTGACTCCTTCAAACTACTAATTAGGAGACCTAAAACAGCTGTGGATAATACCAGACTCTGCCTTTCTAGAAAGTATTAGGGCTTTTGATGGATGGTAAAGACAAAGAGGACCTGGCCCAGAAATTCCAGGAACTGCTTGTCAGTACATCCTCTTTCATTTGGTAGTAAATATCATTTGATAAGAACTCAATCTTATGCAAGTCACTTACAGTATTTAAGCTTGGTGCTTTCAAAGGACCTGGCCTTATCTCAACTTTACAGACTAGAAAAGTGACATACTGGGATACTAGGGAACCTGCTCAAGGTTGCACATTTGTAAGTGAAAGAGCTGGTATCAATTCAGCACTAAGAGACTGGCTTTGGAGCCCCACCTCCCCTTCCTTCTCTTGTTTGTTGGGTTTTTTGTTTTGTTTCATTGGTTCATTTTTTGAGAAGTTATCTCTATTATGTAGTACTGGCTGTTCTGGAACTCACTGTACAGATCAGACTGACTACTGGTATTAAAGACGGATTCCACCACACTTAGCATCTTTCTCGGTTATAAATAACACAACTTTGATGGTATACAACAGAGAATGTTGAAGCAATGCACTAGAGAACCTCTGGCATATCCCGTGTCCTTTGTAGGTGATCAATAGCTATTATAATGCTTACTAACTGTCATGGTGCTGAGATTTAGTGCTTATAATTTTAAGCTCTGTTCTGCTTTGGTATACCAGTTAAAAAACTTTGAAAACAAATTATCAAGGAGAAATTAGAAATTGAAGTACTATAAATTGCCATATAGATCCTCATTGGTTAGAAGTTCTATCATTGTGAAAGTAGAAAACTCAAGCAATGGACTGAGGAAGTGAGACCAAACTTCATGTTTACCATTCTTCCTTTTATTTTCATTCTCACCCAATACTTTCAGTAACCACAGCATTTGTACTCAAGATGCAAGCTCCTTGTGGTACCCAAGTTTTGTTTTTTGGTTTTTTTTTTCTTAGTATCAAATAGCTATGGTCTTGGTATTTACATGGTTGTGTTTCTAAGCTTTAAGTGAGCAGTTCCAAGGAATTCAAATTTTGTCTTAAATGTAGAATTACAAAATTAAAAGTAATAAATTATATGTATTGTATCTTGGGAAATATTCAGGTAAATGTTTCAGTCATTCAGGATTAATGAAAAATTTGAATGTGCATTGGAGACACACAAGCTATGTTGAATTATTAACTGGTAATAATGTGTTTTTAACCTTTTATTTTTCTCATTGATACTTTTATATAGGAAGTTAAAACTTACAGATATATATACAGATATATATATCTATATCTATATATAAATATAGATATAGATATATATATCTTCCAGTTATCTCCATCAGTTTTGGTTACATCTATCCCCTGGCATTAGGTTCCAGGATCCCCCACAGATACCCAAATTGATAAGTGTTCAAGTCCCTTTTATAAAAAGGCATGTAAGCTACATACATCCTTCCATATATATCAGATCATCTCTGGCTTACTTATAATACTCAGTAAAATGTAAATTATATGTGAACAGTTATAACACTGTAGGGAAATTTCTTAAAAACTATACATGTTCAGTATAGATAACAATTTTAAAATTATCAAAAGCATATTTTCAGCCTGCAGTTAGTAGAGTCTGTAGGTGTAAAGCCTGAGGGTTCAAGGAACAACTGTCCTTGATAAGCACTCATCAGATTTGCTTTTTGGATTTCTTTGCAATCCAGGGGAAAAATACATATTAATATCTAAATATGTCTAGTCAGAAATTGTATTTATGCTTTATTTATTTAAGACAAATTCTTACTGTGTTTTTCAGTTTGGGCTGGGAACTACTACAATGCACTTACTCTTGCTTCAGACTCCCAGTACCTGGGGACTCTGGGCACATACTGCCACACCACACCCAGCTCAAGCTTTTTTGTTGATGTTTTCCAGATAGGATTTCTCTGTGTAGCTTTGTAGACCACGCTGGCCTCGAACTCACAGAGATCGGCCTGCCTCTGCCTCCTGAGTGCTGGAATTAAAGGCGTGTACCACCACCTCCCTGCTTTTTTTGGTTTTTTTTTTTTTGAGGCTGGGTTTTTCTGTAGCTTTGGAGCCTGCCTTGGAACTCACTGTGTAGGCCTCTGCCTCTCAAGTGCTGGGATTAAAGGCGTGTACCACGACTGTCCAGCCAGCTCAAGCTTTTTAATTTGCACCTAAATCAAAACATTTTCACTGAGTCCTGATTTTAATATATTGTGAAAATGTTATGTTTCCGTACTCACTTTTGTTATTATTTTTTGTTTGTTTTGCTTTTCAAGACAGGGTTTCTCTGTAGCTTTGGAGCCTGTCCTGGAACTCACTCTGTAGACCAGGCTGTCCTGGAACTGTCCTGGATCCTTCTCCCTCTGCCTCCTGAGAGCTGGGATTAAAGGCGTGCACCACCACGCCTGGCTCTGCAATCACTTTTGTTTTCATTTAAATATTTTAAAGGTTTTTGTGAATAGACATTTCTTCAACTGAGAACTTGGTTGCCTCTCTTACTAGATATTTTCGATTAAAGACAAGTAATAGTAACAGTAAGTAAAGTTCACCTCTTCCTCTCCTAGTTTTGAAAGCACCTGTAAGCAAGAGGCTTTGGATAGAAGAGTGAAACATTATCACATACAGTTTTGCCTCCAATTTTCACATTTACTATAGGCTCCTGGTGGGGTCCTCTGCGACGAATGCTTTAGTTGTTTGATGATCCTCAGTTCATCTCTTAAGCAAAAGATGTGTATGTGTATATTGAGGGGAGGGTGTTAGATTTATGTGCTAGTGCCTAATTTAGTGATTAAAGTCTGACTGAACAGAGTTGTTCTTTTTATATTCCCTAAACCATGGGCTCTCATCTGATCCTAAGAAATACCACCATAGTGACAGACTAACAACTCAAACTGATACACTGATTTCGTGGGTCCCTTCTTGCTTAAGAAGAAATTCAAGTTCCCAGGACACACAGTGTGACCTTCAGTTGTGGGCATCGAGGTACACATGTGAGGATTCTCATGTGCAGTAAGGGCTTGAGGCCCACACCTGAGCTAACACCTGGGCGGCATTTTCACACTTGACGGTGGCTCCTTAGTTGCTGGGCCGCCACGCAGTGGCGGCTTCCCATTCATGCTTCAGCTACTGTGCAGCTGCCCGCGAGCTCAGAGAGAAGCACTGGTGCCCGAGGCTCAGGAGGGAGGGCCTCGGCGACGCACTAGTCGCTGCGCCGGGGCCGACCGGCCGGCTCTTCCATAGGTGGCTGCGTTTCCGACTTCGCCCTGGCTCCACTCCGGGGGCTTGACGTGCAAACTTCGCCGGAGCGAGCAGAGAGGGAGGGACCGGCGAGGGGGAGGAGGCGACAGGAGGCGCCTCCGCTTAAGGGAGCCGGCCGGGCGCCGCCGCTCGGACGGACGCGCGGACGGAAGGAAGGAGCGGGGCTGCCGGCAGGCCCGGCCGGGATGCGAGCGGCCGCAGGCAGCGGGCGGGCCGAGGCCGCGGTAGGGTGGTCGCGGCGCTGGCGTCCCGAGGCAGGCGGGCCGGCCGGGCCGGGTAGCCAGCGCCGCAGTGGCGGCCGCAGCCGGCGCCCTACGAGGGCCGCAGGAGGCGAAAGCGAAAGCCAGCTGCGCCGCGGACTTTGCGCCCGGGCGGGGGCCGCGGCGGGGGGGCCGGGGGCTGTCAGCAGCACCGGCCTGCGGGCCGCGCACGCCGCCGGAACTCCGCGGCGCCTCCTTAAAAGCTGCCCCCGCGCCACTCTTTTCCCCCTTTTTGTTACATTGTAGGAGCGGAAAGAATGTCGGAGCGGGCCGCGGATGACGTCAGGGGGGAGCCGCGCCGCGCGGCGGGCGGAGCAGCGGCCGCCCGGCAGCAGCAGCAGCAGCAGCAGCAGCAGCCGCCACAGCCTCTGCAGCCCCAGCGGCAGCACCCGCCGCGGCGGCCCCACGGCCGGAGGACGGCGGCTCCGGGGCCGCCGCCACCACGGCCGCCGCCATGGCGACGGTGGGGGAGCGCAGGCCCCTGCCCAGTCCCGAAGCGATGCTGGGACAGTCGTGGAATCTGTGGGTGGAAGCTTCCAAACTTCCTGGGAAGGATGGTGAGTGTCCACGCCTCCCCGTTCCCCACGCCCCCCGCTCCCCCACTCCAGCCCCGCTCCACTTCCCCGCGCCGTGTCCTGTGACCCGCCCCCTTGGGGGGTCAGAGATGCTATCTTTTGCTGGGTGTGGAACGCAGAGGTGCCCACACCTACCCTATGCGTGCGTGATCGTGCGTCACACTCCTGGCCACTGACCTGCCTCTCCCCTCCTCCTGTGTGTGTGTATCTCCTAGGGACCGAATTGGATGAAAGTTTCAAGGAGTTTGGGAAAAACCGCGAAGTCATGGGGCTCTGTCGGGAAGGTGAGTCCAGCCCCCCTGGTGGAGTTTGTACCCAACCCTGGGGAAGTTTTCTTGTTGCTTCTGCCCACCTTCCCTGCTTGCCACATTGTGGATGCTGCTGAAGAGGAGGGAAGGGGGTGGATAGAACATTTGAGAAAGTCTAGTATCTAGGGGTTCCCTGTAATGGGCAGTGAACTGGATCCCCTCTAGAAACCTGGGTGCAATAAGAACAGCAATTCAAAATGATGGACATAGTAAACCTGTAGGAAATTTAACCTACATCTTTTCAGTTCAGACCCTTCAGTTCAGACCTTGTTTTGGAAAGCACCCCAGGAGGAAAGAGTTCTTCTCAGTATTGAAAAGTAGTTCCACACAAGTTTGAGAAGAAACCTTGACGAACCCTGGGTTTCTTAAGGCAAAGAGTGAATTTTGAACATTATTATTATTTTATTTTGGGTTTTGGGGGGTTTTTTTGAGACAATTTTTTTTCTGTGTAACCGTGACTGTCCCAGAATGAGCTTTGTAGACCAGGCTGGCCTCGAACTCAAGTGATCTGCCTTCTTCTGTCCACCAAGCAGAGGGACCAAAGGCATGGCCTACCACGCCTGGACATTTGAACTTTAAAAATCAAAGTATTTTATCCCCGTTTTCTTGTTTGTGTGGGATTTAAAGCAAAAGCTTAGGATGCTGCTGTAAGATTGTCACAACCAAGAGTGTACTCTGTAGGAATTGTGTGATTATTTGGCTCTGCCAGATAAGGACACAGAAATCCAGAATTTCTACTACCTTTAGCTGTTTGGTGGAAGGCTACTTTAGGTGGCTAAAGGTATTCTGTCAATGAAAGTCAGGTTAGGTAGCTGGATTAGATTGACAGTTCCCTTTTCTGTGAATCCTAATGCTAGCTGGGCACTGGATGATGAGAAAGGTCATGGCCTTGAGTCAAGTTTGGGATACAGAGTACAGAGTTTACATATGCGTGTGCAATTTGATTTCTCACCTGTAGCTGTTTATTTTGGCAGAGTTTTGTTCAGGGCCCAAGAAGTAGAACTTTGGCAGCTGGATTTCTAAATGCAGAACTGGCTCGTTACACTATAGTCACAGTTGCTGCAGGTTTTAGCTCTTACCTTTTCTTCCTTTCCCTGCTTTGGCTTTTTTCAGCTGGCCACTTGGTCTGTTGGTATTGCCAAGAAGAATAACACTGGTGGCAGCCCTAGGAGTGCTTCCAGTTGGAAGGGATTGTAGAGCAAATTAGCTGATTTTCAGTGAGAATTGCTGTGCTGTTTGAGGGCAGAGGGAAAACACAGGACTAGTTGGTGATGTTGCAATAGGAAAAATCAGTTGTTAGTCCGGTTTTAGTGTTGACTTGGCAGTCTGCCTGGGCTTGAAAAATTAAAATCACTAGGTGGCAACCCTCGTAGGAAGCGGTAGACTAGAGCTTTAAGGACCTAATCATAATCACTCTTGCTCTTAGTTTTCATTCCTGGTGTGGATGGATTTCCCTTAAATGGCTTCTACGTCTCTAACACAGGATACAGATTATAGGTAATTCCCTGTACAGGACAGATGTGTTTCTCTGAACGCCTTGATCTCCGAGGCTCAACAAAATTTAGTGGCTGAACCCATTTTTGTTCTATTTCATATCTCCTAATGGGAATATACTCAAGAGGGTTTTCATAAAGCTCTAAAATCTCGTAGCTACCTGCAGAAGGCTAAAGGGGGTCATGAACCTGCTTGTATTACCAATCTGTTAGAGTTTGTTAGAGGGTTAGAGGTTGTTGTGGGTGGTTTTTGTTGTTTGTTTTGGGCAGGTCTCCCTATGTAACTCTTACTGTCCTGTAACTCACTGTGTAGATCTCCAGCCTCTGCTTCCAGAGTTCTAGAGCTCTGGGATTAAAAGTGTGTACTACTATATGCTTTATGCCTTTTAAAGCTGCTCTTCATTTGAAAGATGCTCAGTTATCAGGTTGGCTGGAATTTAGGCTTGTATAATTTGAATAAAGACTGAAGTTAGTTCAGGCAGTTCTTCATTTGTGACTGAAAGTCCAATCTTAATGAAAGATTGGGGCTACCTTGACCTTTAAAAAAGGCCAGGGAAATAGTTTGTGTTGGTAAAACACTTACTATGCAAGGCTGAGGACCTGAGTTTGATTCCTAGAGCCCACATTACCCAGCCATTCCCCACCAAAAGCATGCCTGTTGGAACATGCTTTAAATCCCACTGCTGAGAAGGAGGGAGGGGTATCCCTGGGGCTTCCTGTCCAGACAGTCTAGTCCATTTGGTGGGCTACAGGTTTGTGAGAAAGCATGTTTCAAAAAAGAAAGAGAGAGAGAGAGAAAGAGAGAGAGAGAGAGAGAGAGAGAGAGAGAGAGAGAGAGAGAGAGAGAGACAGAAGAAGAAAGAAAAAAGGTGAAGTGGGCAGTGGTGGTGAATGCCTTTAATCCCAGCTCTTGGGAGGCAGAGGCAGGTGGATCTCTTAAGTTTGAGGCCAGCCTGGTCCACATAGTGAGTTCCAGGACAGCCAGGGCTACAGGGCTACACTGAGAACCCTGTCTTGAAAAACCGAAAACAAACAAAAAACTAAGGTGGATAGCTCCAGAGGAACTGACATCTTTGGTTAACTTCCCCACATAAATGTATGCATCTAAACACACCCAGCTTAACCCTTCAAAACAAAACAAAAAAAACCCAATGGAACAGACCTGTACTTTCTCTTGACATTGTCAGGACTTTTACCATTGTCTTTTTTTTTTTTTTTTTTTTTTTTTTTTTTTTTGGTTTTTCGAGACAGGGATTCTCTGTGGCTTTGGAGGCTGTCCTGGAACTAACTCTTGTAGACCAGGCTGGTCTCGAACTCACAGAGATCCGCCTGCCTCTGCCTCCCTAGTGCTGGAACTAAAGGTGTGTGCCACCAACGCCCTGCTTACCATTGTCTTAAGATTATCTCCTGCCAACAAATGATTTTGTGGAATTAAATCTATATGGATTGTTTTTATCAGTGAAGTTAAATTGAGAAGAAATATGTAGATAAGTTAATCATGTTAATGAAACACTTAAGTGAAAACTCCATTATGGAAGATCTATAGGATATATACCTGATTCTGTAATTCTTCAGTTTGTGATTATGAGCCAGTAAACAGCAAACATAGGGTGTGAAGTGAGTTGTTTCATCTCTGGAAATAACTTTCCCTATTTGGGAAAGGAGATGATAATACCTCTTTCCCAAGGTGAAAATAAGTAAGGTAGCATAAAATGACTTGTTGCACAGTGGCTTCTTTTGACCCTTTCAACTCCTGGTAGTGATAGAACTGACTTTGTAATTTGACCTTTATTTAGGCCATCTTTTCAACTTAGGACCCTTGAATGGGCTCCCTGGTATCAAAGTTCTCCTGAAAGTGTATGCAAAATAATGTGTGCTCCTACCTTCTGGGAAAAATGGCTGTAGCCACTTCCTGGATTTCTCAGTGCCAAAGTTCAAAACTGCAAAGTTGGATGCCCTTGTGTTTTCTCTCTTTTCTTTTGTAACTTGCTTTAGCCAGTTGATGCATGGCAATAACTGCCCCAAAACTGATGTTGTGGAAAAAGCTTGGTGGAAATAGCATCATCCCTGATTTAGCTAATATATCATGTCTCGTCTTTTAGCACAGTTGGCGGTTGTTAGGATATGTCAGTCAAATCCCATAGACCAGCCTGTTGCTCATCTGCATCCTGACTTCATATTGCCTATCACTTTTTTTTTATTGATTTATTATGTATATGGTGTTCTCCCTGTATGTATAACTGCAGGCCGTAAGACTGCATCAGATCTCATTATGGGTGGTTTCAAGCCACCATGTAGTTGCTGGAAATTGAACTCAGGACCTCTGGAAGAACAGCTAGTGCTCTTAACCACTGAGCCATCTCTCCAGCACCCATACTGCCTTTTTCTAAAACTTATAGTATTAGTTGACAGCACAATGGATTTTGGTGAGCTAAGGTTTAAATGACTGAACTCAAAAGATAAATTACCTTTTTTCTTTATGGTTTTAAATTGAAATTCCTTTTTTGGGGGGAGGGTTGCTTTTTCAAGACAGGGTTTCTCTGTGTAGTTCTGGCTGTCCTGGAACTCTCTTTAGACAAGACTGGCCTCAAACTCAGAGATCTGCCTGCCTCCTGCCTCCCAAGAGCTGAGATTAAAGGTGTGCATCACCACTACCTGGCTTAAATTGAAGTTCTACTTTAAAAGTTTCACAAATTGTTCATTTTTAAAAAGTGTTTAAATGGCATTTAAAAGTGTGAATAACTGGCTGGGAATTTGATGTTAATGTTTACATTGATAGGGAGACTTATAGGATAAAAATGTTAAATACTTGAATTTCAAAGCAACATTTTACAAATAGATTATGTCATGGTGGGAGTCAGCAGTGATGATGGGGCATTGTCTTTGCTTTGGGAATTCATCTCTAGCTTCAGTCTACAAATGGACTTGATACCAAGCCACCCTGCCTGAGCTTTCTTTTTTTCTGTTCTCTGTGACTCTTTGAACATGATTATGTGATGGCTCTTTTTTATTGAGTGCGTTCCTGGAAGCAGAGGCATTGTGGATGGATGCATTATCCAGCTTCTGTGTGCTGTTGGGCTCTGAACATTTTCCAAGAAATTAAATGGGACTACTAGGGAGGTTGGACTGAGGAGAAGATACCCATACTCCATATTCAGGCATGGGATTGGGGGTGTGTATAGGGCCATTGTGATTTGGCTCTGGGGAGGCCAGAGACTTTCAGTGCTTGGTATTGCTTTGCCCAGAATTTAGTTCCCACTCATATTTTCCAGAAAGGGTAAAGACATATGCTACCTCTTAGTTGTGATATTTAGACACAGGGAGTCTAGCAACCCAGAATTATGTCCTCATTTGTAATAGGGATGCTGTTTAGCAGAGTGGAAAGAGGTGAGCAGGTGCTCTGGGCAGCTAGGTGTTTTGTGTTTTGAAGAGAAGCTGGTGAGGTGGGTAGCCTCAACACAGCATTAACTCAGCAGTACCACCCTATCCTAGCTAGGGTTACTATTGCTACGGTAGAACACCATGGCCAAAGCAACTTGAGGAGGAAAGGACTTGGGCTTACACTTCCACAATTCATCATCAAAGGAGGTCAGGACAGGAATTCAAGCAGGGCAGGATCCTGGAGGCAGGAGTTGATGCAGAGGCCATGGAAGGAAGCAGCTTACTGGGTTGTTCATTATGGTTTGCTCAGATGTTTGTTTGGTGGTTTTGTTGTTGTTGTTTTGTTTTGTTTGTTTGTTTGTTTTGATTTTTGAAACAGGGTTTCTCTGTGTGGCCCTGGGTATTCTGGAGCTCACTCTGTAGGCTGGCCTTGAATTCTGAGATCTACCTGCCTCTGCCTCCCAAGTGCTAGGACTAAAGACATGCCAACACCCAAGCTACCCTGCTTTTTTTTTTTTACAGAACTCAGTAATGCTAGCCCAAGGATGTCACCATTTACAATGGGCTGGACTCTCCCCCATGGATCATTAATTAAGAAAATGCCCAATAGGGTTGTCTACAGCCTGGTTTTATGGAGGCATTTTCTTTCTTTCTTTTTTTTTTTTTTGATTTTTTTTCATTAATTTATTTTTTACATTTCAATTGTAGTTCACCCTCCCTCCCCTCCTCCTGCTCCCCTCACTTCACCTCCACCCCACCTCCCATCTGCTCCTTGGAGAAGGTAAGACCTCTCCTGGGAAGTTTTCTAAGTCTGGCCCATCATCTCACTGAGGTAAGACCAAGACACCTCTCCACCCCCAGACCCCTGTGTCTAGGCTGAGCAAGGTAACTCCATATAGAATGGGCTCCGCTAAGTCAGTTTATGCATTAGTGTTAGATCTTGAACCCACTGCCAGTGGCCTGGTGTGGATGGAGGCATTTTCTTAATTGAGGTTCCTTCCTCTCAAATGACTAGCTTTTGTCAAGTTGACAAAAACTGTCCAGCACACACCTTTTTCCTTTTCTAGTAGGAAAGATGGTTAACTGAAAATGGCTAGGCATTTATTTGCAATACTACCTTATAGCCATAAAATCCTTTTCCTGAAATACTTTATTTTTCTTTAGGGATTCTCATATTTGGTTCCCAAACCCAAGGTTTTCTTATGTATGATTTGAAACACAGAAAAACAGAAATTATTTTCGTGAGCCTTCTTGTAGCCATCACGGGACTCCAGTGACTAATGAGTCATGGCCCAGTCTTGCTTCATCTCTGCCCCACAGTGAATTATTTTGAAGCATTATCACAGTCATCATAGCATTTTGTCTTCTTTCTGTCTGATTGTTTAGGCTTCACGCTGTGTTATATAAAATGGAGTCCTTATGTATGTTATCACTTTGTTTTGAGGCATCTAGGGTTGCCATTTCTCTGATGTCCCTTTTGTGTAAGAATTCTGCAGGTGACAGTCCTTATAGTCTATTTACATGTAAACTGGAGATTTAAACCAAACCTCTTAAGGTATCATTGAAGTCTGCATTCTTTGCCTTTGAAATACCTAGGAGCTTGTTGTATGTGAATGCCCTTTGGAGGTGTGCTTAGGTGGTCTGGTTGTACAGTGTAGGCTCTCTGCAGATGAACAGCAGTGCTGCAATGATGAAGTAGATTGCCTCACTTGAGACTGTCTGCAGATGAGCAGCAGTGCTGCATTGATGAGAGCAGCTACCTGCCTGATAAGACAGCATCCGTGTGCACTCTATATGTAGCTGAAGAGTATGCAGGTATGCACAGGACAAGGAACCTTGAGAGATCCAGACAGGCACTACTCACTACTCCCCCAGGCTTCCTTCATGCCTCTAAGCACCATAATGTATTCCAGGCAAACTATAGTCTGAGGTTCAGTACTGCCGGTTACTTTTTATGTGGCCAAACAATTGAAAGAAAAACTTGAAGATGGCATTATAACATGTGGCAATTATGTGACATTCATCTATCAGTGTCCTCTAAGGAAAACTGTGTTGGGACAAGACCACAGGCAATCATTTACTTACATCTGTGGCTTCTGTCTCCACACTGTGCACAGCAGTTGGAGGGTTGGGGGGCTAGGGGGGTGTGCAGCACAACTTATGACCTCAGCTCTTTATTGTCTGGTCATCACAAGAGAAGTTGACTGGCCCTATCCTCATAAGTTCTAGGTTGATGAAAGGGAACCCTTCCACTGAACATGCTTGATATACTCTTTAGGCATTCTATATTGAGGGGGGTGAAGCTGTGTTCCTAAGCCAAAGCTTATTTGCTGTTGGAAGATCTGAGTTAGAAGGAGCTACATGGAGAGGAAAATGGCTGTGCTTAAGGTAGTTCCTTGTCTTATCCAGTTTTTCTTTAAGTTAATTTTTTTGAGGCAGTCTCTTTATATATTGTTGACTGGTTCAGAACAGTATAAATCATATGTCCTTGAATTCAAAGAAATCCTCCTGCCTTGGCTCCCAATTGCTGGCCATGCCCAGCCATGTCTTATCTAATTTAAAATTTATTAATTTTTAGTTTTTCAAATCACTTTATTCTGATTCACTCACTAATAGAAATATCACACAAGTCATTCAAAGAAAGCATTTCACACTTTCCTAGTCACGAACTCTCATCCACTTTGGCCATATATCTTTGCTTTCTATGGTAAATACTTCCTAGATCAGTTCACATATGGAGCAATAGAACTTTTATTATCCTGGTTTCCAGGAATACTGGGCCATGACAGTGATGTTTAGATTCTATTAAGTTGCAATAATAACACAAAATTCAGAAAAAGGAGCATAGAAGTTTTGCAAGATTTTTTTCTTTTAAACTCTTGAGAGCCTCTTCTATCATTTAGTTGGCTTAGTGAAACCAGAGTTTGTATGAGGTCTTTGGGAATTACAGGAAGGCTTTATTTGAAAGAAAAACTGTTTTGATTAAGAAAGGTAGACTGCACTTATAGATCCCATGTCTTTATGATTTTGTGTTTGCTAAAATACATAATAACACTTAGCATAGTTCATGCTTAATTCCCAAGCCTTGGGTGACTCGGTTTATGGAAACTGCAGAGCTGGCTGCTGTGAGCTGTATTTTGTTCACTTTTTACAGGTTCTTGTGAACTATCTCAGAAGGAAAGAATGAGGAATGTACATACCACTATGGTGTATGACCTAGAATGATGCAGGCTCCTAGTTTTGCTAGGGGAGTTTCAAGACAGGGTTTCTCTGTGTAGTCCTGACTGTCCTGGAAGTCACTCTATAGACCAGGCTGGACTCAAGCTCACAACTCACAGAGATCTGCCTGATTCTGCCTCCAAAGTGCTGGGATCAAAGGCTTATTTTTACTTTTCTACAGTTTACTATTTTCTTTGCTCTTTCCAATACAATTTTTAAAGTTAGTGTACTAAATAATGTACTTCATTATGACATTTTCGTACATACACGTCAGTGTACTTTATTCAGGTCAAGTTTAGTGAATATGTTTAATGCTATAGTTATTAACAGTAATGTGTCATCTACCACATTGTCTCCGTTTTAGAGATGAGAAAAAAAGTTTCAGGGCTATGAAGTAATTCACCAAGATCTCAAGGCACGTAACCTTTCACCCGGGGTATGCCTGCTCTCTAGCCTACATGCTTAGCCACCTGAGTTGCTGAGCCATTCCACGTGTGTGAGCAGGTCAGCCTAGCCTTGGTTTCCTCATGTGGTGAGAAATGTGAACTTTTAGTAAACAAGTCTCTCAGCTGCTACAGCTTCAGTGAGCCTCCAAGGAGTGTGAACTGTGTGCTTTAGGAATGATTGTCTTCTGTGGAGTGTGAAGTGTGCTCTAGACATGATCGGCTTTTAAGAGAGAAAGTAAAAGCTAAGATTGTAGCAGATAGTAAATACAATCATCTGGGATTTGTACCTTTAAAAAAACATCCTTTTTTTTTTTTTTTAAAGGATTCTGGAGAAGTGAAATTTCACTCTAACATTCTCTCAGTGCAAGATTGCTTTTAATCACATTGATATTCAAACTTTATGGCAGTAGTCTTAATAAATGTGCCCCTGTGATTATTAAAGTATATTTTGATTGAAGTTCTAAGGAGAAAAAGAACCTATTAGTAGACTTAACAGTCGGAGCTACTCTACTTTTGAGAGAAAGGCAGAGGGTTACATTTTTATTCATCTTATACAGCAGGTATTATAAATGAGCAAAGGAAAGAAAAGAATGATTCAGGCACTAATAATGTGTAACTAGGTTCGACATTCTTACTCCTCTTTGTAACAAAGACTCTGGGAGCGTGAAATGCTTTTTCTCTTGCATATGGCAAGGAGATATTAACAGCCGTCACCAGCTAGAATAAAACCTCCGGTCAGAGACCATTTCTGTCCTAGGTTTTATCATATTTTTCTGTGATATTGGGCTCTAATGAAAACTGGAGGTTTTTTTTAATTCTTTTTTTTGTTTTCATTGATTAGAAAAATATATAACCAATGAGTGTGTTAGGCTTTATATCTTAAACAAGGATGTGTGGAGATGTGTGGAGAACCCAACATAGTTAGCACCATTCATGTGTAGGCTCGCCATCGAGACATGAGAGTTTTTGGCTAAAGGATAGCCCTCTGACTTTGAAAGTGCTTACCCTTAGGAAGCACTTATGTCGAACTTGTCTTTATTTTGCTCATTTCCATATGGGCTTTCCAGATATCAGTATCCGTAATGAGATAAGTAACTATAATGTTTGAGAACCACAGTGCTGAATCCTGGTCTTCAAAGTGTATTCAGAGATTGTGTGCAGGCATTAGGTACTGTAGAAAAAAGGTGCCATATGGCATATTTACCGACATTAGTTTTATAGAAGCAGTATTGGGAACTTCCATTCCAGAGTTAAATCTGTGTTCAGATCTTACCTCAAGCAGGGACATGATTTTAAAAAGTTGCATTTCTTTACCAGGTCTCCATTGACTACATGTAAATAGATATGAGTATACCTGCTAGATGGGAGCATTTGGTGACACTGCAAATTGTCAGTAATGAAAACACTGCCTTCAATTAAGTGCTCCTAAAGAGCTGTCAAGGAGCAACAGAAAGTGAAATGCTAGTTTTAACAGACAAGATACAGTGTGAGGAAACCAGCAGTCTTAGATTGCTGGCCAGAGAGTATCAAATGAGCATGAGTTTTATGCTTCTTGGTAGGAGGAAAGTCACAAGTGGGAAGTGATATTCTTCCTACCATTCACAGTCTCTCTTCTCTGTGACTTGCAGAGGGAAGCCCAGTGCTAGTGTTTACTCTTTTCTGTTCGGACAGTTTGGCATATACTTTTTTGAGGGAAGCCTTTAGTTTGTACATATTCAGACTCCTTCCTGGAATGCTTTCCAGACCCTATTTTCTAGGCAGAAAAAGATTAACTATAGGCAACAGAATAACTTGTCCAACCCTGCATTGGAAAATGATCAGAGACAGAAATGAGCACACTGTGATTTTGTATATGGAGAGATAATCTGGGGTTTTCTGCCTTATGAGGGAATTTGGAAAATTACCTTTTCAATTCTTGAATATTTCCATTTTATTTCTAGTAGTTCTCCATTTAAGTTACTCTATAAACTTACTATATAAAAAGTGTCTTTATAGTGGGAAAATGTTGCAGAAGTCTGTTTTGTGTGTGTGTGTGTGTGTGTGTGTGTGTGTGTGTGTGTGTGTGTGTGTGTGTGTGTGTGTGTGTCCTGGAACTATCTGTGGACTAAGCTGGCCTCAGACTCACAGAGATTACCTACTTCAGCCTCCCAAGAGCTAGTCCTCAAGGAGGAGGCTTTCAGATTAGTTCCTGCTCATAGGTCTCTGGGTTCTGTTTCTAAAGTGCATGATTTTTTCAGCAAGAGACTTAAGTTTCACTTCTGGGGGGCAATCAAGGGCAGTAGCAATAGGCTCTGTGATTTGGGAGTCTCTTGGACAGCCCTGGCCAATACTTCAAAAGAGGGCTTTTCATGTCTGGTAGTGGGGTTTTTGTTAGATGGTCTTTGGTTCTTGGAGAAACCATTGTTACTCAGATGAGTAAAGTTCATTAAAACTATATATGCATATCTACATACAGAATTACATTTTTAGGTAAATAGTCAATAGTATTATTGCTTACCATTTTTTTCAGACACCTTTAATTGTTATTTCATCTTTTCTATATTTTCCTTTCTCCTCCTTTCCTTGAAAAACCCTTCTTTCTATTTCTCCTGTCAGATCATTTGTATCCTGCTATTGCTCTCCACCATCTTCTCTATTACCTCCTCCTCCCCCCAGAGAACAACCCTTTCCCTGATGATGACTTATATCTTGGTACCCCCTCCTTATTGCTCCTCTCGAGGCGGTGGCCCTGTTTTACTTTCCTGGTTTCTGCAGTTCCTCTAGGCTATGCTCTCACATCTGAAGGTGTGGAGCTAGGAGCCTCTGATGAGAAAGAATATACACCCTTTCTCAATTTTGTGTTTTCTAGTCCCATACATTTATCTTCAAAGTTCATTATTTAATTTTCTTTATAGCTGAGTAGTATTCCACAGTACATATCACATTTCACTATCTAATCATTGCTTGCATACTGTATGGGTTGTTTCCATTTCCTAGCTATTGTGAATAGAGTAGCAATGAATGTGGCTGAGCAAGTATATGTGGAGTAGCATATTGAAACTTTTGTACATATGCCCAGTGAGTGGTTGGCCAGGTCTTTTGGTACCTTTATTTTTAGCTTTTTGAGAATTCTGATTTCCTTAGTCTGCACCAGTTTTAAATCCCCAACAATCAATGGGGATTCCCTTTCCCCTGCATGAATACACAGAGATCTACCTGCCTCTGCCTCCTGAGTGCTGGGATTAGAGGCATGTGTCACCGCCACCACCCAGCTTACTTTGGATTCTTATTGGTAGGCAGGGCACAGACTTGGTGTTAGACTTCCTAACAGTGCAAATCTTTCTTTCAGGATGTTGTAGATGCTTTAGCAGTGTGAGTACTACCTTGAGGGTATTTTCCTGCTTTGCCTTATTTCATGCTGTTAACTTTCATCCCCAAAACATTTGAAAAGCAAATTATCTGGGTCTTACATGGGCTAGAGGCCGAAGATAAAATTACAGACCCATTGTGAAGGCATAGTTGTAATTCCCTGGTTAGCTAAACCAATCAGCAGGTATTTACCAACTGTAAGGGCCAGGTTTTTTGATAGGTGCAGGAGATTGAGTAAAGAGTCCTGACTCTCTAGAAACACAATAAATGCACATTTTCATGCACTAAGTGCTTCCCAATCAATTAAGAAGGCTAAGAAGTGGATTTGAGTTAATATGATCAAGGGAGACTTTCTTGGGGATTTAGTATTTGAGCTGGGGATAGTGATGAGAAAGAAGTGTTATCCAGGGGGATGGTGTCTCTGAATGGTCATCGGGAGGAGTCTGACAAAGAGGAGGATCAGACCACAGAAGCCCAGGTAAGGAATTCAGGTGGATTTTAAGTATAATGGGAACCTACTTGTAGAATGGACTGATGTAATCTGTGCTTCATGAAAATCGCTCTTAGATTGTTTGTGGATTGTAGGGTGGGATGTGATAGTGGGTTAAGGTTTGTTGATAGCAGTAGACATGCAGAGAGGTTCAAGATATAATTGGGACTTGACATTCACATGAATCAGTGAAGAACTGGTTGTGGATGGGAGAGATCATTAGGACTTATAGCTTGAGCCATTGAAGGGTACAGTGAATGAGCTCAGAAATGGTGGAGCCCATGTCCTGGTTGCAAATCTGGTGAACTGACTACATTGTTTGATGCATTTAGTGAACATCCATGTACAGCTATGAATCAGCCCCTGAATGTTTAGTTTGAAACTTGATGTAGCCCCTTATAGCAGTACTCCTTGGGTCAAGTCTGCATCATCAAATGACAGACTATGAACAAGCTAAGTTTGTTCCAGTAAGTGTCTGTAAAGAATCAGTTAGGACCAAGGGTTGTGCTTCTGGTCAGTTCACACTGAAGGGCAGCTGAGGGAGAAATCTCCACTGAGATAATAGGGAAATCAGATGAGTGTAGTGATGTAAAATCTGTGAAAAGAAAACGTGTTGATTTTGGTACCCTACCAGGTACTGTGTAGAACAGAACGGTGTTAGAGAAGTTGGTAAATGACCTTCATCAGAGTGGAGAAGGCGCATACCTGTTGTGAGGTTCTAAGAATTAGAAGTGGAGAGGGAAGTGTGGACATCTCAGAGTTTGCTTTGAAAAAGAATGGAAAGGGCTGGAGAAATGGCTCAGGGCTTAAGAGTACTGACTGCTCTTCCAGAAGTTCTGAGTTCAGTTCCCAGCAACCACATGGTGGCTCACAACCATCTGTAATGTGATCTGGTGCCCCCTTCTGGCACACACTGTGTACATAATAAATAAATAAATAAATAAATAAATAAATAAATAAATAAATAAATCTTGAAAAAGAAAAAAGAATGGAAAAATGAAACCATAGCAGGAGACATGGGTATAGTGCATAAGAGAATGGAGGGAAGAATACTTCATTGTAATTTAACTTGGTTACTATAAAGCTTTTGGCTGCCAGCGGGAATGAAGCACAAGTGATGAAATTGAACCCTGAGAGACTGGATAACTACAAGGGTGCCCTTGAGTTGTCAAGGGACACAAGTCTCAGAGGAGCCACAAGAAGGTGATGTTTGGACACAGAGTCCACCCTCCACACACCCTTGTAATGGGAGGAAAAGTCAGTGAATTCAGTTGTAGGTAGCAATGTGCAATTTAGAATCTGGTTAGGTGTCACTTCTGTAGAAGGGAGAAGTTGGAAATGAGAGTGGGTGGGAGAAGAAATATTGTCACATTTTATTTTCTGCAGTATCTGGACAGGGAAGATGCCCAGTTAAACAGGCAATTATGCATCCTTATGAGGCTTCCACATGTACTTAGAAAGGAGTTCCCAAATAGTGAGAATGTGGACCCAGAAAACCTGGAATGTCAGCATGTTGCAGTCAAATGCTGTTGGAGAACTGGAGTAGGAAGGCAGAATCAAGTCACGGAGGCATGCAAAAATCAAGAAATGTAATATAGAATAAACAAACCAGAACGGCAAATTTTGTGGATTCGAAGACCAGGGAGGGGCTGGAGTGGGCCAGAGAGCTGTAGAAGAGGGCAGATATGGAAGAACTAAGAGACTATTGGTAAAGCAGAGGGCAATTGTAGGCTGTTGGAACTTAAGTATTTTTCCTAGTCAATGACCTGCCTGGTCTGGACCTGCCAAGCTATTTAACCTTATCACCTTCCATTCTTTCCTGGACTATGTCAGTACAACAGTGTACTGGTTCCTCTCACATAATAGGATTGATTCTTCCCCACTCCAAACCTCACACACTGTCCTTTCTGATGGAGCCAGTGCCACTCCTGCCTCATATTCCACCTCTTAACATACTGTTGCACTTGGGTTAGGTGTCACCTCATTTTGTAACACTAACCAAAAGTGTTCATTACTGCTTGGTGCCAATATAAAACAGAACCACTCTTCTGTTCAAACCGCTGTTATGAATAGTTCTGGGGTATGAACTCTGAAGTTTTTACATAGGTCATTGTTAAACTTGCAAAATTGTCCGGGGCATGAAAACAGTGAAGATCACCCACTAACACCAACCTTCCTGAAGGACATAGGTGTCATCTAGCTGGGTAGCATTCTGTTCCCTTGTTGGTTATAGTTTGGAAGATCATTGTCTCTGTTCCATTGTTGTAGCAGTCTGCATTTCGTTTGAGTAACAATATGCTCTGAAGAAAGAGAAATCAGCCAGGCAGTGATAGCATGGAAGTACAGGCAGGCAGATATCTGAGTTCAAGGCCAGCCTGGTCTACAGAGTGAGTTCTAGGACAGCCAGAGTTGTTACATGGAGAAGCCTTGTCTCCAAAAAAACACCTTTCTTTTTTTTTTTTTTTTTTTGGGCTGGGGCTAAATGGTATTTACTTACATAAATAAGTGACAGTGTGCCCGAGTCTTCTCTTACATGACTGGAATTTTCTTTCCCAAAATAAACTATTTTTTCTTTAGTCTCTGAATAGGTTATTTTCTGCCTTCACAATATTCCAGTTTCTTGACTGTTTTTTCTCTGTTCTGATGAACTGCTGGAGCAGAGATGGAGTACTGTAGGTTTTATATGCCACCCTTTTGTTCCCTTTATCTTAGTCTGTTAAGCTTTTCATTGTCAACTGCCAGCTGCAGTGAACTGTTCTTCTAAAGATCTTGTGTTAGTAGATATTTTCTTAAAAGCCGATGGTTGTTGCTGAAGATAATCTGTTATGTGAGTTTATAATCTGTTGAATCACGTTATTCTCATATAGCGACAGTTATGCCAGGGAAACCAATAAAGCAAGGTTTAATTCATGTAAGTCTAGACATTTCACAAAGATCTTTTTTTCCTTCCTCTTGTAAATGTGAAGACACTTCTTAAATATTAGTATTTTGATGGATGGATGGCATTTAAGAATTATGAAAACATGACAAATTCTGATAGCCACACAGTACCCATTTAAGAATATCTTATTACATTTTATTCTGTTGTGTGTATGGTGGGGGGGATGAGACACCGAGAGAGGGAGGGAAGAGGGGAGGAAGAATATATAAAGACACATAGTGGCAGTTGGAGAACGACCTTTTCTTCCTCTACCTTGTGGGTCCCAGGGACGCGCTGATGTTCTTCAGTTCATCAAGCCAGCAGCAAGTGCCTCGATGTTCTGAGGCATCTTGTGGAAAGAGGCTTCAGTCAATACCTGAGAGCAAATTCAAAGTAGTAATGATCATCCCAGCTGTGACTATTTGCACACTTAGTGTGAGGCACTCAATGAACAACTTCATATGGATAACCTCACTTAAAACATGAGTTCAGAGCAGGCTCCTGCCTTCATTTTAGTGAGAATTTGAAGCTCAGGTGAGATAACTTGTCAGTTGCAGTCTGTAAGAGGCAAGGTTGTATTTCTGATCTGGCCAACTCAAAACTATTCAGGCACCTTTAGACGGCTGCAGGAGATTAAGGAAGCTGCTGAGTTGTAGGAGCAGCAGCAGTAGCCAAGTTGTAGTATGGGATTAGGTTGTTTCCGGCTTTGAAATGGAGCAGCAGCCTGACTGTGTTGGGCTAAGAATGAAGCCATGAAAAGATTGACTTAAGATCTGTTGTGCACACATTCATATAGGGTGGTGAATAATTGGTTGACTCTTAGAAAGCAAACTCCAATAGTTAAGCTGAATAAAACAATTTAGAAATTTCTTAAACATCATGGAAGTAGCATGCAAATGAACCATCTGGGACAGGCTTTCACTGGGAGGGTAAATAAACACTTGCATGCAGCCTCTCAAATAGAAAGGTCCCTGCAGTTTGTTACTTCAGGAGCCTCCCTTTTGGGAGGTAGGATTCCTAGTTTATATCTTTTGCACTAAGCCATAGTCTGATTGATGTTGATTAGGTTGACCTGATTGTTGGTTCTTTTTTCCCCCGTTTTTGCTTATCCTGAAAGTAGTATCCCCCATATGCAAGCAATGGCAAACGGAAAATATAGAAATATATATTAATTTAGTGCAGTTTACTTCTGCCTTGGCCATGTTACATCACTGTAGTTTTGCATGTGTGTGTGATGACTGGCACAGTTTAAGGTAAGGCCAGTTTGTGGCTGTAGAATCCATGCCAGCATCATGCCTTGCTTTGTGTACAGTGAGTTCATAATAGGTGTGGTCAGAGAATCTACTTGTAAGCACTTTAAAGATGATTGAGAGAGCCCACCTCTTCCCAAATTTGGCATTATTTTCTCTTTAGCCTTTGGTAGCAATTAAGGGTTTTGAAACGGTAATTACTAAATTAAACTTCTTTTAAGCAAGAGAAATCGCTCTGGACACACACACACACACACACACACACACACACACAACACACACACACACACACACACACACACAGAGAGAGAGAGAGAGAGTGAGTTCTCAAATAATGCTGGTGCCCTCGGAGGGAAATGCTTGTTTTCCCCTCCCTTACTTTTTTGTCTGATGCCTCCTTCCCACTTTGTTTTGTTTTTCAGACTGGTTCTTGTTCAGTAGGCCAGAATGGCTGAAATTCACATATGTAGCCCAGACTATCCTTGAACATGGATAATTCCTTTTGCTTTAGCCTTCCACTTGCTGACTGGCTCTGTGCTTAATTTCAAGAACATTAAGCAGCCCAGGTTTAGAAACAGTTTTACTTTCTATTTTAAAAGATAGCAAGATTAGGCACATTGGTGTACTCCTTTAATCCTAAGAGGCAGGTGGGGTGGATCTCTATGAGTTTAAGGGCAGCCTGATTTACATAATGAATTTCAGAACAGCCAGGACTTTGCAGAGACTCTGTGACCAGAGAGAGAGATTTTCCCCCAATCTTCAAGAAAAGTTAAGTACTGCCAGTTTTCTGCACAAGTCATCAGGGAATGACTTAGTAATATATCTTGTAAGTGGTTGGTGTGACATCATCACTGAAGTTTGCATTGTAATGAACATGTTTGTTTGTGCTTGTTTTTCCAGACAGGGTTTCTCAGTATAGCCCCGGCTGTTGTGGAAGCTCTGTAGTCTAAGCTGGCCTTGAACTCACAGAGATCCGCCTGCCTCTGTTTCCTAAGTGAATGGGATTAAAGGCATGTGTCTCCACTGCCCATCATGATAAACATATAACAAAAGCCATTTGTGTAAAGCCCTTCTGTAGCTTTCCCAGGATGGCAGGGGACACTTGAAAAGCCTCCCACTCCTCCATCTAATGGTTTGTGAGAAATTGTTAGGCATTGATATATCTGTATAGCTTAAGGGTATTTGTACTAGGTTACTAGGCAGGGAGTTACCTGTGTTCGAATGTGAGAGCTTGTGCATTGAGTTTGTTAAATTGTTGATGAGAGAAGAGTGGAGCTGTTGCAGAGAGCTGCTGAGGAATGGGATTGAAGGTAAGGGGTTAAGGAAAGGTGGACCGAATGGAGGGTGCAGTAGGATCCCTAGCTTGTTTTAATTGTCTTCTTGCCATAAGTAACTTTTTTCCCAATTTTTAATTTGAATTAGAAACAAGATTGTTTTACATGTCAATCCCAGTTCCCTCTCCCTCCCCTCCTCCCCAACCACGCCCCCCCCAACTAAAACCCTACCTATCACATACCCTTTTCGCTCCCCAGAGAGGGTGAGGCCTACCATAGGGTGTCATCAACGTATCATATCCTTTGGGATAGGGCCTAGGCCCACCCCCATGTGTCTTGGCTCAGGGAGTATCCCTCTGTGTGAAATGGGCTCCCAAAATCCATACCTATGCTAGAGATAACTACTGATCTCCTACAGAAGGCCCCATGATTTCTGAGGCCTCCTCACTGACACCGAGGTTCCTGGGGTCTGGATCAGTCCCATGCTGGTTTCCCAGCTATCAGTCTGGGGGTCAAGAGTTCCCCCTTGTTCAAGTCAACTGTCAGAAGTAACTTTTAAACACCTCTTAAGCATGAGACTTGGTTGCTCAGAGTTGGAGTTTAACTTAGACCAGGCGTCTTAGATAGCAGCTATGGGTGGAATCTGCTTACAGGTGCCTGGCCAGTGCCCCTGGGGATGCTGGAGGTCACTCATGGACTTTGTTGGTTGCTTGTCCTGAGGGTCTGACCCAGTGTTTCTGTTCCAGTACTTCCCCCCCACACCCCTTGGGAGATTTTTTTTTGAGACAGAAGTCTTGCTGACTTCAAATTCCTGATCCTCCTGCTTCAAGCTCCCCAGGGCTGAGATCACAAGCTGCTATACCATGCTGATCTCCTTTTTCTTCTCTCCAGAGAGAAGATGTAGCTCCCCCCTCCCTCCCCTCTCTCTCTCTCTGCTTTGCCTTCAGCGATTTTAGCAGTATTTCTTCTGGTATGGATGGTTTTATCTGCCATCTCCTCTTTAGATTATTCCACTGCTCTTGTAATTCAAGAGTTCATTTTAAGTTTCCCTGTAGTCAGTGTCTCTTTGTCATATAGATAGATGACTCAGATGACAGACATAAATTATGACTTTGATAAACCTGTGTAAAAGGGGAAAGCCTTAAGCTTTCATATGGTGAGGAATGGTTGCTTTAAAAATCAGGGGTTCTTAAGCATGCTGTTTAAATAATGGGGTAGTATAAAATATTACCTAAATTTGCATGAACACATTTTTATGTAGAAGAACTACACTTTTGTGAGATTTCCAGAGCCCTTCATGACCTATTAGAGTTTGCCACCAGCATATAAAACTATAGCCGGTGTAGAAGGTAATTACCAGCTTTCATCATTATTTTATTGTAACAAAAGTGGGGTTTTTATGGTTGTCCATGTTCCCATGCTCAAGCTATTTTTTAAAGCTTCTTACTTGGTTTAGAATGTTTTTGTTTTAAGATGCTTTCACAGCATCGTATCTTATCATTTTCTCTGCATGTGTGTGTAGTATTCTGGCTACATTGAAGATTGATATGGGTAGAATGCTTACACTAGTAGCATTACATGTATAAGGCTAGAGCTCTGATCCTTAGCATTGAGGGATTCAGGGGGAAAAGTGGGACAGCTTTAGAAAGTGACTTTGGGGAGGGGGGTCATAGTGGTATCACGTAGATATATGCCATTTCAGATAGACAAGTTAGTTCTTATTGAGACTTTGGAATGGAACCTATTTGTAAATTAATGGGGAATAAGGAATAGACAGTAGGATCTCAGGTAAGGACCAAAGCAGTCTTCTAAAGCATCTATCCGGTAGTCTTCTGTTCCTGCTTACATGATTCACTGATTCTTGTTCCCCTTGAGTGAAGCTAATGACACCTTTTTGTGGCTGTGTTTTATTTGATCACAGCCTCTCGGCATCTTGGCTTTTCTCTCAGGATGTTCTGTTTCAGGGCAGTTACTTCCCTTTCCTTGAAAGCTTTCCCTCCTCCGTCACTCCTTTCTCCTGACCCTCTCCCCCAATAGTAAGAAAACTACCTGCTTCCTGGTCACAGTATAATCTTCCTCTGAGCCTTCACAGTTTCCTAGGATGTATGCTCTGTAATCTGCATAGAGCCTAGGATGGTCTTTCCTACCTTACCATTGGCGTTCTTGCACTCTGCAGGTCTCTGCTTTCATTGTCTCTGCAACAGGAGTTTGGTCCTCCTCAAGAAAGTCCTTGATGAGTGAACCTGAAAATGCTAACAAGATTGGATAACTGTGGTAGTGCCTTGTCTTACTTCTAGGTGAAATGGTATTCTCTACTGGGAGTTGAAATGAACCCATTCAGATGGGAGAAGTTTCTGATGAGTGTACCATAAAGGTGATGCCTTCCTGTAGGAGAGTGCCTGCCTGTTGAGGGAGTGCCCAGTTCATTCTCTGCTGTTAGTTTATATGCTGTTTATTTAAGGCTGGTTTTTGTTGTTGTTTTGTTTTTGGTTTGGGGTTGTTTGATTTTGGTTTTCCGAAACAGAGTTTCTCTGTGTAGCTTTGGAGCCTGTCCTGGAACTCACTCTGTAGACCAGGCAGGCCTCGAACTCGTAGAAAGATCTCACAAAGATCTGCCTGACTCTGCCTCCTAAGTGCTCGGATTAAAGGCATGCACCATCATTGCCCAGCCCATTTTTTTTATTTGTTTTTTTTTTTTTTTTTGGAGGGCGGTTGGGTGTGTGTGTGTGTGTGTGTGTGTGTGTGTGTGTGTGTGTGTGTGTGTGTGTGTGTTTTAGAAGTTCCTGGCTATTCATTCATAACTCTGTTGCCTATGAAGGACCACTGATGCTCAACCTTGTTTCAGAGCCATCAGTTGTCTTACCTCCTCAGGAAAAGGAATTTCCTATACTGTATCTGCTTTGAAAGGCTGAAGACTACCTCCTTCAGGAACTGGGGAAGGCAAAGTCTGAAAACACCCCCATGTGTCTGTCCTTTTATACTTGCCTCTGGCAGCCTCCCTCACCTCCCACAGCCTCTTCATTCCTGCTGTAGTTGAATCTTGCCCCTTTTAACATCTAGTGTTCTAGTCTTTGCCACTTAGGGAAGAGGATGCTCCCAGGGACAGAACCACTTAGATCTGGGATCATGCAGCCAGAGGATGTTTTTGTTTATGCTTATTGGACCACTTTGAGCATAGAATGTAACATAGTTATCCTATTTATATCTCTTTCCAGAGATCAAAATTAGATGGGGAGGGGGGCAAGACGTCCTTTGTAAGAGGCAGAAAGAGAAAAATTCTGGATATGTACTGGGGACAAAAAGCATTTTGTGGTGACTCAGGGTTTTACTTATCTGGATTCCTGTGATCACCAAGAGTTCTGCAGGAAACTTAAGTTTGTTGCATCAGATTTCTGGACTATAGATCCCATTCCTTCTCTTTGACCTTGGGGAAGACACATAACACTGGTTTTTGTTTCAGTTTCTTCAAACATGTACCCGATTCCAATAGCATCCCCTTCATAAGGTCCCTTTAAAATGAGGAATTTCTTGACCTTAGCACTATTGACTTTGGAGCCATGACACTGGGACATTGGGAGAAGGTTCGTATATTATAGGGTGCTTAGCATCATTTGTGTCCTCCACCACAATTGATTCTAGTTGTGACAATGTAAAATTGCTGTCTGGAAGTAGAGGTAAAAATTACCTCAGCTTGAGCACCATGGAGTTAATGTATGTAAAGCCCAAGTGTATAGAAACATTGGGTATATAGTAGTCAGTGTCAGAATGCATAGACTGTGTCAGTTTTGTTGATTAAAGAAGGCTAGGTCCTAATTAGCAACCCCATCTTGGACAGTCTGGGCCTTAGGGTCTCTTGTAGCACTATAATAACTGAATTCTTTTGGGTGGCTTCAGAAAAACTCCCATCTTCCTAGTCTCTGTTTCAGTGGTCATGTGCAGCAGCTCTGAACTGAATGGTCATTATCCCTGGTGCCCAGCTTTCCTACATTATCAACTTGGAGGGCACTAAACTTTCTGAAGCTGATCTTTATACCTAGTGGCAGCTTTGACATCAAAGGATGTGTTGTTTCTTTGAATATTTCTGTGTTTTTGTGAGTGGATAGAAGCTTTTTATTGACAAAGGCCTCCCTGGCTTTTCTTTCTGCTGGGAGTCAGCACAGTTTGTGACATGCAGCCTCAGACCTAAACAGCCTGTATTATCCTGTGTTCTGTGCTGGTAGTGCTCTTGGCTTCATGGCTGAGACAGTCAGCAGTGTACTTTTAATTTACCAGTATTGGTACCAGTGTGGTCTCCCACCCCCAGAGGTTTATTGCTTTGCCCTTGAAGCAGCATATGGATATGGACATTTAACCACTTCATTATTTTTTGCTACTTAAAGATGCATATGCAATGCAAACTAATACTGGTCTTGATGTTCCTGATAAGATTTTCTAGGGTTTATACAGCAGGACTGTCATAAGTGCCAGGAGCTTAGGCAGGCTGTGCAGTTCTTACTTACTAGTCATTCTATGTATATCATTTTGAAATAGACTTGAACTAAGAGGTGTGAGTCAGCCAGAATGTAAGTTCCATGAAGGCAAGGTTTTCCTTAGTACTGTTGTTTCATACTGAGCATGCACTTTTAATAGAGTAAGTGGACAGTGCTATGGAATATTGTTTGTTATTCCTTTATTTTATCTTAGTTCCTATAAATGTTTCTTTAATCCCAGCCCTTGGGAGGCAGGGGCAGGTGAGTCTCTTGAGTTTGGGATCACCTTGGTCTACAAAGCAAGTTCCAGAACAGTTAAGGCTATACAGAGAAATTCTGTCTCAAAAAACCAAAAAAGAAAAAAGAGAAAGAAGGAAAGAGAAAAAAAAAAAAAACAAATAAAATAGACATGCAAATCATTACTCACACAGAGAGTGCCATGACCTCATTTACTTTTTAGGTGACTTACTGCAACACGGCTTGAAGTGCAGAGTTTTGTGATTTCAGATGGAAAATACAGGCTCCCAGTAACCTCCTCTGTGACTGTCTCACATGCAGCTCTATGTAGGCACATAGAAATTGATAGTAGAGGTGGTTTAGGTCAATATTTGTTCTCAGATTATAGCATGATGGAAATCTCCAATGGACAGAGCTTGAGGTTCTCTATATAAGCTTGGTCTGCTCAGCCCAGATTCAGAGCTGTTGCTTGGTTAGTTTCCCTTTTCAGTTCATAGCCATCATTAGCTCCTTGTAATGACCGTAGTCTATGCTGTATATAACACATGGTAAGAAGTCATTATTTTTGCTCCTCCCTTGCTTAGGCAGGCTTAACCAACTGCGTGCTGAGATAGGACCATGCCATTACTGATAAGCTTGGGCATAAATAAGTAAGGCAACATAGGATGCTTTTTGTTTTGTTTTTTCCTGAAACAAGGGAGGACAAAAGTACGTTAATTAAAATAACAGATCAAACCTTAGTGGGAAATTAATTTGTTTTTATTACCATGTATTATTTCTTCCCCACCTCCTTCCTTCCTCCCTTTCTCTACCTCTTCTTCCCTCTTCCTCTTCCTTCTCCATCTTTCCTCCCCTCCTGCTTATGTTTTAACTTTCCCTTGGGAAAGTGTATTATCCCATTAACTTTTCTTAAAAATATTTGTCTGCTTTGTACCTTACTTGAAGATATTTGGATCCCTCTCCCTATCTCTACAAACATCATTAAACTCTCTCTCTCTCTCTCTCTCTCTCTCTCTCTCTCTCTCTCTCTCTCTCTCTCTCTCTCTCTCTCTCTCTCTCTCCTGACTCTAAGGATTAGATACTGGGTCTGGTGTATGATACACACTCCACTTCTAAGCTGATGCCTTAGCACAACTCAATATAATTTTTATACACTGTAATTTAAAGTGATTGGGATAAATTAGTCTATATTAAATTTTAAGGAGTAGTCTATATAAAATAACAAACGGAATAGTTTTCCACTGCAACTATCTTACCATTTTATAACATAAGCAGCTTCTCTTTTTCTAGGGACCAAGTCCTTGAACTCACTGTGATCTGGTTTCATCAGGTGTGACCTTTAAGACCAGCCCCACCCTATTCGTGCCGTGTGATCTTAAGCAAGTTCCTTACAGTGTCTGTTTCCTCATTTGTCCATTTGGGTCAAGTAGAGTGCCTGTCCCACAGGGTTGCTGGGAGCGTTCTATGATGTCATCAGTTCCACTGGCCCATTAAGCGCTTAATAAATGTTTGACACAAAGGCTGCTGTTGTTATATTGTATTTTAAACATTTATCTGACCAGTTCCTTCAGAAACACTCAATTTAAAACAAATTTGGGGAGAAACAGGCCTTTGAGTTGAGATGCTAGTCTTCAGTGTGGCTGTTAAGGGTGTTACCAGCCAGCCCACCTGTTTGCATTTGGCTGTGACATGATCTGATCTGGGAGTGCCTTGTTCTGGTGTGTTGACCAGTTGAAACTGCCTAGTATGAGGAGGTAAAGCAGATAGACTACATCAGACTTTCTAAGGGGCATGTTTCCATTAATTCTGCTAGCTTGTGAGACAGAAACAAGCAAGTGAATTAAACACAACAATTTTGTAGTTGAAGTGTTTCCTGGTGGTAACAACACATAGTTTATTTAAACAAAAAAGAAAAGAAAATGAAACTTAGCAATGTTGCATTGGGAGTAGGGAGTATGGAAGGTATGGAGAATGAGGAGAAGTAATACGTCAGCCATTTAAGGTCCCATTTCAGTCCCTTAGTGTTCCTTAGAAGTCGCTTGCTTTGAATTCCAGGCCAGATAGACATCTGTGTATAAAGTGTGAACTAAAGAGCATGACAAATTAAAAAGATCTGAGATTATTCAACAAAGTTGGTATTAAAACTAAGGAAGCCACGTTTTTCAGGGATCTGGTTTGACCTACCTGTTTCCAGCAGTCTCCCTAAGTCTGACTAAGTGCTGTCAGCTCTGAGGGACAGTGTTTATGTCATGGATAGGGAGTGTAAAGAATGATTGATTGGTTTCCAGAGGCATCAAGAGAACATTAAATTGACATGTATATGAGTATGACTGTCTTTCAGATTCAGGGATTTATTTTTATTCTTGTTGTGACTTCTCTTTCAATACAGCTGCCTCTGGGGAGAACTAGGTTACTTGGGTGTTTGCACACAATCCTCAGCACTCTAGGAATCATAGTCTAATTCCTGTTTGATTTTGGATTATTGACAGTTAACACACATGCGTTTTACTTGTTCGCAGATAGAAGATGTAGATTTAGAATTAGACTTATAAAGTATTTGCCTTAAGTTAGAGGAGAATCTCAAGACAGTTTCCTTGGTTTCATCTGGGGTGTGTCATGGTGCCTAGAACTAAAATCTTACGTGTACACTCCTCATTCTCAGTTTGTGCCTTCTTCCAGGTGGTCGGTGGGTCTCCGTTTCTCTCTACCTCCTTCCCTCCCTCTCCCTCTCTCCCTCTCTCTGAAACTAGTTCCACTCATTCATCCTGTTCTACAGGAAGAGGAACAAGGCACCATCGACCTCCCCACCCTTGTATCTTGTATCCAGGCCATTACCAAATCAAGGTAGCAGTCCCTCCTTAATATCTCTGAATCCCTTCACAATGCTGTCTGAATCCCTTCGAAATGCTGTCCCCAGTATAAGCTACCCGTGGCTCCTCAGGTGTGGGTGTACATGCTCCTGACCAGTCTTCCTATTGCTGATTTGCACTGGGAACTCATTCCTGGTACATATACTATGGTCTTAGCAGTATTGAAAATAATAATATAATGTGATGAAATTATCCACTCCTAAAATTCATCTGTTGAGTGTTTTTGACTGGCAGAGGAAAGACCTCTAAATATATGTCCCTCTGTAAAAGCAGTAACAATACAATACTGGTTACAATCAGCATTTTCACAAGTCTGAAATTTAACTAAAGGCTTGCAAGATATGATAAATATCTGAGAAAAAAAAAGACTGAATCTCTGTAAATACAGAAAACTGTGTGCCGTTTGAATTTAGCTTCATTATTCCCTCCATATAACTTTAAAAACCAGTATCATCCCAAGACTGATAGTGACAGTAACCAGAGTAACACTGCCAGAGGGAGGGGGCAGTGAGCTTGGAGACCCCACAGCTGTTTCCTAGAAAGTTGTCACTCAGGACTGTCTGGTAGCTCTCCCAAAGACTTCAACCCAGGATTTGTCTTTTTTGACTCACAATTCATTCTGTGCTCGGCTCTAACAACATTTGTTCAGAAAAACAAACAAACTCCAACTATTATTTCCCATTACAGTTGGCTGGAGCTGATAATACCAGATGTAGCTAACAAGAAGATGACTGCGGGTGGGGTGAGGTAGTGTGAATAGGAGCAGACATTAAGAAATGGAATGTCACATCGGCTCTGAAGAGCTCATACATATTTTTAAAAGAACCTTAAGAACCTTATATTCGTGTGTGGCTGTAGAACTTTCTAAGAAAGACCTGTAAAGGCCTTTCTCTTCTCTGTGTCTGACCTTGAGGCTCTGTGCGAGATGAAAGTGAAGGTCAAGGAGAATTGATAAACTACATGCCCCTTTGCAAAAGTTGACTCATTGGCTCAAAGCTTCTTAAGAACCTCTTTCTACTTGGCCTTCTTGGTCGGAATTATGCTTGTATAAAGTCTAAGCCAGGCATGATGGCACACACTCGTAATACTCAGGAGAGGGAGACAGAAGGATTTTTCAGATTATTCCAGATGGGACTGCATAATGGAACTCTTCAAAATAAAGGGGTTGGTAAGATGGCTAAATATTTACCACACAAGCTTGGCATCCCAGTTAAATCCTTAGAACCCACGTGGTAGAAGGAGAGAAGTGGGCTCTTCGAATCTGAACTGCACACGTACACTGTGGATGCACGCACGCGCACACACACACACTCGCTTTCTGGTGACAAATAAAGAAAACAGACTCCTCAAACAGTGGGACTCAGCATGAAGTACCAGAATGCAGTGTAGAAAGCCACCATTGGACAGCGACAGGGAAAGCAGTTTGCAGAGCTGCCAGCTGCCATAAGACAGTACAGCTTCAATAAAAAGATAATGAGACAAGCAAAGAAATGACAGAGTGCAAAGCCACATTGTCACATGTTTGATATACTGATGAAAATGGCTTGGTTTTTTTGTTGTTGTTGTTTTTTGTTTTTTAATTTTTAGGGTATCAACTTGTTTGTTTTCCTGAATGAAATCTTTCAGAAATTCTTTTTAAACCCATCAAGTAGCCTGCCCCACATTTTTCCTGTGCCCTCATGTCTGTGACCACTGTCCTCTCCAATTCCACGTATGAGTAAGAAATCTGGCGTGTTTTCCTTTGCCTGGGTTATTTAAGACAATATCCTCCATTCCATTCATGTCTCACAAAAGACAGAATTTTGGTCATACTTTGTTCTGTTCTTATGCCATTGTTTTCTTTGTCCATTCATAAATGGGCACCTTGATTGCCCCTGTCTTGGCTGTTGTGAACAATACTGTAGTACACTTGGAGTACAGATCCCTCTTGATGTTGGTGTCCCAGGAGAAGCCCAGGCCTGGATGACTTTCCTGGCGGATTCTTAAGTGTACAGAAGAATCAGCACAACTGCTACAGCGGGTTTTTTGAAAAGTGCAAGAGGAGATAATGCTTTCACTTAACTCTGTGAAGCCAGTTGTCTTGGTAGCAAAACCAGACAGATGGAGCTGAAAACTGGAGCCCAGTATCCACTTAGAATACCATAGAAACCTTGAGCAGCGCACCACTAGCAAACTCGATGAAACACATAGACTGGCTTGTGAAGGATTACATAAGCAGGAGGAGGCACTGTACCCTAGTGGGCCCTATCCCAAGAAGGGGTGATGTTTTGCCATGATATACACATGATGGATAGATAGATTGTGAAACACATGTGAAGAATTTTCAGTATTTGTATTGTTCAGTTTTTATTCCTGATTGTTTGGTGCTGTTTTTGGCCTATGCCCAGGGTTTGAACCTTGTGCCTTGTGGCCTGCTAGGCAAATTTTTGGTCGATAACCTGCTGTTCTGTGTTTTTCGAGTATGTATCTAAGTCATCAGGGAGTACTTTAAAGTTCGGTTTGGGACCTGAGACTGTACAGGTTCCAGATGATGAAATGGCTGTTGTCCATGAAATATACTTGACACACAAGGCTTTATTCTGAATAAAGTGAAGGTAGGACTGAATGCACCTTAGTTCTCATTGTGACTGTTAAGATAGAAAACCTGAGTATGTTTTCCTTCTGACTAAAGGAATGTGGACCAAGGAATTTACTACATGTTGTGTTGTCTGTGCTCCTGTACTTTTGGGCTATTTCTGGTATTATTCTTAAGGAATTTTGCTAATATGAGCTAATAACCTTTAAACAAGTTATTTCTAGTTTAGCGTGTTTGTTTCACTCATGACTGCCAAATGACAGCTGTAACTTAACATGTTAACATAGTAGTTCTCCACTGAACAGTAAAATAGTGTGCTTCATTAACATGCTTGGCTAAGTAAAAGTTAATTAATTAAAGTTAGTTAATTTCTGTTTTCATATCCTCATTGCTAGTATATAAGAAGATAATTAACTGGCTCTGCTCCTTGCCCCCAAAAGGTTCTCATTGTGTGGGACACAAAGTAACAGGATTTGAACCCAAGATTTCAAGGTTCACTTCTTAGTGCTGGGATTTCAGGTATAACAGTCATGCCTGGCTTTGATTATTGCTTTTTGTATGCTGATCTTTTTTTCCCTGTGAATCCTGTTAAACTCTTAAGTTCCAGGACCTGTTTGTGTGTGTGTGCGTGCATGTGTGTATTCTAGGGAATTTTTTCGAAAACATAGACCATCATATTACCTGCAAAAGGGGAGCAGTGCATTTTTTTCTGTGTAGTATTCATTCCTGTTGTGTGTGTGGCTAGGATTCTAGTGCTGCTTTTAGTGACAGCCCTGAGTGGATGGATGCTCTCTGTATCTGACTTTAGAATGCTTGCATCATTTCTCCAGTAAGTAATAAATATCCTAACTGGATGCTTTTGTGAATAGTCTGTGACAAAGTATGAAATTTTCTCTTTTCTTAGGTACCCCCTTTTGAATTTTTTTAAATAAACAACTTGAATTTCATCAAGTTTTTTTTTAATATCAGTTGATAATCACAAAGTATTGTAGTTCGTTAACACCACAGATTACGATGCTAGGTTCAAGAACTCACTAGCTTTTCTTGCATTCCTGAACTTAACCAGCTTAACTGGTTATTTAGAAACATCTACCTTTTTATTTTGTTGGTCCCCTTTTATTTTCTTTTTTTTAAGATTTAAACAAAGAAGTATTTATTTATTTATTATGTATACAATCTTGTGCCTGCATGCCAGCAGAGGGCATCAGATCTCATTCAAGGTGGTTGTGAGCCACTGTGTGGTTGCTGGGAATTGAACTCAGGACCTCTGGAAGAACAGTCAATGCTTTTAACCGCTGAGCCATCTCTCCAGCCCCCCTTTTAATTTTATTGTTAACTATACTTAAAATATTTCTGCTTACTTTGGATATAATTTGTTACTAAATTTTAAAATTAAGCCAGACATAGTGGTACAGGCCTGAAATGCTAGAACTCCAGAGTGACTAGCTGGGGGATTAGGAGTTCTGGGCAGCCTGGGCTACACGGTGAGACCCTCAAAAACTAAGCACAGCACTACAGAACGGAATGACACAAAACAAAACATAGGCTTAGGTTACTCATTTAGAACTTCCTTTTTTTCTGCATGAAAGCATGAGCTGGTTTCCCACCTCTCCCCCCCCCCCATCTCCCCAGCATCTCCTTTCTGTGCCCATGAGTTAAGTGCTATGTTTATGTTTATCTACATTAGTTTCAGATTTTTTTTGCTTGTTTTAATTTCTCTTGTGACTTTCTGTTTGACCTAGTGGGTTATTTGAGATATCTTGTGGGTTTTCTTTTTTTGAAAGTTCATAGATCCATTATTGATTTCTAGTTTAATTGTATCCAGAGAATATACACAATATAGTTCTAGTTCTTGTAAGTATATGGTGTATAGAGGGTCAGCCATACTAGATAGATAAATTGCTAGTTCTACCCTGTAGCGAGAACCTCCTGGTTGTATGAGAGGCTTGCTTGTGCTTTCTGTATCCTACATGTCAGAACCTTGGTAGATATGGTGATGCAATAATAGTGGCTGCCTTTTGAACAGAAGGAGAAATGATTTTCTTACTTAATCATGAGATATAACCACAGTGACAGTAATGATAACTATGAATGCCATTGTTATTGAGCTCTGATTTACTCACTACTGTTTAAACAGATAGGCAAGCACTTTATGTGAATTATTTTATTTAATCCAACAACTTAACTAAGGTAGCTACCATTCATGATTTTTCAGTTGCAGAAATAGTATGCCTTGAGGTTAAAGTCAGGCAGTTGATTCTTAGAGCCAATATTCTGTGAGTTTAACATAGGTTAGTTTTAATGGTTATGATACAAAGAATTACATAAGGATTTTGGTGTCTATGCCCACATTTGGGACACATGCCACTTATTAAAAGCTTCCTTCTGACTTGTAGGGCCAGACCTTGCTGGTAGTATTTTGAGGAGACATGTAAGAGATACATGGGACAGCCATCTATGTGGATTGTGTTGGTAATTGTCACAGCCTTTCTAAACCCAAATCCCCAGGACTTTTCCATTTGTCACTCTCTAGTTCCAGGTGCTGTGTCAGTTCAGTAGTGACAACGAAAGCACTTAGACTTACTTGTGGAGTGTCATTATGATAAGATTTGCATTTCAGCCTTCAGACCTCAATAGAGAAGTTTCTTTGTGCAGAGGGTAGCAGTTAGCACAGAACTTGTCAAAGTGCAGAGTGTCAGTGAAGGACTCAGGCCTAAGTGGGACATCATTATCTACCGCAAGGCTCAGGATGCTCATGGTAGAGGAATTCCAGACTAGAGGTCAGGGAGGACTAGAGTGATCAGTGTCTTTTGGGCATGACAGGGACAGCAGCTGTGGTCACTTGCACAGGATCAAGGCAGTCAGCATTCCAGCATGGAGGAGGGGATCATGAACCCCCTCCCCTAACTGAGGAACTATTGGCAGTTAATGGCTACTGGGGAAGGGTGAGTCAGTGTGGCCCTGGTAGATCCACCAAAGCTGAAGTGGATAGTCACCCACCTATGAGAATATGGGAAGCACAAATTGGACTCATTTCGTGGATAAATGAAAACAAAAAGAGGATACAGAGTTGTTAAGGGGACAGAAGGTAGGGAATGAAACTGAAAAGAGTTGGGGGACAAGTGTGGGGGTATAGATTGTGAAAATACATTGTATGTATGTATGAAATTCTTTAAAAAATAAAAATATATCTTAAAGTATTTGTTTATATTTGATTAGTAAATATCACTTGGGTGTTTTAGATAGATAATTTTAACCGATTTGAAAATTTGATACACGTATGTAATGCATTTTAATCACATCCATCCCCCACTTCCCCTTTCCACCTCCCCCTGTGCCTTAGTACATCTCTTCCCAACTTCATGTCTTCTTTTTAATTTGTTTTTGTTAAAATTCAATGAGTCCAGTTCCCACTGCTCTCCTGCTTATGGGTATGGAGTTGGAGACAACCTACCAGTGGCCAAATCCCCAAGGATTTCTGCTTCACCCAGTAGCTTTCAGCTGACAGTAGCTCCTCAACTAGTAGAGGGGCCTTTTAGCCTCCCACCTCTCCTGAGTTTCAAGTGCATTGATCTTCTCCATGTTACCATTGCTGCTGGGAGTTCATGAGTATCAGGTCCAGAAGACAGCATGTCACAGCACTCTCCCCACACTCCTGCTCTTATATCATTTGTCTCCTTTATCTGGTGTTCCTTGAGCCTTTGCAGGTGGGGTTGATAAGGCCGTCTCACTTAGAGCTGAATACACCGTAGTCACCTGTCCTCAGCATCAGGACCAGTGATGAGTCTGCATGAACCACTGACTGCCCATTGTTTAAAGGAGCTTCTCTAGCCAAGGTTGAGGAGAGCATTGATCTAGGGGTGCAAAAACATAGCTATTTAGAAGGCAGTTTGACAATTTGATCATTTAGCAAAACCATAGGTTCCTCCTTGTGTCTATGACTTCCTGAGCCATAGGCTTTTGACTAGATTTACAGTGTCAGAAGTGAATTCTTTCCTATTGAGTAGTCCTCAGATTTAATCAGTTAGTGGTTGGTTATCCCCATAATAGTCATGGTACCATCACACCACCATTTGACAGGTTAGTATTGTAACAGCTCTTTGTAAGACCATCAATATCTTTTCTCCCCAGTAGCCACGATAGCACATTACAGCACGATGAAAGCTAGCCATCAGGAGCAAAGTGTCCAGTTCAAGTTTAATTTCTCTGTATTCTATAACCACAGTGTGCAGTGTCTTTAGCACTAGGGTTTTACCATATAGTTATGGTTGTCACAAAAGGAGTAATGATAGCCCGAGTATTTTTTTATTTTATTATTATTAGCAGGGGGAAGAGTTGTCTCTGGGTTTCCTTGACCAGTAAAGTATTCCTCGTATAACACATATCTTCTGGGAAGATCATTGTTCAGCATAGTATTCTATGTACAAGAGTGTTTTCTTACATAAGCTTTTTGGTTTTCTTTTCACACACACACACACTTTCGTTTTGTAGACTGGTCCTTAGACCAGACCATATATCATTTGGCAGGTTGCTTGTTGGTCTCTCTGTCTGGTTGGTTCTTTGATTTAACTTTAACATTAGATATAAACAGGAGTAGAGTTCCTTTTGTTAGTCAGAGTAGATAATGTGAATTTGAGGCATGCTCGGAGATGCTCCTAATGGGTAAAAATAAAGTTCTGTTTTATCCTTTCCTGGTTAAGACTCCAGTAGCTATTTAACCGCAATTAAAACATTGCAGTTTTCTAATTGCCTTCTATTGAGAGTATTTGAAAGAAAACAACTATCGAGGAGTATGGCAAAAACTTAAAGCTATTTAAAGAGACCTATTTCCACGGCCCTTAGGTTATTTGGAAGTATTTCCAATATGAATGGGGCCAGATAACAAGAGTCTGAGTCTGGTTATGTAGGGCTTTTTGGGCCAATTCACGGATCTTAGTTTTTAGTCCTCCAAACAAGCTACGGAAATATTCCAGATGGCAGCCACTTCACAAAATACCCCAAGAGCTTATTCTTGAGTCCGGCAAGTCCTCTGCACAGAAGTGTTCATTTTAGTCTTTGGTCCTTAGTGAGTGTGTGAAGACTCTAAGGGAGATGAAAATGGAACAAGTAGAAACCTGACTGAGAGGGCATTGGGCCATTCCCTTGTAAGAAAGAGAAGTGGGAGCCATTCTGACCCAAAGGTGGGATTGTGGGGAAATAAGGCAAGTCGCTGGACTTCTGAATCTGTCTCACAGAATGAGTTTACTCGTGGGTCTGAATCCAGAGTTCATCCACTCAGAAGCCTGAATATGTTTTCAAGTGAAGGAGTGGTGCAGGTGCTTCTTGGGTTGACAGATCTGGAGCAGGGGAGGGGAGAAACTGGGTGTAGGGTTGTAGAGGCAGCCAGACCCAACTGCTGGCCCAAGCAGTGAGAATGACTTGGGGAAGATGGGGCTGATGGTGGAAGAGTACAGGAGTTGTGAGATTAGCAGACATGAGTTCAAATCTTGGTTCTGTCATCTACTAGCTTGTTCCCTAGTTTCCTGACCACTTCAACAGTACTGTGTGACTCTTTCCCCACAGACTGGGAAAACATTTGAGTGAGCACTTCAAGGGCCAGGGTTCCTTCACATGTTGTCTCTTTATTTATATGTCCACCTTGTAGATATTTAGTGTAAAAGGCACAGTGGTCATCAGTTTTTGACAAGTGAAGAACTTCAAGCAAGTTAGGGTAATTGCCCACAGTCACATCTGTCTTTAGAAAACCAAAATTCAGAGTGATAGCAGCCCATATCTTAGCCATGTTGCTGAAATGCCAGTGATTGAGTAGATAATTGGAAAGAAGGGAGTTGCCCTTTGAAGAGATAACTGTTAAGCTGAGACCTAATATGTGAGAAAGTGCCAGGCATTTCCCAAGGAGCAAGTGTAACATCAGGCCTGGAAAGTGATTTCTAGGTCTGTGGGTAGAAAAGATGTCAACATGCCTGAAGTGGGGAGGAGATAGTGGGGGAGTTGGGAACAGAGGTAGAATGGGAAAAGGGCACCTAAACACATCTTGGGAGCTGTTATGAGGGCTCAGACCTTATTTGTAAATGTCACTGGAGAAACTGCCAGAGGATTTTAAGCAGCCTCTGTGACCTAATGGAAGGAGCATTCTGGTAGCTACTTAGAAAATTTCTTCACAGTCCAGGGGAAGTGTGCTGCAGTGACCCTTCACCAGTGGCCTTGGAGAGCCATGACTAGGAGTTTTAGGATGGACCAGGGATCCACAGGTGGTGGTCTATATAGAAAAATTCAAAGATAGTAAGCACCTGGGGTTTGTTGTTGGTCTTGTTTTTGTTTTATTGGGTGTCAGGCCTAGTTCCTCACACATACTGGGACTGAACACCTAAGTTTTAAATCTCGGCCATTGACGGATAAATAATATTTACCCAAAGCGAGGAGATACTTAGAAGCAAAACATAGGTTCTTTTCTTTTTTCTTTCTTTCTTTCTTTTTTCTTTTTCTTTCTTTTTTTTTTCTTGTTTTTTTTTTTGTTTGTTTGTTTGTTTTTTCAAGACAGGGTTTCTCTGTGGCTTTGGAGGCTGACCTGGAACTAGCTCTTGTAGACCTGGCTGGTCTCGAACTCACAGAGATTCAGCTGCCTCTGCCTCCCAAGTGCTGGGATTAAAGGCGTGCGCCACCACCGCCCGGCAAAACATAGGTTCTTTAACAGTGAGTTCTCTAGTGCTTGCCTGCTCTGTGTGAGACATGTGTAGCTAGAAGATGGCATCTAGTGCGAGGTGGATATAGAGTCACCACCTTTTTCGGGGGGGGGGGGGTCAAATGACACTTTGACAGGGGTCACAAATCAGATATCCTGCATATCACATATTTACATTGCAATTCATAACAGTAGCAAAATTACAGTTATGAAGTAGCAATGAAATAATTTTATGGTTTGGGTCACCACAACATGGAGGAACTGAATTAAAGGGCCTCAGCATTAGGAAGGCTGAGAACCACTGATCTAGACAGAGCTTGGGAGTAGTCTGAATTGAAGATTGGTATAGTTGGTGTATAGCTATTTGGGTTGTGTGGGAGAAGGGAGACACTCAGGATCCCAAAAAGTTTAACTGGTCTCTTACAACACCTGAGTTCTGTTGTCATCAAAGTCATCAGACTGTGATGTGACACTGAAGTGACCTCAGTATATTATCTACAGCCAGAGGGCCAGCCTCTAACACAGGGCTTCATTCCCATGGTAGCAACACCAAAGCTAACTCAGTATATTCTCTATAGCCTCTGACATACGGCCATCGTTTCTCTGTGTGTCTGCTCATGTGCCCTTGTGCTTAAGCCCAGTCCTTCCACTATGATGGCTTGGGCTCCCCAAAGTATGCATTAGCCTAGATAACAGGTGCTAGGCCATTTATTTATTGTAACCTAGATCCTGAGGAAAATGTAGGGCTTACAACTGCATTCATTCTTTTTAAATTAGTTCATAATTCATGAGTTCAAATATAATTTCAAAGCTTTTCATTATTTTAAGTACCCAGATGAATTAATTTATGTATCTAAAATGTATTTTGTAAAATAAGCCAATAGAAACCCTCACTTTTTTTTATTTTTTTAAATTAGTTCAAATTAGGAGCAAGCTTGATTCACATATCAATCCCTTCTCCCTCCCCTCACCCCCCCACCCCATCCACCCTCCACTCCCCAGGCAGGGTAGGACTCTCAACGGGGGCTCCCCAAAGTCCAACACATCATCCTGGGCCGGGCCAAGGCCCTTCCCCATGTGTCCAGGGCAAGAGTGCATCCCTTCACATGGGATGGGCTCTCAAAATCCCTTCTTACACCAGGGAAAAATACTAATCCACTACCAGGGGCCCCCTAGAGTGCAGAGGCCTCCTCATTGACATCCATGTTCAGGGGTCTGGATCAGTCCTGTACTGGCCTCCCAGACAGCAGTCTGGGGTCATGTGCTCCCCCTCCCCCGCCCCCTTGTTCAGGCCAGCTGTTTCTGTGGGTTTCACCAGCCTGGTACCCACCCCTTAACTCTTCATTCCTCCCTCTCTGCAACTAAGTTCCAGAGTTCAGATCAGTGTATATCTGTGTGTGTCTGCCTCTGCTTCCATCAGCCACTGGATGAAGGCTCTGAGGGTCCGGCACCCGCTGCAGGACCGAAACATTCACCTTTATTAAATTTTTCTGCTATAAGTCAAACTTCTTTTTGACAGAACCTGTTTGTTAGTTTGTAGGTGAGTTGATTGTGAAGTCTATGCTTTAATAATATATATATACACACACACACTCACAAATCATTTTTTTCTTGGTTGCCACAACATTGTACACTTTGTTCTTGTTGCTAAGGACTCTGGAATGTCCTAGTACAGAAAATGGTTATAGAACCTGCCCCAGGGACATTTTATTTAAATTATTGTATGTTCTGTAACTTATATCCAGATATGGCTGTCTGAAAGCAAATCATTTACAAAATTAAAACTTAGGTTGTTTTAGAAGTTTTGGAACAGGAATTGGGTTTCCCAGGGTAGCGTGCACTGAGACTAAGTAATCCACATGTTTTTCTGCTGTGGCATTGTACATGTGCACCATGTACATGCTGCCCAGCAGAACACACACGCTCACCGTGTTACAGGTGGCTAGGGACTGAACTTACAGCGTGCAAACCTGAGTCCTGCTTATACTGCTTACTTCCTGGGTGATACTAGACAAGTTTATTTCTCCTGAAGTGAAATGAGTATTCTATTATAGGATTGTTTTTAGATGTAAATGGAATAGGGCAGTGGGAGGTGGGAGTGAGTAGAGAAGTAGATGAACATGATTAGTGCCTGTATGGAAGCAGCAGAGTGAATCTTAATATGTACAGTTAATATATGTTATAGTAAAAATAGTCTCTAAACAAAAGAAAAGAAAACAAATGTGACAAGCCATGTAAAAAGTGTGTGGCACATGACCCAGCAAATAGAGTCAGTAAAACTCAACTGTGATTGTGGTTCCCATATTGTTATTTTAAGCCTCAAGTGATGTTACATTTTTGAGGAAAATGAAATTTTAACAGAAATATGAATTACTTAAAGAATAACCACTCCAATAATTTGAATTTTCCTTATTAGTATCCATATTAGGATACTTAGCACAGCAACTTCCATGTTAGACAGTAGCCTTAGAAAAATAGCATATTATAGCTGGATGTGTTGGCCCACACATTTATTTAATCCCAGCATTCATGAGACAGGGGCAGGCGGATCTCTGAGTTTGAGGGTAGACTGGTTTACAGAGCCAGTTCCCGGACAGCCAGGACTGTTACACAGAGAAACCCTGTCTTGAAAAATCGAAAAGTTAAAAAAAAAAAAAAAAAGCATATGTGCATCATCCCATGGAATATAACTTTACCCCTATTCCCATATGTACTGTGTTTAGCCTAAAGTAGGAATGCTTTTAAAGAAAATAGTACCTTGGTTAGTTCTTACTTTTCATTTAATTAAGCATAGTCATAGAAATAACAGTGTGCTGCAAGTTTCTTACATTGTCTACTCAGTTTGTGTAATCAGAGGTGTTCAGTTCTGACATTCCAGGTTGTTGATGTTAGAATCTAGATGGAATATTTAGAAATCTTTGGTCTTAAGAGATCCAGTTCAAGTCATTGTATGCATTAGTATTGAATCCCTGCTAATTGGCTTTAGACAAAGTTCATTACTTCATTACTCCCTAACTCAGTTTCATTGGTGGAGTAGTAACATAGTGGGACCTGTATAAGTAGCTGTCTGTATAAAGTGAGAACACAGGACAGAGAAACTACTCAGTAATGTGCCTGCAACCCAGAATTATGATGTCCTCACTACATTTTAGATTTATGGCTGTTTATGTGCAATTCAGTATAAAAGATACTTTCAAGAAAATGCTAGTCTGTGAGTTCGAGGCAAACCTGGTTTACAGATCCAGTGCCAGGATAGGCTCCAAAGCTACACAGAGAAATCCTCTCTCGAAAAACCAAAATAATAAAATAAAATAAAAAAGGAAAAGGAAAATGCTAGCAATAGCCATTTGTAAATATTAGAATACCAATTTGATATTTTAGATATAATTTTCTGACATTTTTGTTTCTTTAAAACCAGTACCATTATGCACAAAATGTGAAATTAAATCTATAGGAAAGCGAAAATAGGCCAACTAGCCTACCACTTACTTTTTTGCTAGTTACTTACTTTGTGGGGACTAGGGATCAAATCCAGGGTCTTGCTCAGAATAGGTAACCATCTCACTATTGAGCTATATCCCCAGACTCGTTTCTTTCCTGCCTCGCTTAGTTTGATCTGATAAAATGTTTGCCAAGTTAAAATGTGCTATCTATCCACTCTTTGAAATACATGCTCAAAATTGATTATCTTGGAGTTTTAAAAGTTTAGATTCTAAGCCGGGTGATTAAAGGTGATGCACGCCTTTAATCCCAGCACTTAGGAGGCAGAGTCAGGCGGATCGAGACGAGCCTGGTCTACAGAGCTAGTTCCAGGACAGCTTCCAAAGCCACAGAGAAACCCTATCTCAAAAAAATAACAAGAACAACAAAAAGTTTAGATTCTGGATCTAAACTTTGGGCTGGTTTCTAGATTGTTATTAACAATATCTAATGGTTGGACATTTTTATATTTAACCATATTCATAAGAAATGAAATTACTTTTTCATGTATATGTACATAGTTTGGCTTTCACTGTTTAAAAACAAAATAAAACTTGTCTCTTGCCCTACTTCTGAAAATCAGACTACAATTAATGGTGGAATCAGGATAGAAGGGGTCATTGGGCCCCAAAACAAGTAGAAAACAATTTTCCTTGTATGGCATGGTGGTGAAACAGATAATATTACTCTCTGGTGGTATCTCTGCACCTTTCTTATCTAGTCCAAAGGACTTGGGACCAGCTGACTGGAATAGAATCAATCTATACTTAAATAAAAACGTTGCTACAGCTTTGTAAATTACTAAGCACATTTCATATTCTTTTATATTGTTCCTCAATCATGGTAGAGTTTACCTTTAATCATTTTATTGTGTTAATGTATTCATTGTATACATTTTAATAGCTATACCACACCTTGTAATAATTTGATGCATTCATTGTATTTCAGCTCTTTGTAAAGGCCTCAGCCTGGTTTGATTTTTTTCTCAGTATAGTAATGGGCTCCTGAGTGGTCCATGTGCAATTTACTGTAAGTGCTTGATGCTCTTATCTCAGTCCTAATAGATGAGTGATGACTGTCTCTTTGTTGCAGATATGCCAATATTTGGTCTCTGTCCGGCACATGATGATTTCTACTTGGTGGTGTGTAACGACTGCAACCAAGTTGTCAAACCGCAGGCATTTCAATCTCATTATGGTAAGTGCTGAATCATGAAAATCATCGGGAGGAAAAGGTAAAGCCGAATGCATTCCTGAAGGCCAGTGGTAGTTCAGGGAGGTTATCAGAAAGAGCTAAAAGCTATTGTGTTGTGTTCCCTGAATTTCATATTTTTATTTTCTGATCTGCATTTTCTGGCTTTTCCTGAAATCTGAGGAAAGAGTATCTCTTAAAATTTTACATCAGTATTGTTATAGGTTTCCTTTTTTCTTGAGTCCTTGGTTGTGAATTTAGTAGGTGTTTTTGTTTGGTTGGTTAGTTTGATTTTTGGCTTTTTTGAGACAGATGTAGCCCTGGCTGTCCTGGAACTTGCTTTGTAGGCCAGGCTGGCCTTGAACTCACAGAAATCTGCCTGCCTCTGCCTCCCAAGTGCTGTAATTAAAGGTGTGTGCCACAGAAGACTGGATTCAGGCCTTTGAAGCCAGGACTAGATTGGACATAAATTTAAACCTGTGAGAACATCAGGTTCTTTTCTTTGCCTTGAGCAAGTGACCCAGCCATAGTTTGCTTTTTGAAGGACAGGGAGAAGTGGCAACCTCAGTGCTCCTGCTGGCACTGTGGAATGCATGTGTAAAGTCACGAGCAGTGTTTAGCAGATCTGGAGGGCAGGGGTAGGGGGTTAGCAGAGGGACAAAGGTCCAGCTCCAGACACAAGAAGGTCTTTATGTCTAGAGTTAAAACAGCCCGAGACCTTAAGAATAAGGAGGAACACATTGGCCACCGGTGTAGTGAGTAACTGAGCGCCTTCTTCCTTCTTAGAGAAAATAGCCTTCAAATGAGGATTTGAAAAGTAAAATCATTTGCTGTCTGCATATAGGTTTTAATTTTTCTGTTTTTAAGCGTGCTATATAAGCCTGTTTTGTAAAGTGAAGAAGGTAGTTTATAATGAATGGCCTTTAACCCCCTGAAATTAGAAGTGTTTGGATGAGACTAGACAAGGCTCCCACAGACAGCTGCACAGCTTATGTACTGAATGACCATATTTGGTGGGTCCAGGCTGGTTTCAGAGTGACATGAGTAAGCTCTGAGCTAAGAACATCCAGGCTGTCTGGAATGTGCTAGACTGTTCTCATTGGCGAGAACTGTTGGACCCATTTGTGGATGAGCCCTGTAGAAAAGTAGGCTGGGAGTAACTCACAGGCCTTTGCTGTGTGTTAATGGAGACCTGTTACAGATACTCAGAGCCAGAATATGACCTAGTGATGCTTCTGGGAACTGATGAGTATACTGGGTTAGAAGGAAGTACTAGAGAAACTGTAAACATGCTGCTTCCAGTTCTTAGGCTTAAAAGGGTACTCTTGGTCATGTTCTAGGTTACAGTCTTGGTTCCCTCTCTAGGGATGCAGGATCAGTATGGGGAGCTGTCACCTAGAGCACCAAGGAAGCAGCATAGATGTATTTTTATTAAAACCATTCTTTTAATGCTAAAGTTATACACAGATTTACTTCTAATCTTCCTGTGTCTACCTCTGTCAGTCACCTGTGCAGAGTGACAACAAAGATCTGGAGCATGAGGCTGAGGTCCCTCTAGTGGCAAGGGAAATATTACAGATTAGAAGAGAGGTCCTGGAAGAGCAGTGTCCTGGAGCCCTCTGAGTCAGCAGCAGAAGTGAGTGTTGGTGGAGTTAGGAAGGATATCAGAGACATGGGACAGGCATCAGCATAGTGAAGTAGAAGAGGATGCCATGGTATTTGCCTGGATGGGAGGTGTTCCCAGGGTCCCCGGGGCCAAGGAGAACTACTCTTAGTGCTGCCCTGTCACTTCTTTTGTGTGCAGGAGTTGTGAAAGGAAAACTATTTTTGGAAACCAATCTTCCCTCCTCCCTGTCTCCTTTTTGTTGAAATTCCAGGAGGACAATTCTTGCATTCTCTTTCTATTCTGTTTTTTATAGTTACTATGAAAAACATTTTTCAAAATCAGAATCTTGCCAAGTAGCCATTGTCATTTGTTTGTGGCAGTTCAGATGCTCTTAACTAATGGTGGGACTGCATATTTAGCCACTGCAAGTATAGAATACTGGATGTTGGGAGATTCATTTTAACTTAGCAAACCTAGTTGATCAATTTTGCCACCAAGAGCAGCTTTCCCAAGAGTCTGTGGTTGGCTGGGAGCTGTGGGCTGCTGCTGTAACTCAGCATCAGTAGCAGTCCTGGAAAATGGTCAGAATTCAGAATTCACATTAGAACTTCTGCTGACTGTCTTCACAGCACCGTGTGGTCCAGGAAGTCATTGAAAGAATCCGACTTTGCCCTGGCTACTGTAGAGAATCCGCTTCGGCATGAGCATTGCTGTGATCTGCCACCTCCTCTCACTTGTAGTTGTGATGAGCCTTCTTACTTACTGTTCCTTGGCTGTGTTTTGAGTGCTTTGGATTTCTGTAGATTCCAGCATTGGGAGGCAGAGAGAGTGTAGCTTTTGAGAAAAACATGTTAGTAATTTTTGTGAATTCCTGTGTTGGCTGGTATTGATCTGTGACTTTGAGGAACAAATAGGAAGTTGCTGTAAACAGGTAGTTCATTGAAAACAACCAGGATAGGAAAGGGACCACAGTGTAGCTCCTAAGTTACTTAGATTGGTGATGTGGGTGTTGAAGAAACTGGTGAGCAGCCCGTTGGTGCCTAGAGAAGTGGCCATGTGATTTTTGCTAAAAAAAAACTGCCTTTAGGGGAAATACCTGACTAGTGATGGTGACGGCTACAGTGTCACTGTGGTGTTCCCAGGCTCCATATTCTAACTGCTGTCATGATATAACCTGTTTCTGTTCTTGAAACTATAGTAATAGTGATGTGTGTTTTCTTGATAGTGCTGTAATGTTTCGAAAGACTCCAGCATTCCTCGTGTTTATCTTCCGTTACTCAGTATTTTTAAGCACAAGATGTTTCTTATAGTTAATATCAGATTTTAAAAATATAATTTGAGTCAGTGGATTCAAAAGCCTGTTCTGCATCTAAATCAAGGGAGCTCTTTTCTGAGGAGACTGCTTCCCCAAACCCACTCCAGACTTACCTCATAGAAAGAAATCCCCAGGAGTAGAACCCAGGAACTGGCAGTGTAGTGCTGCCTTGACTGCTGTGACTTGCAAATTGGCCAACGCTCCCTGCTTTCGAAGGCACTATCCATGCTAGGACTGATAAAGGTGCTCACAGGGGCTGACCCGGCACTGGTGCACACCTACTCAGACTTGTTGACTCTAGCAGTGGTGCAGAGCAAGGAGGCCCTGTTTTTAAAATCTATTTTGAAGTTGTCGTATCATGGCTGGTAGTGTCATATCAGTTGCTGCTGAAACTATAAACACGAACAAGGACTAAGATGGTAACTTTCTCTAAAACCAAAAGTGCCATTCTTTTGAAGTGGGTGGGAATCTTACTGGGTTAGTGATGTGCTGGCCGTGTACTGCTACTGGATAAAATATGGTCTTACCACATAACTTGTCTGTGGATCTGCACAGGTGGAGAGAGAGTGTAGCTAGGGAGGGCTTGTAGCCTGCCTACAGGATTTCACGCCTCCCTCCTAGTGATTCCAGAGTCTCTAGCTAGTCCCCACTGCTCTGTGCTCTGCTGGTTACCATTTGTATTTAGAAGAGGGTCTTGGCTCTCCTACACCCCCACCACTACTTCCTTTTTACACACATTGGAGTGATCTTATGTAACAGAAATAAATGAAAGATATTAATTTATCCTGGACAGATACTATATTTAGAATCTGTATAATTAATTAAACCCTCATCAAATGTCAGCCCTTGGAGCATTTTGCCTTAGATTGGTTAGGCTGATCCACTCATTAACCTTTTGGGTCAGCTTGACTCTCTGAGCCTGGGCATGATAGTGACTTTGTGACTAAACCATTCATTCCCAATATTAATCAGGTTGGAGCTGATGAAATTTGTCTTATTTACTGACTTTACTTACTACTTTTTCTTCAAATCAGATTTTATTTGTATAAATCACTTACAAAGAAAACTCTTAAGGGAAACACAGAAAAGGCTAGTGTTAGTTATCATAAAGGATGACAGTGTAAGGTAAAGAATATTTAATTTGATGGTCTTACCAGTGTTGGCTATGAACCTGAGACTTGCCCTTTTTTTTTAAAAGGAGCCTGAATGGCTAGGAGTAAAGTGGTAATAGCTAGTGTTATCCACATATGGTATGGTTTAGCCACAGAATTGCAAGAGGTTTGGAGCGTGCATTTGTTTCACTTACGATTAATGTTTATAATGTTAGGGGTGAAGTATATTACATGTTTTGGGAACACCAGCTTAAGCTATTGGATTTTATTTCCTTTGATGATTTAGGAGTTTAGCCCTTGGAAATAACAGACTTTGGAAACAGGATTCTAGACTCTTCTGTTGCTATGTAAAAGGCTTGTATGCTAATAACCTTTGTCATCCATCAGTTGCTCATATTAGTTACTGTAAGTAGACTGTGAATCCATTGGTCAGGCCTTAGTGTAAAACTTGCTCACAAATGACAGCCATAACCTGGCTGCATGGGAGCAGCATTTGTAGAAACATCTTACAGCTTTCTTCTTGTATATGATGCATCTTGCACATAATGAATTGAGTGCTTTGGATTTTGTGGATGCCAGCATAAATTACATTCAACGAAATGTCATTTTCGTCAGAGTATGTAGTACTTAGGAGAAATCACTCTTGGTTTTCTTGTGCTAATTAGTTGAGTTCAAAGAATGTTACTATAGAAGTTAAGTGTTTCTTACTCTGATCTGTTTTACTAGACCTGGTTGGTTATAATGCTGGTTTTCAATTGATAAATTGGACAGGTGTTTGTGATCAACAATTGCTGTCATGTCACTGTGGTAGCTGGAACAGAGACTGTGCATGACACAGAGTTTGCTACTTAATAGAGAGCAACCATCTCTCTGATCTGATCTGATTGACATGAACACTTGAATTGATGACTTTAGGGTGTTTTATGTCTTATTTTATTTGACTATTTTGGTGATTTTTTTTGAATAGGAAAAAATATTTCTAAAGTGGGAGATTTTTTTGCCAATGAATTGTTATAGTCTTCATCTTTTTCTACTTTGAAGTTTGTCAATAATTAATATTTTTAAGATTGGCATTTATTTAAAACATTTAATTTCCACAGATTGCTGGTTATTTTTAATTTCCAAAGCATTTTTGCACAGATTATTCCATTTTCTGTTTTATTCCTAGTTTAGAGACTAAAGTCCTAAATTGAATTTCACTTGTACAGATAAAATGTACACAGCTGCCTATTTCTCATGTAATATGGATGGACAGTGTTAAAAGAAAAGCCCAAGAAGATACAATGAATTGTACATGTACTGGGATATGGAAATAATGACAGAATTTTGTCTCGGGTAAATTTTTTAAGTTTTCAGCATTGTAAACCTGTCAATTAGACAAACCCTTTAGTAATGGAAAGATGTATATAGTTGGAGGTGGATGTTGGACTCAGCCGCCACTGTGTTTCTCTTCTGCCTCTGGCCTTAACCCAGAGCATGGCAGTGAGCCAATGCCAAGGTACCTTTTTTGTAGAAAACATTTTGTAGCTCTTCAGAGAATTTGTTACTCTTTCTTTCTGCAGTTAATAGATTAAACTGTTACAACTGCAGAACAGAAAACACATGTGCCAGGTTTTTCCCCCAGCCATTGGAGGGCCAGTCAGAGGGAGCAAAACAGAGCAGGTACATCTTAGCAGGGGTGGGTGACATCAGTTCAACCTGTCTGTGGAAGTTGGTCCAAGAGGATGGTTTGACCTACAGTCTTTGCAGCTTAATTACATGTTGTAAAATAAATCCACATTTTTCCTTACCAGGAGCCAAATAGTGCTAATTAAAACTTACTGACAAGTTCAGTAGCATCAGACAAAAGGATATTCTTGTACCCAGTAACATCATTGTAGCTTTTTTCCTCCATTATGTGATAAGCAGAGAACTTCAAGTGATGTTCTTTCTATTTGAAGGAACAGTTTAATTTTTATTTGTAAAATACGTTTAATTTTTTTCTTCCTATCAGTACCTGCTTTTAATAATATCTCTGTTTTTAGGATTTGTTTCAGAAAACATTAAATCATCAATGACACTTATGTTTTAACAAGTACTTGGTTGGGGCCAGTTAAATGCTAGGGATTTCTGTGTTCTGTTAGCAGAACAGTAACTCAGATATCATGCAGCCTGCAGTTTGTTTGGGGTAGGGGTGGGGAGAGAGAGATGACAAATAAGAGTGTTTCCAGTAGTGATTCATGCTGGGAATAATTGAAGATGAGTGATGAGGGCTTCTTCACTAGGAAAGACAGCTTCTGTAAGGAGTTGGTATTCCAGCTCAGCAGTGAGAAAGAGCCAGTCATTTGAGATCTGGAGGAAGAGTGTTTTATGCAATGGAAACAGCAAGTGCCAGAGGTCCAGGATGAAAGTGGGCTGGGTCAAACAGTGTAATTAGGAAAGGGGTCTGGATTGAAGGTTAGGTGATGTGGTGGTTCCTATAAGGCATGGGGACAATCAGATTGAACAGTGTGCATCCATTGTCACTAGAGGACTGCTGGAAAGTGTCAAGCTATAGTTGTGGTTGCTTGGTGGACATAGGGGCCACAGTGGGGACCAGAGAAACCAGTTAGTATGTTTTGCACCAGCTGGGGTTAAAGGTAGACGAGAAAAACTATTTAGAATAGGACTGTGGTAGCTGGAGCAGACACCTGGGGGTGGGAGTGAAATCTGTCTGCTTTGGAAGTATGAAGACAGCAAGGTTCCTTGTGGACATAGAAGGAATGTGGGAATGTTATGGGATTTTGGTTTTGAGTAGCTGGATGAGTTTTTGTACTAGAAATTGTTTAACAACTTTTGTTAAAGGTATTTTCCTGGGCTCGGTGGTAGTGGCACACACCTTTTATCCCAACACTTGGGAAGCAAAGGTAGGCAGATCTTTATGAGTTCAAGACTAGCCTGGTCTACAAGAGCTAGTTCCAGGACAGGCTCCAAAGCTACACAGGGAAACCTGGAACCTCGTCTTAAAAAAAAAAAAACAAAAGAAAAAAAAAGGTATCATGCTGGGTATATTACAAATATATACTCAGCCATGAGTGATGATGTACACCTACAATCCCAGCACCCAGGAGGCACTTACAGGAGGATTGTTCCAAATTGAAGGTCTGTGAAAGATAGGACACATAACGAGTCAAGGGCTGCCTGAGATATACAGTGCAACCCTGTCTCATAAAAGAGATACGTGCGTGCGTGCCTGCGTGCCTGCGTGCGTGCCTGCGTGCGTGCCTGCGTGCGAGAGAGAGAGAGAGAGAGAGAGAGAGAGAGAGAGAGAGAGAGAGAGAGAGAGAGATCCTTTCTCATGATAGCATGGGCGCTAACTGTTGCTTGCTGGTTTATGAAGAGATGGAGAGCTGTTTTGACTCTACTAGCCTTATAGAATATTAACCCCACCAGAAGGAGGTGATGGACTTATTGTCTGAGTTTCTACTTATTTTTCTAATGCTTCTCACATTGTTTCTTACAAACTCACACATTTAATTGTATTTTGAGTTTGAAGAAAATTTCTCAACCCATGTACTTCTTACTACTAGTACAGCAGAATGTGTCCTGGGTCTAGGTGGTATTTAGTCATATAAGCAAAGAAATACTTCAAAATGGGTGCCTTTGAAATACTCAATTCAAAACACTCTTTCTGGTATTTGTAGGGAATTTTTGTTCATTCTGTATGGCTTTTACTTTAGGGAAGGAAGTTAGTTAATCCTTCGACTTCAAGATTCACTGCTGCAAAACCTCTTAAGGATAGAGTGTTTAGCGGGTTTAATGCTAGGCCAAGGAAAATATATCACCACTTTGCTGGGCCCATACCCTCTTTGCATTTCGTGTAATTGATTGTCTTTTAACAGTGTTCATGTTTGTCTATGACTTGATAACAAAGCCTAGAGATCAAACGATGGTTCACACACATCTTTGGAAATCAGTCCACGAGGTTAATATATAATGTGTCTGCCTTATGTACATGAAGGGTTGTTTTAGCCCAGAAAAGCCATCCCCTGAAAGATCAGAAGATGTAAGCTACTATGTAGGATTAGCCCCCGAGGTGAATTATCTCATATAAACTTCATTTCCCAGCTCTCCTAATGAGCATGGCATGATAGCATACTGCATTTCCTGGTGAAGCTAACCTGATTCTAAGATAGCAGTCTTTCAGGCCCTCAGCTGAATGAATTGCTTGCTATTTCCAAGTTTGAAAATACTTTCTTCTCCTTTCAAGTGCTCCTTGGCAGCAGCTGAGGAATGTTAAAGCTGCTTTAAGTGCCAATTAAGGCCAATTATAACCCGACTGGCCTGCTGAGACAGAGGAGTTAGTGGAGGCTTGTGTTCTTGTAAGATGAAGAACTGCCTTCCACCAGTGATAGGAACAAATCACTGCCAACATTCTTGTTTGTTGCCCCACAGAATATAGGGTGACAATTGTGCTGGCTTAGGGGTGCTGTTTAGGAAATCCCAAGGTTGTGAACGATAGACAAATTTCTGTAGGACAAACTTATATTTTACTCTAATTCTTTGTCTCTTCCAATGCTATACATCCTGTGTTGTCACCATGGTTGTAATCAGTAATAGATAAGGTTTACTGAATGCCTGCTATGTATTTGGTACTGCATTGTGTGCTTTATTTGATTTAGTCCCCACCTGTAGGAGGAGGCATGATGCCAGGAGAAGCCAGAATCCTCTTTCTCTGGGCCATGAGTTGGAAGTGTTCAGACTGGTGTCTGTGCCTTCATCCCAAGCTTCATTGCCCCCTGGCTGCTAGCAGTTTGAGTCCACACTTTGACAATAGCAGTGTCTTGGCCTAAGTAAAACTGCTAGTATACCATACAAACTATGGCAGTTACAGGATTTTGGGCTTGTAAGGTGAGAATGTTATTTGCTTTTATTAAAATGATACTTTCATCTTTTTAAGAAGTTGCCTTAATTATTTTCATAGGAAAAAAATAGGTCATAACCAAAAAAATATTTTGTGTATACTATTGGGAAATGATGTAAACAAAATAGTGATGTTTTCAAAGAAAAGCAAAGGCAGAACTGGCTTAATCAAGACTTCTCTCAGAGTGCTGAGTAATGTTTAATCTCATCCATGTTTAGCTTTTGTGTAATGTACTGAATTACAGTTTTCTGGGTCTTTACTACCACTTATACTTTATCTAACATAGTGAAAAAGAACAAGTTCCGATTATTTCACTTAGCCATGAACATGTCTGCATTGCAGCTGCCCTATAGGCTAAAGTAGGAGGACACAGGTTTTAGGGCCAGCCTCATCATTAGCAAGACTGTCTCAGAATAAAGTGGACAGTGTGCAGGCTACAGAGACCTTCCCTGGCTGTGCATACTACCCCCAGTCAATCCCAGAACAATCATGGATTGCCTGTTCTCAAATCATTGTTCTTATTATCACTTATTAAAACAAAACAAAAAACTACTCTATGACTCCACTGTTTCATTCCTGAGCATATACTGAAAGAACTTCATACCCTTTGTAGAGATATTTGCATCTCCATGTTTGTTGCTGCTTTATTCACTCACTAACTCAAGGAAATGGAACTAACCCAGTTGTCCATCAACAGATGAACAGATAATGAAAATCTGGTATGTTTATAAAATGGAATACTATTCCACTCCAAAGAAAAATGAAATCACAAAATTTACTGGAAAATGGATAGACTTGAAACTTACATATTAAGTGAGGTCATATAATCTCAGAAAGAAAAAGGTTCATCTGTTTTCCCTCATAGTAATAATAATACTTATATATAAGCAAGTATACCTGTGGATATTGTATGACAAGTAGAAAAAGGACCAGAAAGACCAGATGTTAGGGGATGCAGAGTGAATGCATGCTTATAACGAGAATGGACATACAGATAATTGTGTTTCTAATTCTAAGGCTTGCAGATTATTCATTTTTGGTGGCAATGCATAAGTATATATTCAGTAGTGAAAGTATAAAACACGTGAAGCTCCATAGCTTCTGTTGCACATGGCCACCCTAACTGTAGGTGCTCATTGAGTGTGCAGTCTTTGGGTCTGATTATAATTAGAGTATGCGATTTTTTTGAACTTTTTTTGTAATAAAATTTTAAATAAAGCAAGATAGTCAGACATTTGCACAAATGGACACTGGAGGCTGGTCCCATGGATGCAGTGGAACTGAGTGAGGTCTTAGCCTACGAAAGGCCCCTTGTCCCTGAGACCCATCAGTTGTTCCCTGGGGCAGGAAGGTGAGTTACTATGGACAAAACTAAGACCTGTTGCATTTAGATTGTACGTGATAGAATTTGCTTCTCTTTCATTTAAAAAATCCAGTGAATTAGCCTGAAATCTCCACAACTAACTATTATTATTAAACAGGGTCTCACTCAGTAGTCCACTTTTGCCTGAAACTCACTATGTAGCTTTGGCTGCCCTAGAATCCCAAGAGCTGGGACTACAGCACGGTGACCAAGATGCCCAGCTTGAAGTCTTTGTGCTAATTAATTTTAAAGGATTTCGGGAGAAAAGTTTTTATCTTATACTTACAAGCCTGTTCATCTCCTCTAGTCTCTTCAGGACTACTTTAGCTTTGAGTTTCTGATTACAGCTGTGAGACATTGAGGCACTACCTCATGTATAGTAACATTGCAGACTGCTGGAATCCAGATGATTGCTGTAAATGTAAACAAGTGTGGCCATTCTCTTTTATCAGAGTTAATTTAGAAATTGTTTCTGGTATTCCTTCACATTTTCTCTTGCCTTCTGGTAAAATGATTTACACCAGAGAATTCATGACTTTTGCTAAATGGTGTTTGTGTTCCCATGCCCCCTCTCCTCCCCACGTTCATTCACTCCCGGACACTCCCCCACACACCCCTTTTCACATGTAAAGTGTTCATTCTGACCCACCAAGCATCTGAGCCATCTTTTCCTAAAACTCAGATCAGCTGGCAGTTTTTCAGGTCTGTTTAACAGTAAGGCTTGTCAGTGACAGGAAGATTGTCATAGTGCTGAGATAGGGGACAGCCAAGGAGCCACAGAGAGCAGTTGTATTAAGAGTAGAAGAGCTCTCCACTTTGGCTCTCCAGGGATTGATGCTTAGCCAATACAATATGCATATATGGTATTGGGCAGATTTTGAAAATTGTATCAAAAATAGATCTCAATTGTTGTTACTTGCTTTAGGAAAGAAAAGTTGGCTTTTAAAAAGTTTGCTTAATAAACTTGACTCTTTAGTAAGTATAGCTTGTGTAGGGAAACAAAACATGGAGAAAGGCGACAGCTATTTATAGAGATATCATAATTACTCAGGTTTTAAGTCAGTCCTACACTTCTATTTTATTTTCTTTATTTTAGGAAACCCTGCAGTAACATTGCTACTCTACAGGTAGGTATTCAGAAAACAACAGTGTAATTCACACTGTAGTAGGTAAATTTATAAATTCCATATTCAGTTCCGACAGACCAGATAGATATCCTGCACATCAGATATTTACATTATGATTCATAACAGTAGCAAAATTACAGTTATTAAGTAGCAACGAAAATAATTTTATGGTTGGGGGTCACCACAACATGATGAACTGTATTAAAGGGTCACAACGTTAGGAAGTTTGAGAACCACTGTAATAGAAGAATTAATTTATACCAGCTGGCATGCCTTGTATGACCATATTATTTGAAATTAGACTCCAGCCCTTTTCTGTTGATCTGCCAGGACCTTTGTCATTCAAGTGTTTTTTACAGTAGTAGCAAATGTTACATAAGCCCAAACATGGAGCATATTTGGAGTTGGTGGGCAGACTCAAATCATGATGCAGGCTTGCAATAACAAGTGCAATGAAGCACAGCCGAGCTCTTAATGGAAGGTAGCAAGAAGCCTCTTCTGAGGATCCCTTCCTCTGAACAGAAGCTGAGAGGTCCTCTGGGTGAGTTTTTCCTGCTAGTTTTCAGAAGCTAGCCTGGGGCCTGGTTCTGAATAAGCCTGTGGAAGATAGGTTAGGCTTGGCTAACTAGTGAAGAGCCCAGCTGAGCCTGGAAGAGTATAGAGGCTTCTTTTCCTTCTGGCATTTGTCCTGTCCTGCTAACAGGCTTGGAGGGGAGGGCTCGGCTGCTGGAGGGAGGGAGCTCTGCAGTGGGGGGGGAGGGGGGAGATCAGTACTAATCTCAGCAAGAGGGATTAGCTGCTGCAAGCTGTCCACAGGAGCCATTCTGAAATGTCATTTGAGTGATCTGGCCAAAGTTCAAAAGCAGACAGGAGTTGAGTTTGCTATTAACTCTTAGAAAATGCTGAGGTTTGCATCCAAATCCAAACAGATCCTGGATTTCAAAACACGGGGAAAGCGTTGGGTACTCCCCTCTAAAAATGGAAGAGCCTTGTAACACCCTCTTTTTTGTTTTGTTTTTTAATCTTTCAGTGAGTGAGGTTTCATGACAGACAGCTCATAGTGTTTCCTGTAGAATGTGTTTAAAAATTGTTTTGTCCGGCACTTCAAATCCACAGTAAAATTTTAAACAGAATACTTCGGAAAGAACAACTTCAAAATACAAACAACCTTGGGAAGTCATTCAGCAGCTGAACTTGTATAAATATCTTATTATGGTTTTCTACTCAAATGTTGATTTTTTTTTAATCAGTTGTATTGCAGCAGCAGCAGCAGAATTAAGCTAATTATTTATCTCATTTCTTCTGTCTTTGGACCAGGAGTAAGATGACAGCCCAAGTTCTTTAGTTTTTACTGGGTTCAAATTTCATGTCTTTGTCAATAATGAGGTTGACTGGGTGGCTTCAATTCAGATTAAAACAGCTTCCCACTTATAGCGTTTTAAATATAAGTAGATCTTTAATCAGAATGTTGGTAATAAGATTTTTCTAAAAATTGCCAGCTTTTGTGTTGCTGTTTCTGGTTTTGTTTTTCCTATCACTGGTGCTTTTTATTTGTAGGTAGAGCAGACACTTTTTCTCTGTAGAAAACAGCATGACATACTGCTAAGAGCCACCCAGCCTTACCTCCTGACTGACAGGTGTGTGAAGGCAGGTCCTGTTAGGCAGTGTTCTGACTGGTGTTTGCTGTTGCTGTGATTGGGTTCATTAAGTTTGCTGTCCTCTGTCCAGAATAAGATGAAATAATAAGGGTGCGGAATTAACGTTCTGACACAGACTGAGCACAGCACTCAACAGGTGGTGCTCCTAGTCTGTTGCTTGTGGGAGTTGAGCCTCCTTCTTGACCTGGAAGATGAGTCTAGCTGGGCTTCTACACTAAAGTTCCACCTTTAAACAGCAATGAAAACAAATCATGTCTGTAATTACTGGTGTACTAGGTTGTTTTTAATGTTCTTTCTCTTTACTTGCGGATATAAGATTGCTTTCTATATCAAAATGTACAGCCTAAAATTGATGCTGTAGCCCACACTGGCCTGGAATTCGTGCTGTGCTTCTATGGCCTCAGCTTTCTGAGTATGAGGATTGCATGCAGTTTACAGGTATAATCACTACCTCTGCCTAATTTTCTTTAGTTTTATTTTTGCATTTCAACCTGTATAATAAGCTGACAGCTAAAATTTTAATAGCAAACTGATGAATTTCTAGGGTGATTTCCCCCTCAACAGATAGTTATACCTGGAGATTGATGGATTAGGGAGTTTCACCCCTTTGATTTTGTTTTTCCTTTTTCTTGCTGTGTATTGATACCTAAACTGAGGAATTGGAGCATTTCAAGGAGTAATGTGATAGGATGTTGAGTGATGATGTAAGGTCATATCTGCAGTGATTGGTGGCCATACTCTGTCAGCATCCTTTAGATAACTCCTGCTTTCTTGAGGACAGCAAAGAGAGAGAAGTCCTTATGACAAAATAGAAGTGTCAGCCTGCCTGTTGTTCATGAGTTAGCAATGGATGCAGTCAAAAATAATGACTCCTAGATCGCAGTGGTTACATAAACATTTTGACAATGGGGTTTTGTTCAGAGCTATAGCAGCTTTTTCTGAGAAGGTATTCTCCCTGAATGGTGTCTGAGGAGATAGTAGCTCTCAAGTAGCTGTCTGAGTCTGTGATAGGATTGCAGAAGTATACATAGGATGCCTTCAGGAGCCCACCATCCCGAATGTTCAGTTTTCCTTCCAAAAAGGTATCTCATGACAGCAGTGGGGAAGAAGAGGTGTTACTCCCAGTCACAGTGATAGCCTTGGTAACATGCAGTAGTACTCTTCTGTCATTTCTGGTGATGGATTGGGTACCTTTTAAAGGTGGCTTTACAAATGCTTTCAGAGCACTACAAATTAATCAAGCAAAGGAGGACTGTCCCCAGATGTCCCCTAAGGTTTTCGTGTTCCTCGCATACTTGAAAGCACTGTTAAAGGACAGTCCTCTTGGGAAGCATTCCTGGCAGGAGGATTATTTGAGGTTGCCATATTCCTGCTCCTTTCTTAGCAACATTATTTACAGTCCATTCACGCTCGTCCCTTCCCCCACCAGTGGAGTCATTCTCCCTTGTAATCTGCCCTTTGTGATCTTTCTCTTTCATGCAGCAGTGTGAATGGTGTGCTGCAGTGTGAGCCCTGCCCAGAGATGTGGAAATGCCAAGAGGCCCAGATTCTTTAGTGAGGCCTTTATTTCCGTCATAAAGCACTGACTTGAGGAGCTTGATAATTTGATTATAGACCTTTGGTGAAAAGTTGTTTCAAGTGGCCCAAGTGCTGTAAATGACTCTCTTTTCTGCACTTTCCACTTACATTTTCATTTTAAAAACACCTCTGCATTAGAGGAGAAGAAAATGCTTTGGCAGAGGTAGCAGTTGGAGACTAATTTGTTAGGGCAGCCAGTATTGAAATCATCCCTTTCAGTTAAATCTCTCTAGTGGAAATGATGCCAAGTGCTTTGTGGTGAAGAGTTTTTCTTTCTCAGTGTTTTCCATTTGTAACCCACCTAAACATGCTCTGAAGTGCCCCCAGCTCAGTGTATTTGTAGCCCCCCTAAACTTGCTCAGAAGCACTCCCAGCTCAGTGCTGGCTAATTGTCCTTTTACCATAGCTGCATGCCAGAGGACAGCTCTGGATTCCCCAACTTGAAATTTGAATGTTTCAGGGACAGTCCCACCAATGGCTTCCCTTTCAGCAAGTAGACTGTGCAAAACTTTCTCTGGAACATCTCATCCGTGCCAGGAGAACCTAAAGAAACAGAATCAAAGAGAAGCAGCTTGAGAACTGAAATGAGCCTGTGATAACCATGGCTGCAGTAGAGCAGTGCTTCTAAAAAGACGACGACAGTGACAGAAAAAGCTGGTACCTGTAAACATGATGAGACACTGTTAAATAGAAATGTCCCTGTGTGGTCAGACTATGCTGAGATTCTCAAATGAGATGCCAGGTGGTTCTTTTAAAAAATTATTAAAATAAATATGAACTTCTACTTTAAACCTATGTCACCGTTTGATAGGTATTGCTTAGAACAGTGCTGAAGTAGACATTCTCTAGTAGGTTACTACATTTACTTATAACACAGTAAACAGGAAAGGTCCTAAAGTATGACTCGGCTGTGTACAGAGTTGGTGTGTAATAAGGAGCTGCTGGGACTTTACATCTTAATTTACCCCTTTGCAGGTCTTTATCTTGGATATTCCTTAGAGGTTCATGGTCATAGGAAGGAGAAATGACTCAGTTGATACTTTTACCTATTTGTTGTCTTTGGCAGACCGAATGTAGAGCCTAACCAAAATTATAAACTCAGTATTCTTGGTTGCCTTCCATTTTGAAATTAGAGGGAGCACTCCCTCTCTCTCACCCTTCCTCCTTTTGGTTATGTCACATGTCAGACATGTGGTGGTGGAAGATGTCCTAATCTCTCTCTTCCACTCTCCTTTGTATCCCTTTCACTGTACCTCCCCATGTCTGTGTACAGTGTGTCTTCCTTTCACTGTCTCAGCTGAAATCTCCCTGTGTCTGTTTGTCTGTCTGTGGTGAACATGTGTTTCTCTTGGTGGAGCCGTTCATAGCACCCTCCAGGAACAGTGTGCTTTCTCTGGCCTGGAGCTGGATCATGTGGAGAGGAGTAAGCACTCTGAACACTTAACTGGACTGCTCAACAGAACACATGGTAGCTATGCTTAGCATGCCTGCCTAAGGCACTCTACCCTACTACTCATGAGCATCTTTTTTGATCTCTGAACAACTAGTTTTTAAAAATAAAGCCAAACTATATGTTCAGCTTAAAATCTTATGAAAATAAGGAGATACCGTGAAAGATTAGAGGAGTTTAATGTAGACCTAATTAAGTTATTTTCTCTTGAGGAGAGGACCAGATGCTGCTCTTCACAGGGTAAGGTGCCAGTTCCTCATGTGAAGAAATAGCTGAATTCAGTAGCATAACAAGTACTTGAGCTGGTATCTTCTGAGACAGGGTTTCTCTGTGTGTAGCCTGGATGTCCTGGAACCTGGAACTCTGGCTCAGTAGCAGTAGACCAGGCTGCTCTGCCGCCCCCCCCCCCCATGAACACAAAGATCTGACTGCCTCTAGAGTACTGGGGATTCAAGTGAGCACCACTACCACTCCCTGGCTCTTTTTTTTTTTTTTTTTTTTTTTTTTAGTGAATTAAAATTTCATGGGTTTTTTTAAAAAAATAAGTAGGAATTGGGATTGTTGAGAAATATATATAATATATATATATATATATATTATATATATCTTTTAGCACTGTAAATCTAGGTCTGAATAAAGTTATTATTGGGAGGGAAGTTCCTGAGTTCAGATCCTAAGGACCTGCATAACTCTGTGTAATTGTAGTTCTTCTAAAGGGAGATAGGTCAAGAAGAATCCTGGAGGTCACAGGCTAGTGACTCTGGCATAGGCAGTCACAAACAACAAAGAAGGGTTTTCCTCTGATATCTATACATGTACCTGCCATGTTTGTGCTTGTACACACAATGCAGACACAAATTACACATCATGCACACCCTCAAAAGTACATATTAGAAATTGTGGGTTTTGATTTTTTAATGCAGTTCTCAACCTGTAGCTTTCTACCCCACACCTTATTTCTTTTAAAATATCTTTAATTTTTAGGGTTTCATATGTGCATATAATTATTTTTTGATCGTGTTCATGCCACTTCCTCCTGGTAATGCCTCCCAGATCCACTTCCCCATTTCTTCCCAATTTTTGTCCAACTCCCTTTTTAATGGCCCACTGATTCCAATTTGTGCTGTTCTTATACTGGTATGGAGCCATGCAGTGAAGCTTTCATGGGGGACTTACTAGGGACCACTTCTTTAAGAAGACTTGGCTCTTCCTCCTTCAGAAGCCCGTCAACTATCAGTAGTGACTCAGCTCCTGTGCTTTCCCCTCCTCCCCTTCATGCTAGAATACTAGCTGGCTTGATCTTGTGCACATCTTGTGCAGGCAACCACAGCTGATATTGTGAATGTGACAATTGATCTTGTCACATCCATCTGATACTGTTTTGGTCTGTACCTCCAAACCTCTGTCTCTTACAGTCTTTGCACCTTCCTCTTCCTGGATGGTCCATGAGCCTTAAAAAGAAGAAATATGATATAGATGTTCTTGTTGTGGCTAGCATTCTACAGACACTTATCACTACAGTTTTCTCAGTGTCAGCATCAACCTCTGTTCCTGACTAGAAGTTTCTCTGATGAGGCCTGGGGGATACACTGTGAGCGTAGAGATGTGATTTAGAGAGCTCTTTGATACAGTGTCCACTTATTAAAATAAAAGTAGTAGATCCTTTTCCTCATACCCTATGAACTCCCCAAATGTAGGACCAGGTGTGCATTTCCTCCTGTGGAGCTGGCCTTAAACTCAATAGGAAAGTATAATTACCCACTATGCCTTACTGTGCTGCTCATTGCTGTACCTGACAGGATTTATAGTTGGTAAGACTGTAGATGACAGGTTTATCCTAGAAGCCTATATAGCAACTTCCAGAACTATGACGCCTCCTCTTCATTACCAAAACGATTTTTCCAAGCCTAAGTATGCATTGTCTTCTGCAAGGGTTTTACCATTGAGTTTTGGTGGGAAGCCAGGACCAATGGCAATAGTGTATTGTTTGGGGAAGGTTGTGTTCCATACATTTCTGTCCAAAAGCTTACCACCTCGTGTATTAAATACGAGCAAATACAAAATTATGTCATGGTCAAATGATTCCATAGTATATTAACGGATTTGGAAGAAATTTACATTCTCAAAACAAGCAATATATTAGAAATGTAAGTGGGATAATCAGTTGATCTAAAGAGAAAGTACATTGCACATGCTAGTTAGCAATCTTATTTTTTAAAGTGGAAAAATGAAATTGTTAGTCAAGAATACATTAAATATACCTAATCTGAGCATTTTAGTTTAGAAACAGTGCACATTAAAAATTCAAGCACTGTTTTCTTGGGTGGGCATCACTGTAGCACCATTAGGAAATTAAAAAAACAAAAAAACAAAAAAAAAGGTAAATTGACCTAACTTAAGTTGGGGACCTGAATTGTATGCATTTGCTTTGAGAATTTCACATTTTTTTAAGAATATTTTTAAGGTTTATTTATTATAAGTGTACAGTGTTCTGCCCGCCTGTATGCATGCAGGCCAGAAGAGGGCACCAAATCTCATTACAGATGGTTGTGAGCTATCATCACATGGTTGCTGGGAATTGAACTCCGGACCTTTGGAAGAGCAGGCTGTGCTCTAACCGCTGAGCCATCTCTCCAGCCCCGAGAAATTCACAGTTCTAGTGGGTTTTTTTCCTCTATACCACAGACCTGGTATTACTCCTTCAGTGTGTTCACCAAACAGGTGGATAAGTACTTTCTTTTGTGGTCTATAGTTAGCTTCAACTGTCAGTGGATAGACCTGGTGCATTACTTTTCTGTTGCTATGACAAAATATTACGACCAAAGACAACCTAAGAGTTTATTTGAGCTAAGTGTGGTGGCGCACACCTTTAATCCCAGCATGCAAGAGGCAGAGGCAGGTGGGTCTCTGAGTTAGAGGATAGCCAGGACTACACAGAGAAGCCCTTTCTTTCCTGAAAAACAAACATAAACAGAGAACTTATTTTCACTTATGGTTGGTTCCATATGGTTAAAAGTCCATGAGGGTTGGGTGGGGTGGGGTGGCATCTGGGGCAGCTAGCTGAGAGCTCACATCTTGAACAGCAAGCACTAAGCAAAGAAGCAAAACTGCAAATACGGCAAGGCCTTAAACTCCCAGGACACCCCAGCTACCACCAGTTATATACTTCCTCAAGCAAGGACACACCTCCTAAAATGACCTCAAAGCACACTACCAACTAGGGACCAAGTATTCAAATACCCTACATGAGGTTACGTTTCTCTTTCAAACTAACACACTTGGGAAGAGGGAACTTCATCTGAGGAATTGGCCTCCATTTGATTAGCCTGAGGGCATGTCTGGGGGTATTTTACTGATTGCTGGTTGGTGAGGTAGTGTGTGCAGCCCAAGCTACTGTGAGAAATGCCAACACTGGGCAGATAAACCAGGGCTTTAGGAAAGTTGGCTGAGCAAGCCAAGAGAAGCAAGACAGTAATAAGCAGTGTTCTTCCTCCATGGTCTCTGCTTCAGTTGCTGTCTTGAATTCTTGTATAGGCTTCCCTTGATAATCTGTGACCTTTAAACCAAATAACCCCTTTCCTTTCCTCACCACATTGTTTTTGGTCAGTGTTTTATCTCAGCAACAGAAGGCAAACTAGCACATGTGGATTACCATGGGTAGCTATTTAATGTCATATGTGACAAGCTATTCTGATTATTGCTTTGATGATATATTGCTTTGGAAAATACCTGTCAGCTGAGAATCACACTTCACCCTGGAGCCCATTTGAAAATGATGGGGCTGGATAAGGTTAAGTTGTCTACAGTAGATGGTCACTGCTGGTGATTAAGTGGTAGATAGAGATCAGGGATACTAAGTGTCCTGAAACACTCACATACAGCCATATGATACCAGAAATACCCTCAGGAAAAATTTGTTAAAGGAAAAGGGGAAAGTGGCAAAATTGAAAATAGCTAATGGAGACAGAGGCCAGCTGATCTCTGTGAGTTTAAGGCCAGCCTGGTCTACAAAGCTTGTTCCAGGACAGCTAGGACTGTTAACACAGAGAAACCCTGTCTTGAAAAACAAAACAAAACAAACAAACAAAAAAAACAGCTTACATAAAAATGTTGATTTTTAAAAAACAAACAACAAGGTTTAAATCCAGGTTTATAGCTCCAGTTCCAGGGTATCCAATGTCCTTTTCTGACTTCAGCTGGTACTGGTCATGCATGTGACACACATACACACATGTGGGCAGAACACTTACACATAAAATAAATCTAAAAGCAACAACAATAAAATCTGTATTTTATGTGGCTTTTTGTAAGGATAAAAAGTTGCTTCTCAAAGAAGTTTGGAAAACACTAAAGACTTGGAGTAACTATGAGCCCTATTTCGTAAACTTTCTATATAGTGTTATATGGCATGTATCCTTAGCCTGTGCAGATTTTAAGTCACTTAACCCATGGTTTAATGGTTCTTGAGGCATTAACCTCATCTAGCACAGGCTCTCAGATAAGGCTGCACATACCATCACACAGAGAAGCTTATAGAAGTCTAAGTGCCCTGGACATGCTTCAAGCCAGATGTATCACAATGTCTGAGAGAGGTGCAGGTGTCTTTTTTTGCTGCTGTTTTATTTTTTTTAATTAACTTTTTAAAGTAGCATACAAAGAAGTTGCTTTTTGTGATATTTTCATATTTACATCATTATACTTGGGGGCTATGCACCCTCCCTCAATATCCCCCCTCTCCCCATACATCCTTATGGCATTCTTGTTGGTTCTCCTTCTTCCCTGCTCTTCCCCTTCTGTTTTCATGATACATTCCATTACCTCTCTTGTTTCTCCCTTCTCATTCCTGTAGACTTCTTCCCCTCTTGTGGTCCTCCTTCCTCTGTGTGTGTGTGTGTGTGTGTGTGTGTGTGTGTGTGTGTGTTTCAAATCCATTTCCTACAAACACCACAATTTTAATTTTCATAGTTGAACAAAATTGCTCTCTGTGTGTGCTACATTTTCATTGTCCATTAATCAGTTGAGGGACATCTGTACTAGTTTTGTATCTTGTCTGTTATGAATAGTTAGATAACAAGCATGGATGTACAAATATCTCTGAGTATTGCTGACTTGGAATTCTTCATGCATATACCCTGGAGTGGTGGTACCAGTAGTGTGGTAGTTTTATTTCCAGTGATTTGAGAGAAGTCCTGATTTCCATAGTGGCTCACAGTTCATACTCTCCGTGTATAAGGATTGCTTTCTCCCATATCCTTGCCAGCATTTGTTGTCTTTTCATTTTATTTTTTTGGGGTTGGGTTAAGATCTAATGTATCCCAGGCTGGCATTGATCTACCTCTCTGGTGCTAGGGTTATAAGTGTTCTCCACTGCACCCATTTCTTGAGATTCTGGGCATGGAGTCCAGAGTTTCCAATGTATGCTAGTTAGGCATTAAGCTATATCTCCTTTGTTTTCTTGGCAGCCATTTTGAATAGGATAAAAAAAATTGAAGCTTAAAAGCATTATAAATTGCATTTCCTTGATGGCCAAAGATCTTGAGCGCTTTTCCAAGTATTTATCTTCTAGTTGTATTTCATCATTGGAGAACTATGGGCAGTACCTGGGCTTCATTGTTTATTGAATGATGAGTGGCTTCTATTGATATCTAAATTTTGATGTTCTTCATAAATTCTAGATGTTAACCCTCTCCGATATGTGACTGGCAAGTATTTTTCCATTCTCTAGACAGTCCTTTTACATTGTTCCAGTGTTGTACAGAAGTTTTTAAATTTTATGCAGTTCCACTATCAGTTCTCTCTTGTTACTTCCTTCCTGTTGAAATCGCTGTCAGACAGTCCTTACCTGTACCTTGCAGTGTTTTGCCTACATTTTCTTCTAGCTCTTTTCCAAATTTAAAATCTTACATTTAAGCTTGGCTCCCAGCACTTGGGAGGCAGGAGTTAGGTGGATCTCTGTGAGTTTTAGGCCAAGGTTGGGGAGCCCCTAGACAACTGTGATTTGAAGACACTTCTGACCAGAAGAAAAGCTGTGCCAGTCTTAATGTTAACTGAAGACCTGTTTTGTGGGTGAGAGGTAGGCTCCTGGAAGTCTTTGCTTCCTTGGGCAGGTAACAAAACTATTATTATATCTTTACTCTTGGTGCTGGAAATGCAGTGCTCAGATTGATTGGGAATAACAAAAGAGAAGGGCTCAATTTTGACTCGTCTCTTTGACTTTTAAAAAATTAAATAGTTTTGCAGCACTAGGAGTCAACCTTAGAACCTCAGACATGGTTACAACTGAACTGCATATCCTTGTTTTTAATATGTGTCTGTCTGTCTGTGTATGTGGTGGGGGTAGGTGCATTTAGAACTGTTCTAGTCCTCAACTTGGGGTAGCTTCCAGTCTTCCTCAGCCTGCTGGGTGGGGACCAAGCACCACCATTCCAAGCTAGAAAAGCCAAATTTAGAACAAAACAATCTAAGTACCAAAGAGGAGAAAATATTAAACTGAACTTATTATAGGGTTATGTTCCTTGCACACATAAGTTTCATGGGGTTGGAGTGGAGGTGAGAGCAGAGTAAGGAAGCACTTTCAGATAGCTCTCAGTTTAGCCTCTTAACTCCATTGTAGCCTCTGTGGTGTTGATTCGGAGAATTTGGGTTTTTCTCTTGGGAGCATCGGAGAATTTGGGTTTTTCTCTTGGGAGCATCATTTGTCTTGGTGTGAACCTGGCTCTGAAGCACATGATAAAGACTACAGAACTAGCCAGGCAGTGGTGGTGCTTGCCCTTAATCCCAGCACTTGGGAGGCAGAGGCAGGTAGCTCTCTGAGTTCAAGATAGAAAAACCCTGTTTCTAAATGAAAAAGAAGGAAGGAAGGAAGGAAAGAAGGAAAGAAAGAAAGAAGGAAAGAGAAAAGACTAAAGAACTACTATCCCTAAATTCACTGAGTAAAGAATATTTGGAAATTAGCTATTTAAATGGTGCTTGTAGTTATTGATTCCAACACAATTAGTGTTTTAAGTATCTATACGGCTTTCTACAGTGTGATATTGATGGTTTGCATATCTTGTAAAACCTTAAATTAAGACACTGTGGTTTTAAATTGAATTCAAGGCTGCTACTAAGCTACCCCCATTGGGTCCTGTAGCAACATTACCAAATGACTAACTGGTTTCTTGTAGTAGCATTTTCAGTAGCTCTTGATTTATAGCGGTTTGTATCTACTCTCAGAAAACCTTTTTCTTAAGTAGGTAGATTTATTCTCAGCTACACCTTTGTAGACTATCCTTATTCATAAATTACTTCCTAGTTTCAAAGAAGAAAAAGAAACAGGCCTAGCTCTTTGTGATATTTTTGTCTTTAATTTTTGGCATCTTAGTAGTGTGAAGCAGAGTTATGCCATCTGTAGTCAAGTGAGATTTTATTTTAAAGGTGGGAGGGGTTTGAAAAGATTGACTGGAAAACTTCAACAGATTCTTAGGGAGCTATAAGATGGTCCTAGAAACAAGATTTGGTGCCATAGGCTCGCTGGTGGGTGAGTTGCTTTTTTTGTTTTGTTTTTTCTGTTTCCCTTTCTGAGACTCAGAGAGTCTGTGTGTGTTAGAAAGGTTGAAGGCACACCAGTGTTTGACAAGTAATGGTCTACAGATAAGTGAGGATTTTCCTGTTGGTGTGAATTGCTGTGTCTGAGACTCACCAGGCATTTTGCTGCTGTTTCGAATGGTTGTTCGATTTCAGAGTGGTAAACCTCTTTATGTTGGTATGCATTGCAAACTAAGTTGGCTGTCGGGCCTGTGTAAGAGCTTTCTTCAGCTGCTGGATTTGCCAGGAGGCTGTGACATACACGTTTTAATCCTAGCACTAGGGAGGAAGAGCAGGCCTCTGAGTTTGAAGCCAGCCTGATCTACAGAGCAAGTTTCAGGACAGCCAGAGTTACATAGAGAAACACTGTCTCAAGGGAAAAAAGGAAAAAAGAAAGAAGCCCTGTCTTGAAAAACAAAATAAAATAAAAAAAAAAAAACCGCTGCTGGATTTATTATGCTTTACTTGATGACTTAAGTTTTGATAAGTGTTGATTTCAGGGAACTGGCTCAGCTTTCCATTTGAAGCTTGGCTGAAATGTGTCTTTTTTTCTTTCTTTTTTTTTTTTTGTTTGTTTGTTTTTGGTTTCTGTTTCAGAAAGAAGACATAGCTCATCTAGCAAGCCTTCCTTGGCTGTTCCTCACACTTCAGTATTTTCCCTCTTCCCTTCTCTGTCCAAAAGCAAAGGCGGCAGTGCCAGTGGAAGCAGCCGGTCTTCCAGTGGAGGGGCCCTTTGCACAGCCTCATCAAGCTCCAAGTTACTCAAACTGCCCAAAGAGAAACTGCAGCTCAGGGGGAACAGCAGGCCCACGAATCCCATGCAACAGACTAAAGTCCCCCATGGTAGAGTGTAAGTATGGCCACATGGCTTTGTAAGGCTTACCTGCTAGGATGAGTCCTGTGTGGGTGCCATCTAAGAGTGTCTGGGAGTCATTGTGAAGAGTTCACGGGGCGGGGGGGGGGGGGAGTGTCAATCATGTGGAATATGTATTGTTACTCCTATTTTCATATGGGAAAAGGAAGCACCAGTTGAGATGCTTTGTGTTAGAAGGCCTTTAAGATATACTGCTTCTGTTTCTTCCTGGTGGAAGTGAAGCACTAATTTTCTTGGAGTCTAAGGCACCAGTCACTACAGGATTGGAGGTACTTAGGTATCTACCAAGTGCATGGCTTTTGTCCACTAAGCCATTGAAGACAGCCAATGAGTGGCCACTGACATTTCTGCAGCCTCTGTTGCTAATAGTAGAAATAAGAAAAAGTGAAGTGTCTCCCCCCCACCCCTAAAACAAACTAGGGTTTCCTGCCAGGTTGCTTTCAAGTCAAGGCAGTGAGGAGGAAAGACTGAAGTAGTTCTGTTGGCTTTGGCATGCTTCTGGAGTAAGTCTGGCCTGGGAACTTCTTGAGGCCACTTAAAGGAGCAGCAGTGTACACTAACTGAGACATCTTGCTTTGTCATGACATCTCTCAGCCCAGTAGTCTTTCCTTTGGGAAAGTATGCCATATATTTCATTCCCAGTATCAAATAACCTTGGTTATCTTAGAAAACAGTTCAGTACCTGCTGTCACCCAAGAACCTTGCAGGCTATTCCTCATATAGCTCTTCATCACTGTTCATCCTCATGGCTGCATTCCCAGCCCCTTGTTCACCGAGAATGATCATGGGAAACTTGGCTTTTGCTTCTATGCCTGTCTAAAAGCCAAAGAAATGGCAGGGCAATATTTAAATCACTTGCCAGCTTAACAGCCACTAGAGGCCAGACACCCCCAGAGTTTGCATGCACTTACCCAAACCGCCATTATCATTTGAAAGCTTAGAAGGGGATCTAGTGAACCATTCGGGTTTTGTTGATCACTTTTACCAAGCAACAAAGTGACAGTATCAGTTAGATAATAAGAGACATTGTTGTTAGTGGCACGTATTCCTGCTCACCAACCAGTTGTCAGGTGTATCTGTCCTAAGCTCCTGTCATAGAAGCCTGTGTTGAGAGACAGGGAACCCAAACGGTGACACACCACGTGCTGATTTAGCACAGAATTCCTTGTTGCCAGAAGCAGGGCTGCTTCAGGCTTGAGGGACATGTACTCAATCATGCATGTTTGTTTTAATAATTCCTTTCATTAAAGTGATGGTTCTTGTGAGGTATTCTCCTGGGATTCTGTGGTGTTGTCTTGGTCCTTCTAGAATGCTTCATGTTATGCTTCCTATAGAAACGCATTGACTAGCAGGTTTGCTAAATGACTGCAGTGCACAGTTGGTTCACTTCTGCCCCAAATGCATGCCATGTTTTCCGATGGGATGTATTCCCACTAATCAATAAATGAACACTTGTTAAACCACAGAAAAACAAGGAAAGAAACCACATTGACTCTTGGGTCTGAGTTTCCCATTGGTCCATGGGAAAATGTTTCTGAAAGGATAAAAACAGGTCAATTTTTTTTTTTTTAAATCCACTGGGCTTTTTGTCAAAAGAACTGTGAACTTCACCACTCACTTTTCTTAGTGGTTCAAACAAAATGTACAAGAGCCTTCCCAGAGCTTGTGCACACACACTGGTAGATCTAGGCTTGGCTTCCATCCCTTTGGAATAACAGGGCACTTGTTGATTGCATTCTCACTTCCTCTGTAACAGCATGACACCCTCTGTGAAGGTGGAAAAGATGCATCCGAAGATGGATGGCACACTACTGAAATCCACAGTGGGGCCACCCTGTCCTGCTACTGTGAGCTCTGCAGTCAAGCCTGGCCTTAACTGCCCCTCAATACCAAAGCCAACCTTGCCTTCACCCGGACAGATTCTGAATGGCAAAGGGCTTCCTGCAACACCCATTCTGGAAAAGAAACCTGAAGACAGTTCTAATAATAGGAAGTTTTTAAACAAGAGATTATCAGGTAACATCACAATTTCCTTGTGAAGCTGTGTATGGAAAGTGGGGTGTGCATGATTATAAATGAAGGCCTTCTTAAAGCTAGTCAACGTGAACCATGGGGAAAGGTTCTGTCAGGCTGGACCTGTCTGTGTGTGCACACTTGTGTGTCATAATGAAAATTTGTTTCTACAATTTTTCTGAATATAAATATTATGCAAATTCAGTAAATATTTTTTCAGGGTCCAGTAGTAGTTGTAGCCTTTCAGTAAGGATAATAATGTTCATTGCGATGCTCACAGCTCATCTGCAGTATTCATTAGTAATGGGACACATCTTATTACAACTTTAATTTGTCTATCTTGAGATTCCCTCTTATTTAAAGAATGAAGACAGTGGTTACTACACCCACTGCAGTAATGTTTGTGTGCTCCTTACAGAAAGAGAGTTTGATCCTGACATCCACTGTGGGGTCATCGATCTAGAAACCAAGAAGCCCTGCACCAGGTCTTTGACTTGCAAGGTTTGTACTTTCTGGAGCAGAAGGGAAGGCTGGTGTGCACATGGAGCTGATAATACCATACCATTCCCATAGCTGGTAATACCAATACCATTCCCACCCATAGGGAACCAGTGCTCACTGGCTGCCTGGGTTGTATAAATGAAGTAAGCTGCTTGTGGCAAAAAAAAAAGAAAAAAAAAAACCCTCAGTTTGACAGAATGCTATGTATGTGAGTTACCATGCCTCATACCTGTAGGAGAAGCTTTTGTGTATAAGCACCATCGCATACATATGGAGGTCCCAGTACATCTTGCAGGACTCAGATATTTTCCTCTGCCATCACTTTTACGTTTTCTTACAGTGTTTTTTGCTTATTTCTTTTATTTTGTTTCCTCTTCTTTCCTGAGTGTGTTGTAGCTCTTGTGAGGTCAGACGATGACTTGTACAGGATGGCCACTGTTTGGCTTCTGGGTCTCAAACTCTGGTCTTGAGGCCTGGTGACTGGTACCCTTCTCCATTAAACTATCTTACTGGCTGAAGTGACTTATGTTAATTTAGGTTTCAGTTTTAATTCTTGTAAATAGCATTTTGCATCAGTGGAGGCTTCCTGCTCAGGTTGCTCTTGAGTTGTTGAGTTGAGTAATCCTCCTAAGTACTAGGTTGCATGTGCACAGCCACCATTCTCATCACAGCAGTGTCTGGGAATGTTCTGGGAAATTTGAAACCTTTAAATGTCTAACTTTCAAACAAAATCATAAGCCCTTTTCAAATTGGGAAAACAATGCATGGATATTCTGATATTTGCATTCTATCTTTGGTCGGTGGACACCTTTGACCTGAGCCCATATCCACCTGCAGATTTCTAGGCAAGAAGCTTATGCCTTAGAACTGCTCTTTTTTTCATGGAATACTAGTTGAATAGTATAGTTGTCTATTGCTCTTAGTTTTTGATGATGGCCACTTGATTCTGTCACAGTTTGAGATGTGATTAAATGCATGTTTGAAAGCAGTCCTCACCTATACTCAATGTCATGGTGGTAATACCACATCTTCTCTGCACCTCCGGCCTACATGGCTCTTTATGACATGGTTTTATGCAGAAATGTGTTACCAATGATTATTTATCTAAGATGTGCTTTCTGCATGATCCATGATGCACCTGGTAGATAAGAATTCTTCCTTTCTTTTGAAACTGCATCATGGTCAAATAATTTGACCACCTACACCTTTCTGGTATTTCAGTGTAGAATACAGTGTTACTGACCATTGGCATTCTGTTGATCAGCACACATCTAGAACTTAACCCATCTTCTTACCTGAACTTCTATATCTGTTGATGGATAACTTTACTTCCTTCCAGTCTGCATGATCCGAGTAACTAGTGTTCCACACTTAAATTTTGTGAATTTGGATATTTTATATTCTGCATGTCAGGGAATCATAAAGAAAGTATGTTTCTGTGACTACTTTCTTTCAGCTTATATTGACAGAAATTAATTCAGTATTTCCTTCTGTTGAAAGGCTGAATAATATCCCATTGCAAACATATAGCTGTATTTCTTTTATCAATTCATCTGTTGATGGGCTTTTAGCTCCCTTCCGTATCTTTGTAAATAGTGCCTTGATGGACATGGGAACACTAAAATCTCTGCAAGGCTTCAATTTCAGTTCTTTTCATAACTACCCAGAAATAAGGTTGTCTAAAGGTTTTTAGTATAAACTCTTCAGGGATTTTCATTCTCTTTTTCCTGTGCCTTCCTTCATTGGTAGGTGACCTGGTTTTGTATAGCTATATGCTGTCTTCTCTTTTCAATAGTTTGTATTGTTCTGCAGTGTTAAGAGTGTTGTTGCTGTTGGTAGCATGGTTCTAAGCTTTTTGTCTTTAGCATTTAGTTCAGCATGAAACTGGTAGAAAATGCAGCCTCCAGTTAGGCCTGCACCTTAACAGGTGCCTTTACTGTCTACCACAATTCTGTGTGTTCTCATTTTCTTTACTTTCTCTTGGGCCTGATAGTTTTAATTCTTTCTATAGGACTCAATATGCCTGATAGCTCTATCTCCATACCCACAAGTTGATGCCAGGTCTCTTTTGTCCTAGACATAGACTCTTGTGTATTATGACCAAGAATGGAATTGCCTTGTTGTCTGCCTCCTATTTTCACTGTTCTCACTGGAGCATTTGTCACATAGCCTTCTTGTGTGCCTCTATGCAGGGAGATTTATAATTATTGGCTTTTGTCCTTCTTTTTACCTGATATTGTACCAGATACTTTTCTGTTTCATACAACCATGAGCACAAGTCTTATTTGAAGTCCCACAAGTTACAATCAATGCATGTTTTATGAGGGTGGACTTCATTTGCAATTTGTCTGCCAAGGAGGAGATTCATGGTTGCCTGGACTCCTATGAGGGTCTGTGGCATAATTCTCCTACATGCTTCTTGCATTCGTTGCTTTGCTACCATGCTTTGTAGACCTTTAGATCACTACATTTGTTTAGTGCAATGAATCATGAGCATGTACACATAAACCATCAGTTTTAGAATTATGTAATCCAAAAGACAGATGTAAACGTTTACATTAATTCACTGTATTCATAGAAAGGGGATGGAGCCACCTTTGTATGAATGAGGACTGGAAGTAGTATTGGAAGTAGACTGAGGAGAGGGACTAGCCCAGGTAGAATGACTTTTACAGTGATTGGACTTGACTGCAGGTTAGATTAGCTTAACCCGATCACTTCACTCTTGAAGATTCAACTTTGTATCCTGTTCAGAATGATATTGGACTTTGGGTATATACTTTTAAAATGTCAGAGACTGGAGGATGCTTTCTGGGTAAGAGTCACTTCCCAGCATCTACCTTGGGTGGCTTTCAGCTCTCTGTAACTTGTTGCAGCCTTTCTGACTTTTCCAAGTCATTGTATTCATATGCAGGTACCCACTTATAGACGCACGTACATATACATGATTCAAACTAAGATTAATGTTAAAATACCAGTGATTATCAAATGCTTTGATAATGTGATGTTTTCTTGTAAGGTAGGATCAAGAGTTGGTTTTTCAAGACAGGGTTTCTCTGTGGCTTTGGAGGCTGTCCTGGAACTAGCTCCTGTAAACCAGACTGTTCTCAAACTCACAGAGATCTGACTGCCTCTGCCTCTCGAGTGCTGGGATTAAAGGTGTTCACCACCACCACCCAGCTAACTATTAGTCACCTTTTTAAAGCTGGGATTGCCACATTCTCTATGTGCCCATTTCCGCTGTCAGAAATACTGACTAGATCCATGAGAGATGAATAGTGGAGAGATGAATAGTGTGCGTTTCTGGTACTTGCTGCATTTCTGTCTCTTCTTGTTCATAGTTCTTTTTCTTTTTCTCAAGCCTTTACTTGGCTGCACCAGACTTTGTCTACAGTTCTCTTCTCTCTTCATACCTTATTTTGCTGAGAAGAGAAAAGCAGTGTGCTTAACTTTTGTCCTCAGTTACTAAAAAGAAAACTACCAATATGTTTTTAAAATTAATATTTAGAATTTTAAATCATCTTGAGGGATTTTTTTCTTTAATGAAATTCATAAGAGCTTATGAGTTGCTTATTAATGACACAAAACACGAGTACCTGCCCTTTGTACTGTGTGGTACTTGTCTCTGTGCCAGGTGAGACAGCTAATGTTGCTCCTTTCTTCATGCAGAATGATATGCCCAAGTTCCTGTGGTTAGGAGCTGGAGTATGTGATTCTGGCTAATCTGAAGAGAAACGCATTCAGTTCAGTAAACGTGGAGATATCTCGTCTTCGAAAGCTATAGCTTGCTTTCTTGACGGATATGTTTGGGGATATAAGTGTATTTCTTACTAAAATTCCTCAGTTTCTGTGTTTCTTGTTTATGTTTGCATGTGTCTATTGTAGACACATTCCTTAACCCAGCGGAGAGCCGTTCAGGGTAGAAGAAAACGATTTGATGTGTTATTGGCTGAGCACAAAAACAAAGCCAGGGAAAAGGAATTGATTCGCCATCCAGACTCTCAGCAACCACCACATCCTCTCAGGGACCCACATCCCACCCCTCCTCGGATGCTGCCACAGGAGCCACATGTTTCTTCAGAATCGAAGCCTTTTGTAGCTAGTAAACCGAAACCTCATACCCCTAGTCTTCCAAGGTAAGCCAGCCTCCAACTGTGTCTCCCTCCTTCCGGGAACAGGTGTCTAGACACCCACCGTGTGTCCTCTGTACCCCTCCACCTTCTGCACAGCTGTGCTGTCAAGAACTCTGTGTCACTGTCACAATGGGAGTTGGAACTTTTTAAATTGGGTTTTGCTGTAAAACTGTTAAAGTCCTCAATAAATTTTGACCAGGGCTCCCAGGTATAAATGCAAATACTAAGGTTAGAAGTACCTGCTCTATGGTGGTCCTGTGCCAGGTTTCTCTTAACCCTGATAAGCAGAGCTGAGACTGGGTCTTGCATTCAGGCTCCTAGTAGGCGTTTTTTCAGATGGCTTTGACCACCTATTGCAAATTAAAGTAGTGAGAAATCTTGTAGACAAGCATTTAGCTTTAGTAGCCATCTGTTTGTCAACATGAGTTTTCATTCATTCATTTGGAACTTTGTCTTCAGCAGAAAGTAGACATTGTAGCATAGAAAGCAAGGTCAGAGTGATTTAATAAGAGTTTACTGTGTACATAGCTCAGAGACACTGATGAGAGAATATGTGTGTGCTTGTGCTTCTTTAAGCCATTTCCAGAGACAGGGTGTGGGGTCTGGGGTGTGAGGATGTAGTGTTCGGTTTAGCAGTTGGTCACCTGTGACCACCTTCTACTGGTGTGCCAGCCCCTGGCTACTGCTGCTTCATTTTACCCTTTTGTTTCTGATCCTTGGGATGACTTCATTAAGGTAGAAACATCTCCCTCAAGATAACGTAAGTGTATATACTTGGACATGTCAGAACATCCCAACATGAGCGAGCCCTGTGGTTTAGAGCCCAGGCAGCAGAGAGTGGTCAGTGGAGGCTTCCACAGATACAGTCAGGCTCAGCCCGAGGTCCCTGTGTGTCCTCTCTTTGTCAGCCTCTCAATGAAGATCATTCATCTGAAAAGTAAGATTTACTTAGAAACTACTAGGCCATCCTAGTGTCGATGTAGGAAGAAAAACGTCATAACCCTTGAGCAATGATGTCCAGACTGACCTTGAGATAGTAATGCCACCTCACTCATTATCTCTTCCTGTCTCTTTAGGTTAGTTGTACTGAAGGACTTTGCCTATTACCATACACATCAGAAATAGTGTTAAAATATTTTGAGATGTGAAGAGTAGTCAATGTGTCCTTGTTCTTTGGGGAGAATGGAAGAGAGGCTTGGAAACCAGATAGCTCTTGGGGGAAGACCAGTTATAAGCTGCTTTTGGCTGTATGTGGCAGACACTCACCTTAGAACTGGACTGCTAAGGGGAGTACCTTAGTGCACATGGACAGACAGACAGACAGACAGACAGACAGACAGACAGACACACACACACACACACACACACACACACACACACACACACACACACACAGAGTCAGCACCACACTGCCTTAGGGCTGGTGGACCTGCTTCTCTCCTCCATCCTCTGCGGTTTTAGAGTTGAGGCTGATGATGACCAGCTTGTGCTTCTGTTCTGAGCTGTGCTGTCCTGTTTACTCATTCAGGCCTCCAGGCTGCCCTGCTCAGCAAGGTGGGAATAACCCCATTGACCCTCCTCCAGGCCACGAGTCTCCTCACCCTCCCTTACCTGCCACTGAGCCAGCGTCTCGGTTATCAAGTGAGGAGGGTGAAGGCGATGACAAAGAAGAGTCTGTTGAAAAACTGGACTGTTATTATTCAGGTCACCATCCTCAGCCAGCATCGGTAAGTTCTGCATCCACTTTTTAGTGGCCTCCCCAGTGCAGCATAGACAGCATAGACACTGAATGGTGGTGACAGAGACCTTGCCAGGCTGTACATGGAGCCCCTTAGGATACGTGTACTCATTCTGGGACCCTCTCATAGGTTTCTGTCTCTCTTCTTCAAAAGTTAGTGCTAGGCGTTGATGCTGTCATGTTTCATAGCTTCTGGCTCTGGTGCTCACGGCATTTCAGCTCTGTGCTGGCAGGGAGGTGACACGCATCGACACTGTGCTCTCTTTCAGTTTTGCACATTTGGGAGCCGGCAGATTGGAAGAGGTTATTACGTGTTTGACTCCAGGTGGAACCGCCTTCGCTGTGCCCTTAACCTCATGGTAGAAAAGCATTTGAATGCACAGCTATGGAAGTAAGTGCCATTTGGGGGTGGGGGGGTGACCTGCCCCAGTGATACATTTTTTTGATGACATGATTGGAGGCAGAGGCAGGCAGATCTCTGAGTTCGAGGCCAGCTTGCTCTACAAAGGGAGTTCCAGGACAGCTAGGACTCTGCACAGAGAAAACCTATCTTGAAAAACAAATAAACAAAAGAACATGACATGCTTATTTCAATGGGGAAAAATAGCTGTAGGAAGAAAGTGCCTACTCTTTCATATATTCATTCACTCTTTAAGCAACGTCTTGTTCTGGGCTCAAAGTAGAAGGGTTCCCACGTTCAAGGACCTCATCATATCAGTAGGGACATGAAAATCAGGCAACAGAAAAGAGATTATAGCTTATTATCAGAGAGATACTGGAAGAAATAGTCACCACCAACACCTACTGGGAACTAGCTGTATGCTGGGGACTGTTAACTATTGAATTTTTATAAGTCTTTGCTATGTGAGCATGATTATCCTTTTTTTTTTTAAATTAATAGATATACAAGGTCACACAGTAGGTAGTGGTGGGGCCGCTAGGGGCTAGTTTGTTTCCAAACAGAGCTAATATGGGAAAATAATAGGCTAAGGGTGTGGAAGAGCTGTCACTAGGGTGTGAGCAGGGTTGCTTTCCAGAGGAGAAACCTGTATATGTGAAGGTACCTGGTCAGAAAGGTGATGACTTGAGAAACAACAAGAGCTCGAGTATATGACAAGACAAGGCCTAAGAGACTAGCAGGGCCGACAGCACTGAAGCTGTAGGGTGCAGTGGTAAGCTGGCTTTAGGTAGAGGAGCCATGGGCTTGGATCTGTAGCTTTACGTCTTGGAGTTTTTGAGTTTTGTTGGGCTGGGATGAAACAGTGTCCTCAGCAGGGTAGTTAAGCACTCTATCACTTAGCTGTGTCACCCTACCCTTGAAAAATCTTGTATAGTACTATGTATGCCAATATTTACTGAAAAGCTTATAAATAAAAGAAGGGATCCTTGACCAAAAACAAAAAACCCAAAAACCTTTGATTCAGCATTTCAAGTAAGCTTATTTTCATATATGGCACTTCTCAGTGCTGCAACTTTTGCAGCTTAGTGAGACTTTCAGAGCTGTCAAAGCAGGAGACTTCTTTGTATACTAAAAAACATTTCCATAGCTCTTTTGTGTTCAGTGGGATATTTTATTACAGGGGACTCTCAAGTTGTGCCCTGTCCATCCAAGGGTCACCATGTGGGTGGTTATCATTGGCTAGGCTAGCACCTTTTGAATGGATGGTAGATAGCAAGGCCATTAGCTCTTGGTTTCCTGGTAGTCAGCTACAGCTGGTCAGAAAGTCTGCCTCCATAACATTGATAGGAGTTGGGTTTGTGCAGTAGCAAGTAGACTGAGGGCCCACAGCATTGCTCCGCCCCTCTCCCTGCAATTGTCTCCTTTCTGAGGGGACAACACTCCTGCCCACATTGCTGACCTGCCTGGACCAGTAAGTGCTCTGCAGTCAGCATGGAGGAGAGATGCTTTCAGTTCCTAATACTTTGTGTGGACAGCAACTGGCAGGTCTCTGCGCATGATTTGGCCTGCTGCTCTGGCAGGGTCTCTCAAGGATGGCTACTCCATTACCCATTCCTCCTGTCCCTTAATGTGAACTCTGGTGTATTTATTCACAGTAGGTACTTTTTCATCCAAGTCTGGCCTCAGTTTTGCTATGAAACCAGAGTTGACCTTGCTTGACATTTTGGGTGTTGGGATTATGGGTACACCATGCCTCATTTCCTGTGGTACTATGGATCAAACCCATAACTGTATGTATGCTCAGTTGAGCATACCCACTGAGCCACACACTTCCCAGCCCTATGACCTCTGTTTGTAAAAGTCACTGGCAGTGGGGATTATGAGTGGTTCGGTGATAACTGACTTGAGGTGGATAGGGATTTGGATAAGGACCCAGCCATAAGTGTTCTCGAAATGCCCCCTGCAGCAGGAGTGCTGCCAGTTGAATTTTGGGCAGCCTTTTCTCACAGCCCCTTAATGTACTTGGGGAGCTTAGCTCTTCTCACCAGGGACCTGCCCAGGGGTCTCCCTGAGACACTGCAGGGTATTGTCACAGTGTTCGGGTCCTGTCCTACTGGCTCAGCAGACATGTTCCTTGTGGGAAGGGCCCCATTTGAGCAGCACTCTTGTCCCCTTACCCTGAGCTGCTTATTCTAGTAAATTTGGGTGTCAGTAGAGACAGAATGTGAGCCTAAAACGAGTCATCTGTAGCTCCTGGGTATTCTGAACAGTAGTGGAGCATCCTTTCTCTGGAGCATTAACTGACTCAGCCATCAGAAGTTCCTGTGATCTCTCAACTGTGCCCCCTGTATTGATGAGGGAGGGGCATGGCACTGACTTCATCCAAAGGTATTTTTGCAACTTGGAATGTCAGTTTCCCGCCTCTTGCCTTCGCATTTCCACATATAGTACTCTCTTTTCTTGTATACTATTGTCTAGCTTGTCAGATCTTTTAAAAGAGGAAGCAGTTACATCATCCCAAGAGGTTCACATGTTGCCTATGGCGGAACCCATTTTTTCTCTTCCCAGGCAGCCTGCTCTTTTAAGTCCCAGCCTCATGAGCCACCTAGTGGCCATAAACAGGTACTGCAATCCAGTGAGCAACCTAACACTCAAGCCCTTGCCTGGTATGTTGTTCAGAGTCAGCTGAAGGTGTCTGGTCTGAGGCCTGGAAATTCACACTCCTGACAAACCCCTTAAGTAGTATCAGTGAGTATCACAAAGATAGAGACAGGCTTCTCACCGTGGGCTCACATTGGCGTGTGCTAGAGAGATTTGAGAACTGGCTGCCGTCTGTGTGCTCTCCCTGAGATTTCCTGTGTGACAAGTATGCTTGTGGCTTAAGCTCCATAAGTGCTTGTAATGTCAAGCTGAGTGGAGAAGCACAAGTACAGTGTGGCTTTTAAAGTAGAAATGAACACAGTCATTAATTCCTAAGGTTAGTAATGAAGTCTCATGGCAGCATTTCAGGCCTCATGTGTCCCTTGAATGTAGAGAAGACTGAGTCAACCAGGGCCACTGCATCCAGGCTAAAGAAGGATGGTCTTGGCACATCTTCTGGGCCCGTTGTTTTTGTTTTTCTTTCGTAGGTATGTTTCTCATCCCTTGGCTCAAGCATTGTCATCTTCCAGCTTCCTGAGTGTTGGGACCATAGGCCTGTGCTCCTATGTCCACCTGTTAATCACCTGAATTTTATTACTGCGATCAGGCTTACTAGGTTTTCTTTTTCTTTTATTTTGTCACATTTTTAGAACTCAGAGCTAAAATAAAAGGGGGAATCTCTTATGTCTGACTGTCCAATAGATCTCTCATCCCCTACTCAGTACTTAGCCCAGGTATTACAAACATAAATATTTCTTATACCATCCAAACAAAGTTCCTTTTGGATTTGTCTCCTGCACAGTGTCCAGGCCAGTAGTCACAACCTGCCTATTGCCTAAGTAACTCATTCTTGCTTGTTTTCTAAGTGTTTAAATACTGTATTCCAGGTATTATGGATAAAATGGTAATATGCTGCAGGTTACAGCATCTGCAAAGGAATAAATGATCTGCAGTCACGTATTAACAGCTCCTCCAGTCTCACCGAGTCTGTCACCAGGCGACCTTGCATATAAGCAAGGCATGATGGTCAGGGCAGACTTCTTTTGTTGTTGTTGTTGTTTTAAATTTTATCTGCATTGGTGTTTTACCTGCATTTATGTCTATGAAGGTGTCAAATCACTTGGAGCTGGATTATAGACTGTTGTGAGTTACCATGTGGGTGCTGGGAATTGAACTTGGGTCTTCTGGAAGAGCAACCATTGTTCTTAACTGCTGGACCATCTCTCCCACCCCCGGGGCAAGACTAATTAAGAAAGTGATGACTTGAAACTACAGTTTAACTAAACTAACTACAATGGCCCAAACAGGACATGCAGGAGTTGTTGCACTGTGGGATGTGCTTGGAGTATAAGAAAGATTACTTGCTGCAGATTAGCAGTGGAGGCATAAGGCTAGCGTTGTAACAGTAGTGAGGCATACCCAGTGTGTTTCCAGATCCCCAGGAATCATAAAGAAATGGAAGGAAAAATACATCAGAATTGGGTTTGTGTTTTGGATTGAACTTTGTGATAAGAGTATGTTTCTCAGTGTCAAAGATAAGGGGGTGCCCATCTGTAACCATTCATGGCCAGCAATGGTAATTACCACTCACAGTATCTCCTTTTTACAGGAAAATCCCACCAGTGCCCTGTACTACATCACCTGTTTCTGCCCGTATTCCTCACCGGACAAATTCTGTGCCGACATCACAAGGTGGGATCAGCTGCTTTGCAGCAACCACAGTCTCTACATCCCCAGTTATGCTGTCGTCCGCCTGCATCTCCCCAAATAGCAAATCAGTACCAGCTCATGGAACCACTCTAAATGCACAGCCTGCTGTTTCTGGGGCAATGGATCCTGTGTGCAGTATGCAATCCAGACAAGTATCTGCTTCATCCTCATCCCCCTCCACACCCTCTGGCCTCTCTTCAGTCCCCTCCTCTCCTCTGTCCAGAAAACCTCAGAAATTGAAACCTAGCAAGTCTGTAAGACCCAAGGAGTCTTCTGGTAACAGCAGTAACTGTCACAATGCCAGTAGCAGTACCAGTGGTGGCTCAGGAAAGAAACGCAAAAGCAATTCCCCACTGCTAGTTCATTCTTCCTCCTCCTCGTCATCCTCCTCCTCCTCCTCCTCTCATTCCGTGGACTCTTTTAGGAAAAACTGTGTGGCTCACTCTGGGACTCCATACCTGTCAACTGCAACATCTTCCCACAGCATCGGCCTCAACTGTGTGACAAATAAAGCACACTCGGTGAGCCTGCGGCATGAGCAGGCAGGGAGAGGTCCCCCTGGTGTGAGCCCTGCAGAGTCCATCAAGAGGATGAGTGTAATGGTGAATAGCAGTGACTCCACTCTTTCTCTTGGGCCGTTCATTCATCAGTCCAATGAACTGCCTGTCAACTCACAGAGCAGTTTTCCACACTCACACACTCCTCTAGACAAACTCATAGGAAAGAAAAGAAAATGCTCTGCAAGCTCTAGCAACGTCGGCAACAGTGGCAGCAAACCTACAAAAGTTGCCAAATTGCCAGCCATGAACAACGTCCACATGAAACACACAGGCACCATGCCAGGGGCCCCAGGACTGACGAACAATTCCCTCCTTCATCAGGTAGGAGGTGGACTCTGATCTTCTGGAGGTGTCTGCTGCCTTTTTGGGGGTCTTCTGCCAGCTCTTAAAACTGTGGTTGGGTTGGTTGGTTTGCCTATAATGGGCTCCCAGCTTTTGTAGTAATCTTTAACAGAGTAAAGTCCCTTTCCATCTGAATGGAAACATTTCTATAGAATGTCTAATGCCTTTCAAACATGGATTAGTATGTAGGCCTGAAGAAAGCATCAGGCATGACAGCACAGTTGAAGGGGTTTCCTCTGTAAAAGCTCAGATCAGGTACCCTGATTCTGCTAGTGAAGGAAGCTGGGAGCATTTTGAATCTGCGTAGTGCTTCTAATGTGTTCCCAAGAAGAAAGCCAGGCTGAAATCAAACTGATTCTAGTAAGCAATTACATTAGACCTCTAAAAAAATAATAACTTGAAATGTTTTTCATCTTGAGCAATTTCAGATATATTTGGTTAAATTGAACCCATATTTTCTCCATATTTTCAAGGGAGGTGGGGAATAAGATTCAGGGTTGGCACAGTTGAAGACTGAAAGCTTGTTCCAAGTCATACCTTAAGAAGACATGTATTGTGCGTCCTGCCCATTAGTAAAGGTGATTCCTTGGGGTCATAGTAGGTTGTGACTTACTTGTGCTGTATCTTGTCTGTTCCCCAACCTTCTTGTTGGTCTCTTCTGACTGTCTCTCATGTAGTTTTTCTTCCAGCTTCTTTTGCCCTAACTTGAGCTCATCTCTCATCTTGCTATTCTATTCATCAGGATGTCTTCTCTCCTTGCTTACGAACAGGAATTGCAGCAGCAGCACCCCAGAGCCCTGACTTAAAAAGTGAGGCTCTCTTTTATGTTATTTTCCCTTTTCCTCATCCTCAGAACTTAAATGCTTAGGGCTTTTTCAGAAAATGCCAAGGCATTTCCTATTGTAATTTACTTTTCAATATTTGTGTGAATTGACAATGTCAAAATTAATGGGGGAAATAGCTACTTAAATTCAAAGTAGCTGCTTAAGTTTTTCTTTTTGGAGTAGGAGTACTTGGGCAAATGTGAACTTTGTTTTTGCTTATGTTGTGGTTATTTATTTACTAATGATTCATATAGCATTAGTACAAAAACAGTAAGAAATAATATAGTCACCCCTCAACCCCTGATCCCCCCAGCCATGGTATCCTGTGGACTGAGATCTCTATAGGAAAGGTTGTAATATCCATTCCACATCTATAGCATAGAGGACACTGACTTCATTTAGACCGTGAGACTTGTGTAGATCTTCCTCTTAACATATGTAACTAATGGGAGAAGTGAAGGTAGAGGTGGGCATTAGGGGCAGCAGGGAGAGACTGACAGTGCTTAAGTGAGGTCTGGGAGTGCAGTATAGTCCCACCAACATGGATAGGCAGCAGTTGTTGCCTATCTTGTCACGGGTTTAAAGAGGAATTTCAGAGCTAGGCTTGGGTGTGAAATTTGCTCCCCACTTCCCTTTTAAAAGTCTACTACAGCCTCCATATCTGTTGGAGAGTCTGAGTTATGATCTGCCAACTTTCCTCTGCTTTTACCCCATGGGGTTGGGAGGTATCTACTAGGAAGACCCAACCAGTCCAAGTTTAGATTCTTAAAAATCAATTGCAACTCAAGTTTGTGTTATAGATAGATTTTCTCTGTTGAGGATGCTTTTGCTTTTGTTTTTAATTATATTTCAAAAATCCTGGGGCCCTCATGGCTTGCAATCAGAGGATATATGTGAACCTTACACAGTGTTTTATCTGACTGGGAGGGATCTTATAGCTGCATAAGAATCTCAAAGGAACACATGATTTAAAAGCACTTTAAAGAATGGGATCCCTAGAAGTGGACATGGTGACACAGATCTTCAGGATCAGTCTGGTCTTCATAGCAAGTTGACAGCCAAAGCTACACAGAGAGATCTTGTGTGAAAACAAACATGTTTTAAATGGTGTACTTGGACTGGCTAGTCTTTGAAAACAGAAGTGGTGTGGGAAGCCCAAGACGTGGCAATGAGTCTCTCTCTCTACACACACACACACACACACACACACACCACCACCACCACCACCCACCACCACCACCACCCCCACCACCACCACCCCCACCACCACCACCACCACCACCACCAATCTGTTCTTGGCTGCTAGGCCTTAATTTACCCCATGGGAAGGACAGTTTCCTCCCTATGCTGTGGGCCATGCCTCGGTGTAAACTGCCACACCTGTGTGTTATCACATGTGATTCTGTTCTGAATTAAGAGCCTAGAATGCCTTCAAGAACACAAATTTAAAAACACTTAGACTAGAAGGCAAACATGAAATCTGGGAGCCCTGGCAGCCGTCTTTTATGCCAGTTGGTTTTCTGAAGTGAGTCTTTACAAAGCTTGAGGTTGGCCCTGTGATGGTTCTCCCTGGCCAGGGTAGGTCAGTGGAGGTTTAGTGTCGGATATACTTGTGTAGAATTGAGAGCACAGCATTTAGCCACCTACTTATATTTCCTCACCTCTCTTTTTTGAAAGCCAAAGGCACGTCCCTGACAACTGACAATACCACTGGAAGGAATAATGCAGACATTTTTGAAGACAAGTTACACCTCTGCTCAGCACTCTGGACCCCACGATGCCTTTGAGTCTCTGTGTAAACTCCTGTGGGCTCCAGGGTAACCTGTGGCTCTCTCCCAAGGATTTCCTGATGCTGTGTCTGTAGCAGTGAGTACCCAGAAAGGACACTGGATCAAGTTCAGCCACCAGACTGCTTTATCAGTGGTAAAGTGGTCTGGACTGCTTGCTACCAATCTGTGAGAAGTTTTTGTTTGTGTTTTGTTTTTGTTTTTAAATTGCAGCATATCATGGAGCCACTCTTCAAGTAGATTGGCTGGGCAAAAGAATGTTTTGGCAAGAGCGTTGCTGTAGACTCTCCTCCTCCTTTTTCCGCCAGATTTTTTTTTTTTTTTTTTTTTTTTTGAACACATTCTCACCTGTAGGTCATTCTCCAGCAGGTAGGCACCTTAACTGGAGACTGGAGGCCTTCCAAAGAAAGGGAGCGAGTTGCATCCTGAGTAGCCTCCTAGAGGATATCTGGCTTTAGATTTTCTTTTAGCAGTGTTCAGGAATAGAATATTGATGTTGGTCAATGCATCAAGACATAGTAGCCGAGCCTTTCCCTATAATGTGGGATAAGAAGCTTATCAAGTTCTTCCAACTTAAGAACTGGTTTGAAGCTGCTCATACCCGGATATTAAGTTGAAAGAATCTCAGAGCTTAGTTTTCATGGTACAAAAGCATGTGTGATAAAAAGAGAGACAGAAAGGAAGAGTGAAGAAAAAAGAAGACGAAGAGACAAGGAAAACTAGTTTTGGTGATGAAAAGCCAGCTGGGACACCGGATTTGGGGAGGTGAAAAAAATCATGACGTGGGGCAAAGCTTGCAGGGTTTCCAAAGAGACGGACTTTTCTTGTTAATGCACTCATTATTGAACAGTGTGTCAGAGTGGGCTCATTGTCTTACTCAGTCTGCTTCTTAAAATTTGCCTTTTTAAAGTTATTATGATGTCCTTAAATATTTCCAAGGCATTACTCCCATTTCCTCTTTCAATATTGTTTGAAGAAGTGTAAGTTTCTGCTTTCAGGACCGCTGTCATTGTGTCTGTGTCACAGCTTCCCTTCAGGCCACTAGAGATGTATATTTGGATGCCGGTGAGCTGAGGAGGAGACCCCCAAGAAAGGGCGGTCCTCGAGCCTTGTATGTACCCATGGAGGGGAGTGACTTTGTGAGGGTCAGCAATGTTTACTCATGCACACCCTCCTTTCTTGTGATATTGACAGCCATCTTCCTTGAGTGAGGTGTAAAGCCCTCTTAAGATTTTTCAGTACCCCACTCCCAAAGAATGTTTAATATGTAAAAACATTGCTTGAAAAGTTGTCTACCAGTGAATTTGGGGATGATCTAGGGCCAGTACCACAGCTCCTGCACAGACAACCAAGTCCTCTGGCTTAGGAGAGTACAAGAGAGTAGCCAAAAGAGTATAGTACCCAAGGCTCTTACCCTTATCTTGGCCAGTGTCTGGGCAGAGCCCAGTCAGTGCATACTTTCCCCTATAATTCTTAGGTTACAAACTTGAGTTTCAGGGAATTTCAGTCAGCAACCGGTAGAGTGAATAAATACTTGGTTACCAGCCTAATAATGTGAACTGCTACACTTATTTTTATTCTTTAAGAACACAAAGACTTTATGCAGATACTTTAACTATAAATTAATGTAAAATGGTGAATGTTTCTAAAGGAGGGAAAACAGAATCTTATTCACTTATGCAATCAATCAGTGAATGATTTAAAGATGATGCTAGAAGAGAGCTCTAAGGAGAGAACATGGATGACCAGTGTGGTCAGGATAGGAGGGATCAGTCTGTCCCATCCCGTTGGTGGGAAAGGAGGAAAGAGGGAATCAGAGTTACATAGTAATTACTTGGTGACAAGTGCAATGGGGTGTGGGTAGAATTTATTCTCAGAGCCAAGGGGACTTGATGGTTATAAATTAAGTTGCTTTTAGTGATGGAATTTATAGACAGGTCGTGTTGTTCCAAAAGATGTGAATAGGAGCCACAATAGGAAGTTTATTCAGAATAAAATAAAGACTTAGATTAGTGAGAGTTATAATTTGATTTCTTAGACTGGGGGTTTAATTGAACTTCATTATATCCCTGGGTAACACACAGAGCCTTGGGATGAGGAAAAGCCATTTTGGATTCTGCCTGCCACAAACAGACATATTCTAAACAGTGCTACTAAAGTTAAGACTGTTCAAATATTTTATTTTCTCTGACAACTACTTTTTATGATGATAAACAATTAAGACCATTTAAAATATGGGAGTACAAATATTTTTTTGAATTAGATTAACTTGCAAAAACCAAATTTGCAGTACTTGGATTGTTTGTAGACAGACTTTGGTGTCAATTTAAAACCAAGATAATTTTTATATTCTTTCCAATAGAATTCATGACAGCTTCTGCAGTTTTCTTAAACCACAAAAAAAAGTGCTGCAATGATGAACAAAGAATTATTAAAAAAAAAAAAAAAGAACTACTTTTGTATCTTTATTTTGGAATTTCTTGTTCTATTATAAATATGGAAGTATCCCTATTTCAGAAGACATATTTTGTTAAAAATGAATTGTACATATTTAAATATGTATTTTTGCACAGGTCTTTTTTTCTGATATCCTGTTTTGGTACAATTGAGATCATCTAGTATTTATTTATTAATTAATAAAAATAAATACCTTTTTATAATTTGAAGTGGTTCACTGCCAAGCCAATAGTTTAGAATCTGCCTCCTTTACAGTTAAGGGATGCCTCTGTTCTGTGAAAGTCTCTGTCCCTTTTAGTGTCCCTGGAGTGAATTCATACAGATGAAGTGGGCGTGGCTGATTTCCATTTAGACTACATGGAACCAAGTAACACACTGCTTTTCTTTGTTTGGGGTGGGTGGGTGTGTGTGTGTGTGTGTGTGTGTGTGTGTGTGTGTGTGTGTGTGTGTGTGTGTGTATGTATGTATGTACACGCGCGCAATAATACTCTGAGCACACCTGTGTTATTAGTATGTGATGTGGTTTAAACTAATGGGGAAAACAAAACAAAGCTGAAAGTGCCTGAACCTAGTTTTAGCTCAGACAGATTCTCTTTAAAGACTTGAATGCTGAGTTGAACTTCTGGAGTTTGCTTTTTCCACCTAAATGTTATCTCTAAAGTTTTAGGGGAGAAGTTAAAAGCCATTGAGGCTAGTAATTTTTATAAGGTATTTTAAAATTAAGACATTTTGGTTCACAGTAATTTAACTGGCAATTGACTGCCCTGTGCCACCCAAGGGTTATAAACCGATGTCAGCCAGCAGCTGTTTTGTTATTCACTCATGAAATACAGAGTTTAAGATAGGATATTTAAAATATTTTGTATGAAAAAAATACAAGAAGTACCTCTGAGAACATTGAAACAAATGTTTAATTTGAAAAACAATGTAACTTATAAAGGCAGCTGTCTTCCTGTAAGAGTTCTGTTGCCAAGGGATTTCTTAATGTCTCCATTCTGTCTTGGGTCTGGGAAAAGTTAGGCTTTGAAAAATGATTGTTAAAAGTTTCATTGTTTAAAAGAAAATAATCATTTTTACATCTTGTTGTAAAGCATTTTACCTTTTCAGATCACTTAAATGAGCACTACATATTGTCAGTGTGAATGCAGGGCCTTGAAAGAATTTTTGCTTTTTTTTTTTTTTTTTTTTGAGCTTGGTTATAAAAGCAATCTCCTGTGTTAAATAAAATGTGTGAATAGTTTGATAAATGTGTACACATAATCAAGAGCATCTCAGCTGGACTTTGTGTTGGCTGCTGTATAGAAATGAACAAATGTCAAGGGATAGAAAATTACTTTGGATATTTAAAAGAGAAGAAATATATAGTCTATTTGTTTTGTAACAAGTTTCTGTAAATAAAATAATTTATACTATTTATAAGAAAAAGTTGTGCTTTGCTTTATGAGAAACTAGTTTGTTGAACAAACATGTTATTAAATGGGCAATAAACTTAGGACTTCTCAATAAATAAGGTTGGCTGCATGAACTGCTTTACATGTTTCTGCCTTGTTGTGGTAGTTAGCCCTCTCACTCTAGTACCTTCCCAGGAACTTTACATCAGACATTGTGGAGACAGCATTCTACTTAAACTTGCTCATTCCTGAATTTGATGTATGTGTTAGATTTTCACCTTCGAGGGAGATTTTAAATATGGAGTCCATACAGTCTCAGACAGACAGACAGACAGACAGACAGACAGACAGACAGACAGACAGACAAACAGACAATGATTTTTGAAGGTTTTTTGATTTTTTTTTGTTTGTTTTTAATTTTTGAGACAGGATTTCACTGTGTAACAATTCTGGCTATCCTGGAACTCACTTTGTAGACCAGGTTGGCCTCGAACTCACTGAGATCTGCCTGCCTCTGCCTCCCGAGTGCTGGGATCAAAGGCAACGCGCGCCACCACTGCCTGACCTCTTTTTTTTGTTTTGTTTTTTTTTTACCTTCGTCCCCTTACTAGCCATACAAATTCATTTGTTTTATTCAGAGCACAACATAATTATATAGTCATTTTAAATTTTTTATTGCTGCTGCTTAAAATAAAGTTGGGAAAAATGCTCATATAGTACATGAACTCGACAAACTGGACCTTGTGAGCATTAGTGAGATAATGCAGTGTCCAATTTCCCTGTGGATAAATTGTTCACTGTGAGTCTCTAGGCTGTCAACGAAAGGATCAACTTATCCAGTCACTTACCTTTCCTACTGCCTTTCCTTGTAGGTAACCTGGCCCTGGATGTCAAGAAACCATCTCAAGGGGCAGGGTTAACAATGTTTGGATCTTTGCAAATGGGATTTTGCTGGCAGAATTGCATTCTGCAAAGGAACTAACAGGACAGAGGTGTGAAAAGATATGGGAGATGATTGATGAAACTCACTGGGCAGGAGGTGCTGATGGACTGTCACTGTTGGCTATCATGAGCCTTTGTCCTCAGGAACATAAAGAGCAAGTTCATGCTTAAAGGTAACCACTAGAGCTCAGAGATACTTCCTGGGTCTGTGCATCTGACTCAGAAGTCAAAGACATGCTGGACTCACTTCCCTATTTCCTACATTGTCAGGCTCTTCCATTGAACATGTCTTTACACTTTCCAATTCCTAATCAAAAGGCTGTCCCTGGGGCAGCAAGGTGGCTCAGTGAGTACAGGCACTTGCTGCCAAACCTGAAGACCTGAGTTTGAACCCCTAATATACATTGTAAATTAACAGACTCCTCCAAGTTCTCTACTAGCCACACATGCACGACAGCATGCATACATGCATGTGCTCTCTTAAACACACACACACTAAAATAAAAACAAAACAAAAAAACCCTTCTTCCAATCTGTTTCTTCTAAGGTCTTGCTACTCTTGCTGCTGTAAACAGTTTAAGACTTTGATCTTGCACAGCTAGTTTCTTGTCCTTGTTACCCTCATTTATAATATAGCCAAAGCTCATGGACTGAAGTAGACATTTCTAGAAACTCTTAGTCTCATGATTCCCCATCAGTCAAAGTAGAATTTTTCAGGAGGAGACTCAAACACTATTAATCCTTTGCCTTAAAAATATCCATCACTTCCGGTCTCCTACAGTAACTACTAGAGAGAGAATTGGGTGGGGGGGAGCAGACAGGACAGGACAGACTCCTCAAGGCAGCATAAACAGCAAGGCTGCTGCAGTGATCTGGGTAAGTGATGCTGGGTCTCTAAACTGCCAAGGGCAGGAGGAGAAATAGTTGGGGAACTCTTTCAGAGACCTTGAGGTCTAGTTATGTTTATCAGATTTCTAGATCCGCCAAACCTACCAATTGATATGCTTTAGGTGGTATAGAGAAGGAAGTGTACAGTAGACTGAAATTGCCATTAGAAAACTCAGATTAATACTCAGGTGGCTGCTGTCTGAACAGAACTGCAAGACAGAAATGGAGTTGTCTCATGGAAGTGGCTGAATGTACCTGGGAAAAATAGACGGTTTTACTGTGTGGTATGTTATTTAAAACCATACTTTACCATATATTCAGCATTTACCAGTATTAAAAGGAACTACATTGTTTCCACTCTGTTCCAGTTTACTATTTTCTTCACTGTTTTGTGAAGGACCGTTACCTAAGTTACAAAGGGCAAGCTGTATAGATTAAAGCCACCATAGATGAGAATTAAGATTTATTTGGCTAAATGTTTCTGATACAGGCAGCTGACTTTATGTAGCTTCACAGGTGCAGTACACAGAAAACAAATTCATTTGCTAGAGTGGGGCATTATGTTGTGTCTAGAATCTTGGCATGAAGAATACATACAATAAATATATTTCTTAGAATACACCTAAAGGAGCCCAGTGCAACTTGCAACTTTTTGCGTGCAACTTTTTGTGGTTATCAGGAAGTCTCCCTTGCTTTGTCAGTTTTAAGTTTTCCATGGAACATGGGTGATAAACTGGGAAATTCCCTTCAGTGGCATGTTTTAAAATCAGAAGGCCAAGAGACAGAAATCAAAGCTGGAAATGACCAGTCTTGGTCAGTTTCATGACATTGGTCTAGATGACTCAGTAAAGTAATATGCTAGTGGTTTCTGTTAATATTCACAGAAGCATGATTCTAAGTTCATCTGAATTTGAGGTTTGTGGTGTAAAATAAACCCCAAGGAGCATGATTATAGCCCACTTTCTGTAGATGATGAAATAGAATCACAGTGATTTCTCTGGGTATAGATTGCCAATATGCAGGGAGCTGGGCCTAGAACTGGCATTTTCCAGTTGAGATATGCAATGGAGCTGTTTCTCTCACATCTTACAGCCTTATTTCAGAGGAGATGGAGATGCTGGGCCTACAGATGGCTCTGCAAGGTTAACAGAGTTTGCTACTCTTAAGAGGACCCAAGTCTGGTTCCCAGAACTTAAAACTTCCTCTAACTCCAAATCCAAGGGAATCCAACAGTTACTACTGGCCTCCTGAGGACAACCCACATACATGTGGCATACACTCACACAAACGTACATACATACATACATACATACATACATGTAAATAAAAATCTTTTGAGAGATGTTGAATTCTAGTTTTCAGCTCTAAGCTGACATTTGGAGGGTTTACTTGAATTTGTAATTAATCTTAAACTGTATAACAATGACTCCAATTTTGTATTATAGATGATATAAGTTCTACTTTTAAATGCCTGGGTTTCTTTCTCGATGAACATTTATTACTTTTCATGAAGAGCAAAGCACTGATTTCTTCCCTGAAGTTGGGTTATTTCTGTTAGTAGGGTAAAAGTTAAAACTGAGCACATTTTAAGCAAGAAGGATGTGGGCAGGACATTCTCTGCCATTGAAAGATCACAGCAGGTCAAGTCGATTTCAAGTTGAAAAAAAGGTAATTAAACAAAAATTGGCATTTGTCTTTTTTGAGTCAAACAGAATTCTAATTTTAAAAGAACATGGTATATTCTCCTTTTTTCCTTTACAGATTTTTTTCCCCTTTACAGATGTTTTTCATATTGTAAGAAATATTTATTGATTAGGGTTTCCCCTCCCCTCCTACCTGGATCAACTGCCTTTCTATCTCTCATTAGAAAACAGGTTTCTTGGGGATAATAAAATGGTAAGATAGAACAAAAACACAACAGAATTGGACAAAACAGAAGGAAAAAAAGCCCAAGAGAAGGCACAAGAATCAGAGGCCCACTTTTTGGCACACTCATGAATTCAAAGAACACACTAAACTGGAAACCAAAATGTATACACAGCAGATCTGGGGCAGACCTGTGCAGGCACTGAGCATGTTGTCTGAGCATATGTGACTTCATGAGCTTTGATTGTGTTGATTTGAGATGGCCTTGTTTTCTTGGTGTCCCCCATCCCCTCTGGCTTATTTACTCTGCTTGCTCTCCCAAAGAGTTCCCTGAACAGGGAGGGAATTGTTGGAGGCAACCTATTTAGGGCTGAGGAACAGGGAAAGTTCTTAGAGGCTGTACTCTGTGACTCATTACTACTTGGATTTCATACTTAATCTTGACCAAAAGGCTAATAACTAATTTATCAGGTTATCAAGATAAGCACTTTTAGAAATCCTCAACTTGGTATTTTTAAATGCTGTAGGCATATCCAACAAGCTTTTTTCCTGAACCTCCAAGAAACTCAAGTACAAGTCTGGCCATAGCATTACCCTTAGTGCACACCAGTGGCAGCAACTTCTGAGGACATGGCCTTGACTTTGAAGATCATGTTTATATTCTGGCATGGGTCCATGATTTCCCATCCCATTAATTCCTGCAGAGTTTTTTTTTTTTTTTTTTTTAATGGAGAAATGTTGAATTTTATTTTCAGTCAGGTGATATTTTTTTTTAAGATTTATTTATATGTATACAATATTCTGCTTCCATGTATATCACATCTGCACACCAGAAGAGGGCACCAGATCTCATAATGGATGGTTGTGAGCCACCATGTGGTTGCTGGGAATTGAACTCAGGACCTCTGGAAGAGCAGTCAGTGCTCTTAACCTCTGAGCCATCTCTCCAGCCCCCAGGTGAGATTTTTAATAGGTCATTCCTATGAATGAATGAATGTGTTCTTAAAGCACCAGAAACCTTTCTCACCTCCCTTGCCTTTTATGATAAAACCCATAATTTGCCTCCATCAAGAATCAAGGATAATATTCATCCTTAACTCAAGGGATCTTCTTTGGCTCATTTTCTTATACCCTTCCCCTATCTTACTCTAATCTGTTAGCAAACCTTGCTGCCTCTACATGGTCAGCAACTGAATGCAGAATGACAGAGCAAAGCACTAAGTTCAACTTCGTCATCCTTTGTTCAGTGTCCCCATTGCCTCCCCCACCCCATTTAGGCACCAATTTGCATTTGATCACAGAAAAGAGTTCCCTTCCCAACCTGTACCCCTTTTAAATATGCTTGCATAGTACCTATATCCTAGCTTAGAAGATAAGGCACAATTTTGATTACCTCATCATCGCTGTGCTCCTATTCAAAGAAAAAGTTCATTTTGCTAATACTTCTACAGGACTGGAGTATCTGTTTGAGTAAGTCATATTCTAGAATCTAGTTCATGCCAGCTTCCTAGAGAGGGCCAACACTTTTATTAGTGGGAATCACTGTTGAGTTCTGGTTGAAAACCAAGAGTTCACATCGAGATAATGGGCTTGTGTCACATCCCTAATTTATCAATAAGGCAGGGTTGTAGTGAATATGTCTGACTTGTAGCCTCTATATTGTGGACCACACAGTTAGGCAAAAGTCTAAGAACACTGAACATTTTTCATTAGCAATTCAAGTGCCATTAGTAAACCCAGTACTTAGAGATGTGTATGTTTAAGAAGAAATTAAACAGAAACAATGGCATATTTATTTGATGCTGTTGAAGTGGGCACACAGTGAAGAAATCTATGAAGGCTTCAAGTAACATCTGTGAGGGAATACATTTTTAAATAGTTTTTACATGTTGATTACTCTAGACAATTTCTGAACCCTGTTTAGCAGCAAGTCTCCTTTCTTGATGGTTTCTTGGTACTGCCAGTTCTTGCTATCAGGTCTATAAATAAAGGTAAGGGAAAAAATTAATTATTTAGCAGCCACATGACTCCATGACTAAGAGCTGACCTACTTGTATACACAGGCATTTAAACTCCCCTATTATCAGCAATAACAAATGATGGATAATAAGAATACCTGTTGGTTTCTACTATTTCATTTACTTTATCGATTTTGCAGTGTAGTCTTCCAGCAGCAATAAACCTGGACAGCTCCCTGATTCAGAAAAAGGAAAATAATCCACATTAGTTTCAGAGAACACTCAGAAAACCTGAACTCTTCCTTATAAGTGAAATCTCATTTTCCTCAAGCTTCAACTGTTGCATATACAGTAGTGACATCCCCAATTTGTTGCAGTCTTGAGTCATCTACTGGAATAAAATACCACAAGATATAGTGCTCAGAGAAAAACTTCAGATAGAGGTAAAAACTGCTAGAACCAACAAACGCAGACCCAATGCAGCAGCTGCCTGAGCACTATATCTTGTGATACAACTTGCTCCCATCTTTAAGCTGTTTTTGCTTTTTCCTTGTCTACATGTGGAGATCTTTACATGGCTGACTTTCTCAAGTCAGAGCCAACTTTATCTCTTCAGGCATGCCACATCTGAAGCAAACAGTTCCCAATGTGCTATGTATACTCCAGTATTGATTTGTTTACTTGAATGAAAGGGCATGAAGAGACTCACAATAGCACCAAGCACGAACAGGTCAGTATTTAATGAATCAGTGATTCCATTCCCACCTTTTGTCACTAACCTAACTCCAACATTATCACAGGAAATGCCTCTAAATACAAAACAAGATCTGGGCAGCACTGTGAGCACAATGCAGTGTGGTGACAGCCCTGGTTAAATTACTCAAGCAGAGGACTTTCCATGCTGTGCATTTTCCTCATCTTCCTGAAAACTATCCCAAAAGTCAGACATGGACAGATGCCACTGTTAAAATAATACTGCAGAAAGTCTTTGTTTTTTCTTCTATAAAACTGAGGGAAGCAGTGTAAGTTCAGGAAATGTAGAAAACCACACATTAAAGGCAGTTTTTATGCACAAATGTATTAAACTTACTGGTCAATGAATTCCACGCCCACACCAAACGCTTCTGCCATATAGCCAAGGGTTAATGACCTATATGATTCCAGCAGCTGGCTGTACGCATGAATTCTCATTTCCCTTACATAGTATCGATAATGAGGTGCAAAGAGCCAATCCTTTTTCATTTCCTGTTCCACGATTGCTACAATAAATAACAAATTATGAGTCTTCCTTTCACCTAAGGAATTAGAAGTTCAGTAGCTTTGAGTCCATTATGTATTGCTGTCCTTTCATACCAGCAATGGACAGGCAGCAGCAAAGATGGAGACCTACTGGAACTATCACCAGATTATATAGCATAAGCATTGGGGAACTTTATTGTACTCAAGCAAAATTCAGTGGTTTCATTTATAACAAAAACAGCAGGGACAGTGATCAATAAAAGAAGAAAAACAAAAAGACATTTTTTATGAAGTCGCAAAACAAGCAATAAAGACTGATGAAACCTGTTATAAGAAATGTAAAGTTTGAGGACAAATAAAATACAAGGCTTACTTAACAGGAGAATAAGTTGATAACAAAATTGAAGAGTAAAGTGTACACAATATATTAATGGGTAATCCACCAGAATATAAATTACCTTACTAAATACTTCTGCTCTGGATACTAAGCCATTATGCAAAACAAGTAAGTCATATAAAGAAAATGGCAGTAACCACGTGATGACAAAGCCCTCAGCTGAGGCAATAGACAAGAAAGGGCTCCTAGAAACTTAGCTGAGACCATTGTTTAAGAGCAGTGTTGGTAAACACAAGTCCTAAGGCAGTGTTAAGTATTACTATTACTGAGTACAGAAATAAAACAAGATCGCAAAAACAGTAAGAGGGTAGAGACAAGGTGAACAAGGGCATTTGGTGTGAGCAAACTGAAAAAAATCACAGGAAAAGCAAGAATTTGGCTGTAGTCTGTTTAGCAGTTAATTTTTTTTTTTAGAGGGTTAAGAATGAGGTTCAAACATACTGTGGCGCTGTTCAAGTGGATGTGCCCATCAGACAAGCAAAGATACCAAGGAGGGGTAAGGCATGGGTCTAGTATTTGAAGGTTCAGGACTAGAACCAGGAATCTCGGGAGCACAGCCATCCAGATAATTTTTCCTAAAAGATGACAGAGACAAGGCAGGGGCAACCAAAAGCAGTCAGTCACTGAAAGGAAGGTCCAAAGAAAACAAAAGTATGTTCCTGTGGAACCAAGTGAACAAAACTGAAAAATGAAGGATGTTCTATGTCCAGTGAGACAGAATGAAAGGGAGGCCACTAAGATGGTGTGTACACTCTCACCAACAATAAAGTACATACCACCAATAAAACTGCTTTTTCCTCTCAAGTTGCCTAAGGTTTTATTAAAATGTGAGATGGGTTCTTTCAAATACTATGAAATAAGTATAAATGACATGCACACACACTAGCACAAATCTTCTAGGGGCAGCATGGTCAAGGTGTACTAATACTTGATTTCTTAGACTCCACCTAAGGAGTAAGTGGGACAGCAGTGCTACCTGCATGTTCAAAACAAGACTATTTTACAACGCTAAGTGGAAACCTTAGAAATTTTCTATCAGTAGACAATAAACTCATGTTACACTCAGAGAGCCCTTCAACAATTAGAAACTATAAGGAACTCCACTTGGGTGGAACACTATGTACTTGGTTCATGAGAGTCACTCATGTGATTTCAACAACACACTCCCTGGCAGAGAATTCTGCTTTGCACTTCACTTAAGTGTCTTAAACACATTCATCTATGAATATTCAAGACTCAATCTCGAAAAACTCAAGTTTTATATGGTTCGTGAGTGCAAATAAAAGGTAAGAACTTGATGGTCTTCCGCATTTAGAACACCTGGGAAGTGTACAGATTTATTAAATCTAAAATCTTTCATTCAGAACTATTTGAATACAAATTGATAAGAACAGAGTGAGAAAGGCTGAAGCCCTAACATCCAAAAGGACCAAAGTCATCAATTTAATTTCACTAGAAAGAACATGCTTCCCTACAAACAGCAGCAGCATTTGTCACTAATAAGTTTTAGGGGAATCATTTGAGGAGGAAGTCTTTCTCATCTTAGTAATTTAGTCACCAGTAGCAAACCAAATAGCCAGGAGGGAGTAGAGTCCCCCAAAGAAGCAACCTTGTGTCCACAGGGCTCTGTAAATTAGCTGTGAAAGGACATAACAATTGTTCACAGATTGTTTTCAATCCACAGGCCTGGCTATTTAAGGTCCTTAAATGGAGTGATGATTAATTTTGGTCTCAAAGGACTCAGAATTCCCTACATCCTTTGCTACAAACCTAGTAGCAAGCTGTCTGCTCACATTCACTTTACTCCTTAAGACAAACTCCCACATCACAGGATCAGACAAACAGCTTTAGGCTTTGCTAACCATACAGCTCTTTGTCATACATTCTTTTTCTGTTGTTTTAAAAGCCACTTTAAAAACAAAATTCAGACCAGTGAGCTAGTGCATCAGGTAGAGACATACACCGCCAAGTCTGATGACCCCTTCAATGCCCATGACCCACATGGTGGTCGTGAAGCAACCCCTAAAAGTTGTCCTCTTGACTTTCACTCATGCACCTTGGCACACACATGCATACAACATGCATATAACACATACACAATAATTCTTACATTTGGAAACATATAAATACCTATCAAGTTTGTTGACATTCCTTTACGTAAAACAGGCAGAAAATGAGTGAAGACCTGCAGTTAACAAAGACCACTGTATCTCTTATATGTGAAAAGTTCAATTTTGCTCATTCACCCACAGGATGAGAAGATGAAGACAGATATCGATCCTTACCTAATGATTGAAAGAAAACTGAATAACGGCATTCGTAGAGAGAAAACAGATACTGCCGAACTGCTGGAAGACTGTGCAAAACTTCAAGAATCTCTGCTCCTTTAATGACCTGAGTATTGAAAAAAAGCAAAAGCCAAAACCAATAAACACATTGTAATGACTTCTGTGTTTTTAAAATAGAAAAGCATGAAACAGTCTTTAAAGGGAGTTTTGATTTCATCGTTTACCTTTTCCCTGAGATCTGGTCTTTCTAAGGCAATCATACTGACGTAAACAGTGTAAGTCACAAACGTCTTATAGTCCATGAGCTCATAGGATGTAAATGTAGAAACCGTGTCGAGAAAGAGCTCCGCTGCCTGTTTGAAATCACGGATAGCCACACAGTACAGACCTTGGTATACTTTCAGCCTATTTCTCCTGTCCCAGTCTCCACCTTCTTCTATTAGACTAGTAAATAACACAAAAGAAACAGATGTTAGTTCTAAAAAAACTAACTGAAGTATTTCAGTTTTTCAACTATTTGACCAAATTCCATAAATGTAAACAAAAAAATTGGTAAGCTTAGGCCTACCAACTTATTAACATCCCGTAACCTCCAGGGTTATACCCACTGCTAAAAGTACCTCTTGGCCTTTTCTGTGTTTCGAGTGATGAGGTCATTATCCATATAAAAGAGACCAATCCTTAGGAGATAAAACACAATATCTAGTCGATGACCCAGGGCCACAGTCTTATCATATGTCTTTCGAAACGCTGTCAGAGCTCCCTCCTGTAGAATTCAAGACCAAAGAGGAGAAAAAGTACTCAATTTAGCAATGGCATCAGCTTCCTGGATTTTCCTGAAAGAGTGGCCATCAAAATAGGAAGTAGAGATGCAGTGAAAGGGTCATTGCCATACTTGGGAATAGGACCAAGGGGCATCCTTGAGGTGTACACAGTGTAGTGCAGATACTTCACTCTGGGAAGGTCATAGGAAAAGCACCAATAATATACAATGGTACTGTTGTTTCCATGTCCTCAGTGTTTTCACCTTTAACAATTACACTACTTAAAAAATTATTAATCATTTAAAGAGGAGACTGGTATCACTGGTTATATTAAATACCACTGATTCCATGCATATACAACTTCATCTCAAAGAACTGATCCTTACAAAAACACTAATAAAATCAGATGTCTACACTGGGTGTTTTTCAGAGCATGACTAGCTAGTCTGTTTCAGTTATTTGTCATGCTTCATAAATGTATAAAAGGATCTGGAATTAAAGAAGGCGGTAAGCTTTCCTGTGGATGCCCTGGAATCAAACCTGGGTCATCTGTGAGAGCAATCAATGCTCTGAACCCCTGAGCCATCTCTCCAGCCCCCTAATGTATACCTTTTAAAATGTACAATAATGCCGGGCGTTGGTGGCGCACACCTTTAATCCCAGCACTCGGGAGACAGAGGCAGGCAGATCTCTGTGAGTTCAAGACCAGCCTGGTCTACAAGAGCTAGTTCCAGGACAGCCTCCAAAGCCACAGAGAAACCCTGTCTTGAGAAACAAACAATCAAACAAAAACAAAACAACAACAAAAAAAAACAACAAAAAACCCAAACAACAACAAAAAAATAATGTACAATAAGAATATACATGCTTCCCAACCAAAAAAGTGAACTACAGTTAATGACCCCAATACTGTAAAAGGAGTAAGCTAAACCTCTGGTTGTGAAATTGTTTTGGAGATTTTTATTACTTTCACGTAAGTATATGTGTTTGTGCCTGTCTTGGGGTGTATGCACATGAGTGAAGGTGCCCTTGGAGGCTGAAGGCATCAGATCCCTTAGAGCTAGAGTTGTGAACTTCTTGATGTGGGTGCTAGGAACTATATGTATGTACTATAACATAGTACATACTCTTAAACCAATAAGCCATCTCTCTAGCCCGATGTGCACTTGTTTCTAATGATACACAAAGGCGTAATATACACCTGGCTACTGTTAAGAACAGGGAACCTGGTGCTGCAACATTATGTATTTACTGTATTTGTACTGACTCCTCAGTACAGGTAAACATAACTATCCTTTACAAAAAAGGTTTGCCACACAATGGTGGTGCATGCCTTTAAGCACTCAAGAGGCAGAGGCAGGCAAATCTCTGAGTTCAAAGCCAGACTGGTCTACAGAGTGCCAAGACAGCCAGGGCTATACAGAGAAACCCTGCCTTGAAAAAATCAAAACAACCTCAAAAATGATTCATTTATTCAATGAGATATCATCCATCTGCGCTAGTCCCCAACATCAGTCTGTACCTCCAGAGAGGAGAGAGCATCTCTACTGACCTGTCACCTACCCAGAGAGAAGACAGCACCTCCACTGACCTTGTCACCTATCAGACAGAGGTACTCTGCTTTTGCCATCATTGCATCTCGAATTTCACTCTCTCCCAGATTCTTCTCTGCATCCTCCAGCTCCTCATCCAAGCGTTTCAACTCTTCTTCATTTGCTTTCTTCATTTTACTGAGGAGATCCATGTCCATCTGCCAGTCGAGGGATTTACACAAGGCTTCATAATAAGGAGCCATATCTAAAAGCCAGAAAACGCGCACCGTGAGGTCATTTGTCAGTGTTTGCTTGCTTCTTCCCACCCCACCAAAGGTCAGGCTGCAGGCGCCTGCCAATTGCTGGCCCGGGACAGCACAGCTAAGGTTTTGCAGGTGGGAGGCCTGCTTGAGGGCAATCTGAGCAGGGCTGATCTCTACTAAGCCCGCAGAGAGGGAAATCCTCAGTTTGCTCTGTCCAGCTCCTGTTCCCAAGGAGTCCTTATGTCAGGGAGAGGGCACACACTCGATATGTCCTGCTAGGGACAGACCCCTATTGCCCCTTGACAGGGAGCACAACGCTGGCAGACAGTCAAGGCAAAAGCCGCGGAGCCTTTGCTGGGAGCCTAACCGCGACAAGCACCTGAGGCTTTCCCTGAGCAGCCCGCCGCAGGAACGAACCACTGAGGCACGACCCTCTAGGCACTAGGAGGGCTTCCTAGGGTTCCCCAAAAAGCCCAAACGGGAGCCGCCCAGCCGGGCCACCCGGACCGCCCCAGCCTAGGCCGCTGACTCGGCGCTCCCGGGCCTCACTGTTTTCCCGGACCGCCGCCATCAGCTCCTCGCGCACCGCCGCGTTCCCGCGGTGCTCGGGCAGGCTGAGCAGGAAGCGCAGCTGCGCGATGCGCAGGTCGGGGTTCTTGGGAAGACCCTCTTCCTCTAGGTTTTCCAGCGGCATGGTGACGACAGAAGAGCGAACTGCGGGGACCAAGCACCGTCCTGCACCACCACCGGAAGCAAGAGACGGAAGGCGCCTGTAGCCGCCAGCCTAACTTCCGGTCGGGGTCTCTGCCTCCGCCGCCTGCAGCGTCTCCTACTGGACACCGGCGGGATCACTGGCACGATCTGAGTTCTGCACACCGCCCTCACCTCCACCACCACCTCTGGTGTTGGCCAGAGCTCTTTCTTACTCTAGGTCACTCAGAGGTCAGAGTTGGGCTCACCTACAGTTTCTTAAATCAATTCTCTTTCCCATTTTAGCTGTTTTACCTATGTTGCATTTGCAACTGATAGGATCTGGAAATCCTCTAAGAACTTGAAAATATAATACAGAGGAGAGAAACAATAAAAACAGTTGCCGTACTTTTCTAGATTCCCTCATTGTAATCGTCTTGAGGCTACGATGAAATTTTATTGGCACACACTGCAGGCATACAAACTGGGACAGAAAGAGGTTAGAAAAAGTGATTAGCTAAAGTAACATAACAGTTCAGCAGCAAGCCCTGAATTAAACCTCTTTTCTTTACCTTTAAAGTCCACACTCAGCCTGACCTAAGGAAAAGGAACCACATATACCCTAGTTTTAACTCAGTGACATTATCTTAAAGAAACGTTTTTACAGTGTTTATTTGTGTGTGAAAACATTGGAATCGTCCTCAGGATGGGAAATGGTTACATAAAATCCCCTGTGGCTTTTGAATGAGACATGTCCCACTGAGGCACAGTTATTTGAACACATGGTCCCCATTGGTGGTGTTGTTTGGACACCTTAAAGAACCTTTAGGAGGTAGAAGCCTTGCTTGAGGAAGTGCCTCACTGGGGACAGACCCCATTTCTAGGACTTTCTTTGCTCTCTGTGTGTCGCTGAAGATGTGAGCTCCTACTTTCTTGTTCCAGCCAACTGCTTCCATGCCTCACCCACTATTAAAAACTCTTTGAAAGTGCAAGCCAAAATAAACTCATAAGCTGCGTTTGGTTATGGTAGTTTATCAAAGGAAAAAAAAGGAACTAGTACAAGCACTGGATGGATTTATTCTCATTTACTTTTATTAATCCCTGAAATTGAAATGACTGTTAGGCAACACTATTCCACAGAGGTCTAAAAGCCAGGGATTTCACCTCAAATATTGAATTCTACATTAAAGCAGAATTCCACTAGAAGTACGTTTTTGTTGGTGGTGGTGATTTTTGTTTGTTTGTTTGTTTGTTTTGTACCTTCGATACAGCAGCTGCACCTGAATCCACTGCTGTTTCAGCTACTGACCAAGGCTCACTGCCCTGCTATTCATGCCAAGGCCACACAGGACTTCTGCAACTCATCAGAACTGCCTTGGCCACTGGAGACAAATGCAGTTTTTAACTAAGTCTCTATTGTTCTATTTTTTTTTGGGGGGGGTTTCGAGACAGGTTTCTCTGTATAGCTTTGGAGCCTATCCTGGCACTCGCTCTGGACACCAGGCTGGCCTTGAACTCACAGAGATTCGCCTGCCTCTGCCTCCCAAGTGCTGGTATTAAAGGTGTGCGCCACCAATGCCCGGCTCTATTGTTCTACTTTACCAATATAGATTTGAGAGTCAGATACTGGGTGATTAACTCAAGAGATGTTGAAGAGCAATGAGTTGACCTTACTCCTTAACACCAACCCAGGAAGAAGGACTCTCTTCCACCATCTAAACCATAAAAGACCACCACCCTCAAAGTCCCTCCCTACTACTTCCTGTTCTTCTCTCTAGCATCTTACAGACACCCTATGACTCTATGATTTCTTTCTATCAACTAGTTGCTGGCTCTGCCTTTTGACCCAAGGTTTTATTTAATTAATGTAAACTCAGGGTTCACAGTGTGATCCAATATCCAACAACAATGTTTCCCTTTGGACACAGCTGAATGCTTTCTGTAGCTGACCTTAAGGTTCTCTGGGTCCTGCAGTGTGATGCCCCATGAAGGATGCTTAGATTCAGGGGTCAGACTCTGTGATGGTTACCAGATGGTTGCCTTTTGTGAAAGTAGAATCCAATGATTTGCTGAAATTGGTGCTAAGGGGCAGTCTGTTTTATGCTACCTGGATGTTATAATTTCATATGGAAACTGATCCTCAGTTCCCACAAGAAGTGAGGGCCATCCTAAGACTTTCATGAATGTGAATGGGTCAAGAGGAACTGGAGCTTTAAATCAAACCCCTTTGAGACTATAGGAATCTTGCAAAGGTTGGGTTCATACTATGCATGGAATATGAATAAAACTGTGTTCATAATCTACTTGTAGGCAAAAAATATTTATGAAGACTGGATTGTTAATTCCAAGAAACATATCTTGAATGGCCACACCTTTAGCAAAAAAAAAATTAAATTCAAGCTCCACTTTCTATGAAGATCAGACTTCCTGGGAATTCTCATTCATGCTTTTACTCCTAGTAACTGGGAGGTAGAGACAGGCAAATATCTGTAAATTTGAAGTAATCTTGATCTTCATAACATGTTCTAGGCCAGCGAGGGCAACATAGTGAGACCCTGACTCAACAAAAACAACCTGTCTAAAGATATTGAGATACTGTCTACCCAAAGACATCACCTTCTCGTGAGGCTTTCTTTCTCAGAGTTATCTTGTGTATAAGTCCTTAGCATTTCAGTGTGCTTTACAGCCCCTACATGCTTATGAAGCTGCAACTCTTCAAAGATCCCTGCAGCATGGACCATGGTCACCCTTCCCCACAACACCCACATAGTGGTGGAAATCTGAATGGACTCAATTTCTTCCAAGATGTAGGTGTTGGTCACCTCTGTCACTGTCATAAAATGCCTGAGGGGGGAAGAAACTGAAATTATTTACTCTGACCTGTGATAAGTGTATACTCTGAAAAGAAAATCCCCAGTGACTCAATACATTTACACTCTCTAATAGCCCATTCAACTATGGACTCAAGGCACTAACAACTTGATAGGGTTAGTACCCTGGTGATTCAAACACTTTGCAATAGCACCAGCAGCTGGGGCCCAAGCTGGATACTAATAATGTGACCTCTTTCTAGCAAGAAGCCGTGATTGGTCGTGGCCATTCATAGTTTTCTCAACTTTATCCTAAAGCACTTTGTTTTCATGCTTGGCAGAAAGACCCAGAATAAAGCTAAAACTACTGTGGTGGATAACAGAACAGAATGTTCCATACATTCTACAAGAAGCACAGCAGTTCAAGTTCCAGGGACATCTGCTGTGGGATATCTGTACCCTGTGTGAAGATAAATGTTGCTGTGATTGGTTTAATAAAGAGCTGAAGGGCCAATAGGTTCACAGGATGTATAGGCAGGACTTACAGGCAGAGAAAGAGGAAGCAGGAGATGCCAATGAGACATGGAGGGAGTCATACATACAGAATGAAAGAAAGGTAAAAAGGCATGAGGCAAAGCATAGATTAATATAAGTGGGTTAACTTAAGTTATAGAGCTAGTGGGACAAGCCTAAGCTAAGGTCAAGCTTTCATAATTAATAAGAAGTCTCCATGTCATTATTTTTTGAGCTGGTGTCAGACAACAAAGCTTGCACAGATCCTTAAGAGATGATGAAGAAAAGCTACTTGATTGTCTTCTCCACCCTGACTTTTTACCTAGTGGTATATTCTTCACACCAGTTCTTTGTTTATGAGGTCACCTTCACCAAGTACACTCATGACATCCACAGCTTCTTATATCCTTGATGGCCTCACTCCTTGTGAGCCTTGGAGTCCTCATCCTCCTGCTCTGGGTTGGCATTTAAGCATGAGTCTCAAGGGTATGCAACAGGCAACTTCACCCCTTGCTTTTGTAATTTTTGTTTTACTGATTCTATAAGTGTCCCACCTTTTGTTTACAATAAAGTCAGATGTACGAACCCCCCAAAATAACCTAGGGCTTTCTCTGTCTGCACAGGTCCTTGTCTGGAGAATATTCAACATATCTCTGGTATTCAAATTTTCACTGTGGGTGAAAATAGCAACTGGGTTTAATTTCACAGTATGTGGATCCAGATAAAGAGGAGAGATCACAGTTCCCAGCCATTGGCAGGCAGTAGTCTACATGTGGAGAACCTAAGACACCTTATCTCAGTCTTTCCAGCTTGTGTGGAGGGGAGGTGTATCTGTAAAGATGGGAACAGGAAAATACTCAACACCTTGTTTTCTGGGTTTGTTTGAATATATGGACTTAGGATGTGTTTGCCAATTTACCAACCGACAGTTTTACAAATTGTCAGTTCCTTGAGTCAATTTTATAAAAATAATTCCAATTCCCCTAAATAAACATAACTTTAACAGATATTCGCTATTATGCTCAGTTAACTTTAGTCACAATTACCCATAAAAAGACTAGGAAATGAGCCGTGAAGGAGAGTAGGCACTGGGAGTCACACAACTGGCAAGGGGCAGAGTTGTCTGAGATTTTGCAATCTCATTGGTACTGGCCTGTGTGATCCATGGGCCCTACACTAGGCATCCTTTAGGGCTGATTATATTGTCTCTTAAATGGATATTTTAATCTTCTGAGACACAACCAGCAATACCGTGTAGCACTCTTCATGAATTTTTTTTCTGCAATACCCTAAGTTCCCTGTACAAGACACACATGAGTCTGAAGGATAAAATCTAACTCAAATATGAAAGAAAAATGGAGTGTCTCAGATTTCTATAAACACTGAAGGTATATGGAGCCCTTCCTAGTCTAAGCTGTGAAACCTCTTTGGGGCACAAGTTTCTCCTCCTGAACTTATAGCTTCAAGAGCAGCTAATTAAAACCTGAGCTAGAGGGGGATGGGACCTGAAAAATGCCTCCCCGTACCTCTCCTGTCTCTGCCATATTCTTATACACTACATAGCATATATGTCTTTAAGAGAAATATATGTGAGATATATTTATTGTATATAAAATATCCTATATATTTAATTCTTGAAGAATTTCTTCCAATATCTCAAACATTTTATTAATGCATAATTAATTTACCAAAGTAGTTAGCATTGCGTGTGTTAGTGTGTGTATGTGCTCGAATGTGCAATGATGTGTAGTGTGTGTGTGTGTGTGTGTGTGTGTGTGTGTGTGTGTGTGTGTGTGTGTAGGTACATGCTCACTTTACCAACTGAGCTATTTCCCTAGCCTGTGGTTAATAATTTGATTCCTGAGATGTGGGGAGCTGATATGTATTTCACATGCCCACATATTTGTTAAGCATGCTTATTTATAATGTAGCTACTATATGCTTATATTTTGCTAGAGTTAGAAAAATGCTGAAAAAAGTAAACATGCTGAAGGAAGGTTCTTTTACATGTGTTCAGTGTGTGTAAGAGGTAAGTAAGTGTCTTACTGCCAGTCACTGTTAATGAGTTCAAATCCTGTTGCTTGCACCTTATGTCTGCCATAGCACACTCCCAGTTCTCCCTGTTTCTTTTCCAACAAATCTCAAGGACCAGCTGGTGATCGTCAATCTTCCCACAGAAGGACAGAGCCTTCCAGAACAAGACTCTGGTTGTTTGGATTGATGCTGTTGGCGTGGCCTGTGTCATCAGCACCTTAAGGGCTTGGTTGGAGAACTTATCATTTGGATTTGGGTGTTGAATATTTGTAGTCCTTTTCAATTCTGGATACTAATTTCCTGTCTTATACACTGTTAGGAAGCATTTTTTCTCATGTGGTAGGTTGTCTCTTCACTTTGCTAATGGTTTTCTGTGGTGAACAGAAGCTTTTCAATTTCATGCAATCATATTTGTCAGTTTGGGGTAGTGTTTCTTGCATTATTATTATTGGGTTAATTTTCTGAAAGTCCTTGCTTATTTGCCTATGGGTTCAATATCTTTCCTTTATACTTTCCTCTAGCACTTTCTAAACATTCACTGCCTGTATCCACTTGAACTGATTTTGTTATGGTTGAGAGATACAGGTATAGTTTTATTCTTATACAGGGCTACATCCAATTTCCCAAGAACAATTTTCAGAAGAGGCTGTCTTCTTCTTTTTTATAATGATTGTTTTTAACACCTTTGTCAAAGTATAGGTGGCTGCAACTAGTGGTTTTACTTTGGGGTCGTCTATGTTAGTTCATCAATTTACATATATTTTTAAATGCTAGTATCTGTCTTACTATGGGTTTGTGGTATAGTTTGTGACCAGACATGGTGATACCTTTTGACACTGATGTTTCTTGTTAGGATAACTTTGGGTATGTATGGCCCTTGCTGTTTATGCTTATATTCAGGTTTCTTTTTTTTCCTGTTATGGATGTCATTAAAATATTGAAGAATTCAATCTGTGCTTTACTCAAAGAAAAGTAAAGATCCAGGACCACCCTCTCATAACAATTATAGTGTCTTTTGTTTCTTCATTCCTCAGAAGTCACCAAGAGTAGACTTTATTTTCATTTTGTTCCTTAACTGCACTAAGAGCAAAAATTTGGAGTCAGAAAATCTGGGTCTAAGTCTTGACTTCTTTAAAATTTTTTAGGTTTGTTGGGCTACATAGGTGACAGTTTTTCTAAGCATTCCATCTTCCTCAGTGTGGCCATGAAGATGGGCATGTGTGAACGTCTCTGACAGTCTGGAACATAGGAGTTGCCAGTTACTGCAGATTTTGAGAAAGTGACGGAGAAATGGTCTTTTGTGTGGAGCAGAACAAGACTGACAGTGCTTTCACCAGTGAAAAAGCAGCCACAGGGATCTTCTGAAAATTAAAAATGTCCTTGAATAAACGAAAGCAGTATGGGCTGCCTCTGTGTTATCAATTTTTATACTTTAAATAATCCTCACAGTAGCCACATGGCTAAGTTTATTTAAAGAAATTTAGGCCCAAGGTTAGAAAGAACCTGAAGAGAAAAGAAGGAAATAACAGTACCATATTTTGCAGATGATATGATCCTATATATAAGAGATTCTAGAGACTCCACCAAAATTTCTTAGAGCTAATAAACACTTTCAGCAAAGTGTCAGGTTCCAAAGTATCTTAAGTACTTTTCTATTGCTATAGAAAACACCATGACCAAGGCAACTTATAGAAGAATGTGATGAACCGGGGTTACGATTCGAGAGCCACAAGAACAACTGAGTATTCACTTCCTGATCTGCAGGTGGTAGGCAGAGAGTGCACTTCGGGTAAGAGGAGGCTTTTGAAGCCTGGAAGCCCACACCTGTGACACACCTTTTCCAACACAGCTACACCTCCTAATCCTTCCCAAATGGTTGCACCAACTGTCTATAACTCCAGTTCCAGGAGACCCAAAGCCCTCACACAGACATACCTGCAGGCAAAACACCAATGCACATAAAAATGTAAAAATCTTAAAAAAAATTAAGATGTGATACCCTGAAACTGCTATAGCAAAAGTCAGGGAGGCACATTTCACATACAGTTACAAAGCTGTACTGAAGGGAGCCTATCTCAAAATAATAAAGTCTATATGTAGGAAACCCACAATCAACATCATCTTAAATGGAGAAAAACTTGAAGCTATTCCATTAAAATCAATAATGAGACAGAGCTGTCCTTTATCCTCTTCCTTTTCAATATTTTACTCAAAGTACCATGTAGAGTGACAAGGCAAGAGAAGGAAATTAAAGGGCAAAAATAGGAAAAGAAGGAATCAAGATAGTCTTATTTGCAGATGATATGAGATTATGTGCAAGAGATTCTAACATTTCCTCAAGAAAATTAGAAATTATCAATGAGTTCAGCAAAGTGGCAGGATATAAAATTCACTCACAAAAGTCAATAGTCTTTCCACACACTACCAAAAGACATGTGAGAGGTCATGGTTCAGTTCTCATTGGCAATAGCATCAAAGAATATGAAATATTTAAGAATTAATTAACCATTAAAGGAAAAATCCATGAAGATGACATTTTATCCTTAACATTTATGCCCCAAATGCAAGGGCACCTACATTTTAAAAAGAAACATTACTAAAGCTTAAATCACACACTGACCCTTACACAATTTAATATTCAATTCTCACCAATAGACAGATCAAACAGACAAAAACTAAATAGAGAAATACTGAAGCCAACAGATGTTATGAAACAAATGGGCCTAACAGATATCTATGGAACATTTCACCCAAACACAAAAGAATATACCTTCTTCTCAGCACCTCATAGAACTTTCTCTGAAATTGGCCACATACTCAGACACAAAGCAAATCTCAACAGATGCAAGAATAGGAATTGAAATAATCCCCCACATCCTATCAGACTACCATGGGTGAAAGCTAGATTTCAACAATAATAGAAACAAAAGAAAACCTATAAGCTCATGGAAACTGAACAGTTGTCTACTGAATGAATACTGAGTTAAGGCAGAAATAAAGAACAAAATTGAAGAGTCCCCAGAATTAAATGAAAATGAGTGCACAACATACCCAAACTTATGGGACACAGTATTCCTCAAATTATTATGCAAAATATAAACAGAAGGAGCATTTTCTCTTATGAACATTGAAGCAAAAATGCCCAATAAAATACTCCCAAAACAAATCTAAGAACACATCCAAAAAAATCATGTACCATGATCAAGTAGGCTTCATCCTAGAGATGCAGGGATAGTTCAACATATGAAGAAAATCTGTCAATGTAATCTACCATATAAAACAAACTGAAAGGAAAAGAAAAACCATATGATCATCTCATTAGATGTTGAAAAAGCCTTCGACAAAATCCAATACCCCTTCATCATAAAAGTCTTGGAGAGATCATGGATAAAAGGTGCATAAGTAATTATAATAAAAAATACAGCAAGTCAACAGCCAGAAGACATCAAATTAAATAAAGACAAATCAAAGCAATCTCATTAAAATCAGGAGCAAGGCAAGGCTGTCCACTCTTTCCATATCTATTCAACATTGAAGTTCTAATTAGAGCAACAAGACAACAAAAGGAGATCAAGGGGATACAAACTGGAAAGGAAGAAGTCAAAGTCTCCCTATTCACAGAGGATATGATAGTATACACAACCAATCCCAAAAATTCTACCAGGGAACTCCGACAGTTGATAAACATCTTCAGCAAAGTGACAGGAAACAAGATTAACTCAAAAAACAATCAGTATCCCTCCTATACACAAATGACAAATTGGCTGAGAAAAAAAATCAGGTAAACAAAACCCTTCACAACAGCCTCAAAAAAAATATAAAATATCTTGGGGTAACCCTAATCAAGCAAGTGAAAGACCCATACGACAAGAACTTCAAGTCTTTGAAGAAAGCAAATGAAGCAGGTATTAGCAGATGGAAAGGTCCCCCATGCTTATTGATCAGTAGGATTAACATAGTAAAAATGACATCTTACCAAAGGTAATCAACAGATTCAATGCAATCTCCATAAAAATTCCAACATACTTTTTTTTTACAAAACTTGAAAGAAAAATACTCAATGTAGAAAAACAAAAACCCCAGAATAACTGAAACAATTCTGTACAATAACAGAGGTATTACCATCCCTGATTTCAAGCTGTGCTACAGAGTGATAGTAATAAAACTGAATGGTATTGGCATAAAAACAGACAGGTTGATCAATATAATTAAATCAAGGTCCCAGACATAAACCCACACACCTATGAACACCTGATTTTTGGTAAAGAAGCCAAACATATACAATGGAAAAAAGAAAGCATCTTCAACAAATGGTGCTAGTCTAACTGGATGTCAGTATGTAGAGGAATGTAAATAGATCCATATCTATCACCCTGAATAAAACTCAAGTTCAAATGGATTAAAGACCTCAACATAAAACCAGATACACTGAACCTGACAGAAGAGAAAGCCAGATATAGTCTTGAACACATCGGCACAGGAGACAAGTTCCTGAACAGAACACCAATAGTGCAGGCACTAAGATGGACAACTAATAAAGGAAACCACATGAAATTGAAAAGCTTCTGTAAGGCAATGGACACTTTCAATAGGACAACACTGCAGTCTACGGAATGGGAAAAGATCTTCACCAATCCCACATCCAAAAGAGGGCTGATTCCCAAAATATACAAAGAACTCAGGAAAGTAAACACCAACAAACCAAATAATACAATTAAAAATTGGGTATAGACCTAAAGAGAAAACTCTCAATAAAGGAATCTTAAATGGAATAGAAACACTTAAAGAAATATTCAACATCCTTAACCATCAGGGAAACACAAATCAAAACTACTTTGAGATTTCGTTTTACACCTATTAGAATTGCTGAGACCAAAAACCTAAGTGATGGTTCAGGCTGTGGAGGACGTGGAGCAAGGGGAACATTCCTCCATTGCTGGTGGAAGTGCATTGTACAGGTGTTTTGTAAATCAATATGGCGGTTCCTTAGGAAATTGGAAACCCATCTACCCCAAGACACAGCTATAGCTCTATTAGGCATATACCAAAGTACACCTCTTCCTACCACAAGGACACTTGCTCAACTATGTTCAGTGCAGCTTTATTCATCATAATAGCTGGAACCTGGAAACAACTCAGATGCCCCACAACTGAAGAATAGACAAAGAAAATGTAGTATATTTATATAATGGAGAATTATTTACCTGTTACAAACAATGACATCATGAAATTTGCTGGAAAATGGATGGAACTAGAAAAGATCATCCTGAGTGAGGTAATCAGACCCAGAAAGACACATGGTATGTGCTCACTCATAAGTTGATATCAGCCATAAATTTAAAGATATTCATGCTACAATCCATAAACCCAGAAGAGGGGCTAGGTAACAATGACAGCTCAAAGTGGGATGTTGGCTCTCCTTTGAGATGGGAAATACAATAGATTTCTGTGGGTGAACTGTGGGCAGGTGGAGATGGGAACAGGAGGGATCAGGTGAGGAGGGCGGGAGAAGGGGTGGAGGGAGAAAGTGCTGGGAGAAACAACTGGAATTGTGGGACATTTCAGGGATGATATGGAAACATAGCACAATGGAAACTCTCAGGAAGTCTATGAGGGTGACCCTAGCAAAGACTGCTAGTTATCGGGTATACAGAGCCTGAACCAGCCATCTTCTGTAACCAGGGAGGCTTCCAGTGGTGGGAATGGGACATCAACCCAACTACAGATGCTTTGACCTGTAATGTATCCCAACTGCCAGAAGTGCTGGAGTAACAGTGGCACAAAACTTGTAGGGGGTGCTAACCAATGTCTGATCCAATCTGTGACCCACACCAGAAGAGGAAGATCATGCATGACACAACCTGGATGGCCAGGAACCAGAGGCTGGATAGCCCAGAGATGCAGGATAGACTCAAACACAACTGGATGGGGGAGGGAATGAAATGATTCCTAATGATACTTTGCTATACTACAGACTGGAGCCTATCATAATCATCACCAGAGAGGCTCCATCCAGCAACTGATGGGAACAGATGCAGAAAGACACAGAGCCAAACATTAGGTGGAGCTTAGGAACACCTTGGAAGAGACAGAGGAAGGATTTTAGGAGCCAGAGAGGTCCAGGATACCACAAGAATATGACCCACAGAGTTAGCTAAGCAGGGTTCATAGTGGCTCACGGAGACTGAAGTGACAATCAGGTAGCCTGCAAGGGTCTAAGCTAGGTACTCTACATATGTTAGGGTTGTGTAACTTGGTGTTCTTATGAGACTCCCAACAGTGGGAATGGAGGTGTCTCTGACTCTTTTGCCTGCTTTTGGGACCCTTTTCCCTCCTACTGGGTTGCCTTGTTCAGCCTTGATGTGAAGGTATGTGCCTAGACTTATTGTAACTTGTTTGGTGGATATCTCTCAGAAATCTTCTCTTTTTTGAAGGGAAACAGGAAGAGTGGATCTGAGGGGAGAGAGGAGGTGGGGGAATGGGACTGGGAGAAGTGGAAGGGGGAAATTGGGGTCTGGATGTAATATATGAGAAAAGAATAAGTAAATAATGGGTTACTGATATAAACAAAGAACTCTTACCAGAAGAAATAAAAGTGGCTAGGAAATATCTCGTAAAGTGTTCATCATCCTTAGAAATTAGGGAAATGCAAATTAAGACTACTTTGAGATTTTACTTCACCCTGGACAAAATGACTAAAATCAACACACAGCACAGCACAGCACAGCACAGCACAAAACAAATTAACAATAAATGCTGAAAAGGATGTGCTGAGTGAGAACACTCACCCACTTTTTTTGGTGGGGGGAATTCAAACTGGTTCAGGCACTTTGGGAATCAGTGTGGAGGATTCTCAATATCTAAGAACAAATCTACTGTATGAACCAGCTGTAGCATTCCAAATTTGGCATGTTTACAAAAGACTGGCATCCCACTCTACAGGTACTCACTCTGTGCTCTGTTCATAATAGCTAGGACACGGAAACAACTTACATGCCTTCTAACTGATAAATGGATAATCAACATGTGGTACATATACCTAGTGGAATAATATTCAGTTATAAAAAAATAAAATCATGAGATTTTCAGGTAAATAGATGGAACTAGAAAATATTATAATTGAATGAGATAACCCAGACCCAGAAAGACAAATGCCACATATTTTCTCTCATCTATGGTTCCTAGCTCCAAATCTTCATATATGACCTAGGTGACTGAAGGAACCAGGAAAGTGAATGTCTATGAACCATACTAAGATATCTGTAAAGGTGTCATAATGGTACTGATATTTTCATGGTCATTAACAACTGCCTAAATGCATAGCAGGAAGAAAACCATGTCATATCCTGGAAACCTAGCCCCAGACCTACGACTAGTGAGGTCACAGATCTTACAGGAGGACCTACACCTGCCACTTTACTAGACAAGTATGATTTCTAACTGCATTCTAAATATTTACTCTTATACTCCTACCATTCACCAATGAAGTGTCTCTTTGCAGAACACAGACAATTACAGAAAGCCAGATCCACTCAAAATGCAGAGAACAACTGATCATGGGATAGTCACCCTGGCTTGATACACCTACAGCACAGCACCTATACTTAAGGCTGAGTGACTACTGTGGAAGAAGGGGTACTAAGACTATAAGAGCCAGAGGCCCAGGAAGTCTTCTTCAACATTATGTCTCCTATAAATGACAGGAGCTACCCTATGAAACCTCACAATATGACTGCCTAAACAAGACCTGACCAACGTTAACACCAATCGAGAAGTTGATGTGGAAGTGGCAAATCTCATAGAGCCCAACTCTTAGATGAAGAGCGTCAGACTGCTAATGTATGCATGTGCACGCATATGTTCATGCCTGTGTGCCTGTGCTCCAATACCAATGGTCAGCCCTAAAACAATTACATAAAAGCAACACTCAATGGACTCAGCAACTTTATTAGCATATTTAATATATATGCAGCAGTAACAAAAAACGTTCCTGAATTTGAGAGGGAGCAGTGGGAGAGTCATTGGAGGTATTGGAAGGAGAGAGGGAGGGGAAAATGATACAATAACAGGTTTTTGAGACAGCGTCTCTCCACATAGTTCTGGCTGTCCTGAAACTCACTACGTAGACCAGACTGGCTTCGAACTCACAGTGATCCACCTGCTTCTGCCTTGCAAGTGCTGGAATTAAAGGCAAGTGCTGCCACACTCAGCAACATAATTATATACTAAATAAAATGAGTAGCCACTGAGAATTATCTGATCAGCTGGATATTTATCTAGGGATATGACAAAAACCTTACCAGTGCACCTCTCAGTGTAAGATCATTGACCCAACTGTGACAATTCTACATTCCCCTTTAAATCAGGTGTCAGGTGCTAAGATTCTCTTCCTCCATTGACCAAATGGACATAATTACCTATAGTGAAGACAACATCAAAAATTAAAAAGGAAATTAAATTACTATTCCTATTTTAGAGAGAGATGCAGGGATGAAAATAGAAGGGGGTTACTGTTTTAGGAGAACAAGAGGAGCAGAGGGAGGCATGGGGGCTTGGAAATAGTAACAGTGACTATGGTCAGAATGTGGAGCTTGATGTACATGGACAAAAATGTCATTATGAAACCCACCACTTTGTATAATGAATGTATATTAATAATTTTTCAAAACCACAAATTGTTGTGCCCATTTTTATTTTTTGCCAGCTTTGGAGCATGTGCTTAGGGGTGGCATGGTACTGACAGAGATTCACTGGGTATCCTAAGCAGTGTGTCCCAACTCTCAGAATATGTGACCTGATGAAAAGCATCAGGGTTTCCCGTGTGCATTCAGATAATGATTGTACTGAAATGCATTATCTTAGTGTGCTAGTTTCATTCTTGACTTATGGGTCACTGCCACTATTATATACTGTAGATATCATATACAGTTTATATATGCTGTAAGAAGCCTAAGCATTTATGGGGATCATAGAGTTCCTTCGGAGTCTGATAATAGCTGAGTAATGAAAAACCTTAACACTGGAGCCATGTGTTTCCATTCCTCTCCTGGATCTTTAATTTAAAACCACACAGGCTCGGGTGCACTCACCTCTACCCTCTTTTTCTGCACCCAGAGAATGATGAGAGCAAATAGGTCAAATAGCGTGGGCTCTCTCTCTCTCTCACCCCATCTCTCTTATATGAATGCATGCACACCTGTACATGCACACGCATACACAATGGTAATATAAAATTCACTGAAATATAATGGGTATATCAGAGTAACAAAAGGAAAGTATGCATTTCCCCACACCAATGAAAAAGGGAAAGTGGAACCTGCCGTGACCTGGCTTGCTATCAGTCCCACGCCATAGAGGCTATCTATTCTGGACTTGAAGGAACCAGCTTTCCTTTCGGCAGCCATAACGGTCGAACATGTGCTTCTATGACCTTGTTCTAGACACTAGAAAGTCAGATGTCTGTCTTGTGACAAGGAACCAATCAGAAGTTAGCTGGTGGCGCTATGCTTTACGACCCTGGGTGCTTTACGGACAAGGGCACAGCAATGACGTAGAGAGCATAGCAACCACCCTTGGAGGGCCTATGGGCCATAACAACCAGTTGACCAATCAACACAGGGCAAGCCCTCCAAGCCTGGAGGCACACCAATCGTGAGCCTGTGCATACCCCTAGACACTCCCCTTACGCTGCCCTATAAGATCTTTCGGGAGCCCCTAGGAGCCGTCTTTTCTGGCCATCCGCCATGGCGGGTGGGTGAAAGACCCGAGCTAACATGGGGTTAGCTCGTTAAATTACAATAAAGCCTCGTGCAGTTTGCAGCAAGCTCTCGAATCTGCCTGGTGATTGGGGTGACCGCGAACATGGCCTGGGACCCCGGATACTTGAGTTTTCGGGGGTCTAACAGACTGATGTCCTTGGGGGCTGTGATCGGAGCCATCCAAACAGCCACAGGTCCATCCCTGAGTGGGGGTGCATGGACCTAGAAACTCCTAACTACCCAATGGCGATAAAGACCAGACACAGGCATCTTGTCATTTCAGGAGGGCTCTCAGTCCATGCTGGAAACTGGAGTCTCCGGTTTTCTAGAATCCTCCTAACTGGCTTTCCAACAATCTGGGTGACCACAGAGAACATTTACTATCAAGACATTCTTTTAACCCTGGCAGCACACCTAAAAACAGTCTCTAGGTACGTAGACAAAGCCCTCAGCACAGCAGCACATTTAGGGCCTAGGCCTGTTCTAATGCAAACTAGGAGACATTCTCCACTGAGGCCATGCCATCTGGAGGCAGTTAGTCAGCATCTGCAAGACAATGGAGGTTCAGGCTCCAGAAAAATGGAGAAGAGATTTGGACCCCGAGAAACTTTATAATTGATAATTTTGGCCCCCAAAAGGTACCCATGTGGGAAACATACACAGACACCTCTTTTCCCTGACAGCACCATATTCTCATATAAAGATTGATATTAAGTTACTTATGAAGAATTATTATCTTAAATTAAATACTATAGTATTTTGGGTAATCTTTATACTGGAACTTGATGGGCTGGAAAGATAGCTCAATGATTAAGAGCACTTAATGCTCTTCTAGAAGAATAGGATTCAGTTCCCAGTACTATAACACCAGTTCTAGGGGTCCAATGCCCTCTTCTGACCCAGTTGTGCACAGCATGTACATGGTGCATTGACATACATGCAGTTAAAGTACTCACACATAAAACATAAAAATAAATAAATCTCAAAAAGTTCAAAAACGATTGGAGCTTGAATTTGTTTTATCTTAAATGGTTAGTGAACCCAAGCACCTTGAAGAGGGAAATTGAAAAGCCAGTTGGTGTTGGATGATGCATTCTATATTCTGTAGATTATAGGTCAATTTTTGTCCATACACTTTCATGAAGCTACACAAAGAACATTCCTTATCATACTGCCCTGAGTGGAGCTATCAGAAAAATTCCACTTTGAGCCATTGTAGGCTCTCTTCTATGAGAGTTGGTCAATGTCAGAAGAACGGGGGAGGGGGAGACCAAGATTCCTGGACAGAAAGAGGTGATATCCCATTGTTCCTAAGAGGGCAAGGATTTGGCATCTTGAGAAAACTTCCAAACAGACAAGAATATTTTCCCACAAAATTAAAAAGGAAGTCCATACTCAGTTAATTTATGATCTTAGAAAAATTATAACTTAAAACTAAGCATTAAAAGATATTCTATAAGAACACTAAAAATAGTTTTATTCTTACATAGAACCCTCAATAACTAATCTACATGTTCTTCATTATGGTTTCTCTTGACCATCACCAGTAATGAATGTTCTCTGAATGTTCTCTGGAGGTGTGCTCACATGTGTGTTGGAAGGAATATACATGAAGGGAAAGACAATGTCAGGTTCTTGATATTTGTCATGGGAAGATGTGAATGAGAAATATAGATTTCTTGTGCACACAGGCAAACAATTAATTGAAACTATATACTGCAGTGGGTAGTTTGAATAGGCATAGTTCTTCAGAGGGAATAAAAAGCAGATTTTTATTTCCAGGAAGTTCCAGTCTGGGTTAAAAACTAAGACCCTAGAGCCAATTAGGTATTTTTTTCTCTCTGGTTTGCTCTTTGTTGCTTCTTTTATTGGGTTGGTGTTCTAGAGTTCTGCATTCTTATGTCATTGCCAGGCTATACTCCTTCCATTCTCCCCTAGATATTAAGGGTCAAAGAAAGGGAGATAGAGAGTAAAAGGCTACAAACAAATATATAGCATCCTTACATACTATTTCTCTATTCTTTAGTGATTCTTCTATGAACACAAATTATACATTTCACTAGCACGTTTTTGCTAGAAGCACAATGTCATAAGATTTACATGGTCCTAAACACTGAAGCCTGATAAGTCTTATTTTTTCAGGCAGGGACAAAAGGCTCACAGAGAGGCGAGTGCCTGGCATGTCAGATCATCACTGGCATGATGAGAAATAGGCTAATCTAAAATTCCCATGTAGTTTTTCCACAGCAATAATCACTTAAACTAAATAGTCTTTTGAGAGGACTTTTAGGGTTAGGACTTACAATTGAGGATGAAACACCTCTACATAAAGACAAATAACCAACTAGTCCACTCAATTAGAAAAGGCCATTCCCTCTAACAGCCTTGGTTCAATAGGGGGTCTATCCTGGTAAGAAATGAACTGCAGAATTCACAGAAGTACATTTCAAGGTAGTTTATGTTTTAAATGTACTATTTTTCTTTCAAAGGTTAAATAATTTTGGTTCATGAAATAAACTGACAATAGGCAACAGTTTAAAAAAGTATGCATACTCTATTACAAGACTAAGATTGGGACTGTGAAACCTAAGGAGAGGTGAAATGGTCATTTAACTTTATGTAGATTTGAGCAAAGGGATGCCTTAAGTCTCTGGATGAAAGAGATAGGCTATGGAAGTCTAGGGAAAATGTGTACAGTAAGGAAAAGTTTTTTGTAGCAGGGAAAATAAAAATCCAGAGACAGATATCGGGGTTCAAGCTTCTAGCTGAAGATCAGAGAAGCAAAGCAGCCAGATGCTAGCACTCACCTCTACTTCAGGCTGAAAGGGCTGATCCTGTCTCCACAAGCTCTCCACCAAGCCTCAGACTGCCTCTCCTCAGTGTGGCTGGAGAATCTCTACATGAGAGCCTTTGGGTTTTACACCTCCCTAGTGCAGGGATAAAAGGTGTGTGATCCCAAGTGCAGAGATCATCTTTGTGAGAGCTGTTTCTCTTTAGGACTGGATCAATTTCATGTAGCTCAGTGTGGCCTTGAACTAACAGAGATCTGTTTACTTCTACCTCCTAAGTGCTGGGATTAAAGGTGTGTATCACCACTGACTGACCTCTATAGCTTGTGGCTGGCTTTCTGAATCCTCAGGCAAGTTTAATAAATAATAAATCACCAGTTGTTGTCAATATGCAGATAGATGTCCAGGTAATAGCCCCCTGGTGATGTCTGTGTGGGCCATGGTAGACCCTTGCTATACAGGAGAGGAGGTGGTGATAACAGATAGGAGGCATCTGTCTTTATTTGCCCTCCTAATGCAGATGTGAAAAGACAGCTATTAAGATGGGTAATGGTGGCACAGACCTTTAATCCCAGCACTCAGGAGGCAGAGGCAGGCAGATCTCTGTGAGTTTGAGGCCAGCCTGGTCTACAGAGAGCGTTCCAGGACAGGCTCCAAACTACAGAGAAACCCTATCTCGAAAAATCATAAAAGAAAAAGAACAAAAAAGAAAAGACAGCTATTTAGAGCCATCCTATTCTCAGAGGTCTGCAGCATTTGAAAAACTTGAAATTTGACAAGGAACATTTGGGGTTGAGTGTTTTATTCTTTTAATTCCCCTCTGTACAAAAACAGTACATTAGCAACCAGTATAGAGGCTACTTTAGAACATGAATTATCAAATATTATACTATCATATATTCAATGTGGGAAACTAAAACTTATTTCATCTTCTAATTACATTTCATTTTCAATAAATACTAGCCTCACTGTCCTCAACTAAATACTCATAAGCCCAAGACTAATTTTATGAAAAAACTTTTGTCATATGCAGGTCCACCCTAGTTCTTATACTTCTATAATTCTTTGACGATAGCTTCCAGTGACTTACTGGATTAAGTATAATATTAGACTCACACAGTTTCTAGAAAAACTGGCTTAGCTTTTCATGTGGATACTGGTCTTCACTTGAGATAGCCCTGGGAAGAAGACACATCTGTGCAGATCTGGACCGGTTCCCCCTCTGTATGCTGATTTTTCTCCTGGTGTTGTAAAGTTGGGTCTTTGTTATTCCATAGAGGTTCACAGAGGATGGCTATTCAACAAGTTTGCTATTTTCTCATGTGATTTAGAACAACCAAGTAGAGCAGATGCCATTTTCATCATTTTCTCTGATTACTTCCATACTTCCTCCATTTCTTCTTCTTCTTCTTCTTCTTCTTCTTCTTCTTCTTCTTCTTCTTCTTCTTCTTCTTCTTCTTCTTCTTCTTCTTCTTCTTTTTTGTCTCCTCCTCCTCCTCTTCCTCCTCTTCCTCCTCCTCTTCCTTCTCCTCCTCCTCCTTCTCCTTCTTCTTTTGGTTTGTTTGTTTTTCGAGACAGGGTTTCTCTGTATTGCTTTGGAGCCTGTCCTGGCACTCATTCTGTAGACCAGGCAGGCCTCGAACTCACAGAGATCCACCTGCCTCTGCCTCCTGAGTGCTGGGATTAAAGGTGTGTGCCACCAACCCCCAGCTCTATTTCTTCTTATAGAGACTGTTTCCATGGTTAATGACTGAGAACTGGTCAAAGTGCTGAAAATAAGTGACTGTGAGTGCTCAGGTATATGTGTCATCTACATCAACCTCCCCTCTCCCAAGGCTCAGGGAACATCATGAACGAGTGGATAGAAAGAATGTAACACTCATGAAATGGGGAGGGGAGCTGTGGAATTCTGTCTTGTGGACATGATGTGGCTGATGTACATGCCAAGTCACAGCAGCTGTGACTACCTGCACTAGAGCATCCCAGTGGAATGCTAGCATGGATCGGGGAGGAGCTCCCAAGGCACTACCCTTAGCTGAGGAGCTATGGACAGTTGATGGCCATGGAGTGAAGGAGAAGAAGGCACATCTCCTGTGCAGATCTGGACGGGCTCCCTCTCTGATTTTCTCCTGCTGATGTAAAGTGGGATCTTGATATTGTGATCTCACTGCCCAGGGTGGCATTGTTCATGGGCATTGCTTTCTGCACTGTCTAGCTAGTTCTTGTAATGGTCCCTACTGATGGTCCCATAGAAGAAGCAGCTGTCAAGACAGGCAATCCTATAGTCTTTTGGTGTTTTTTTTTTCCAGAGCTGATTCCTTGAGGCATCTTGAAGCAGCTCACAACAATATGTGGCCCTTGGCAAAGAGAGCAGTGCCTGACAGGAGTCTAATGAATACCTGCCTGTATTATTTATTTTTAAAATTAACCTTCTGTTTGCTGTTACTTTGGGCTATCAGCCCCAATAACCAAAGCCAGTTAATGAACTCTCTTTATGTAACACAAACACACACACACACACACACACACACACACACACACACACACACTTACTTCATTGGTTCTGATCTGTAAGAAATCCTACCTAATACAAGCATATACCAGAAATTGATACACAGCTATCATACATTAGCCCCCTCCATCCTTTCTCATTTATTAGGCCTCTTGAACATCATTTCCTAGATTGGAAATCACATTGCAGTGGCAATTTTTACCTAAGTGTGTATGTGTATGCCTGCATATGGTTTTATGTATCAGTAAATAATCTAGAAACTGCAAATGAGAAAAACATCTATTTCTCTTTCTATGGCTGTCTTGATTCACTTAGTATGGTTATCTCAGGTTACACCCATTTCCCCAAAACTAGCAACATTACTACATTCTTCTTAGTGGGGAAAAAAATCCCTCCCATTGTTTGTATCTGTCATGTTTTCCTTACCCATTCCTCTGTTGTGGATGCTGGCTGGCTCCATAGCTTAGCTGCTGTGAACACTGCTGCAATAAACAGGTGTGCAAGCATCACACCAGCATGGAGGTGTTTGCCCAATTGGGTATAGATGGGTCATATGGTAGGTATATCTCCTGGTTTTGGTGGGGGTTTGTTTTTTGTTTTTTTTGTTTTGTTTTGTTTTGTTTTTGAGAAATCTCCATTCTGACTTCCATAATGGCTGGTCAACTTTACATTCCCACCTGTGGTATGTTCTAAGCTAGCCTCGAAAGTTTAAAGTACATGAAATCCTCCAGATGGAATCTCTGAGAGGTTGCTCCTCCTCACACAGGATTGGGTCTGCCTCCTCCGTCATCTGGTTGTTCCAGCATAGAGCTCCTAAAGACTGCTCCATTTGACTAATTTTGTATGTAATACCCAGTGCCATTTCAGTACAATGGGAGTCCAGCTCTGTGCAGTCCTCACACTATTGTTAGAACACAGGGCATCACCAGGAGCAACTTGGATTTTGTCCAACAGGTAGGGTACAAAGCCTGGCACTGTACCACACAGAGTTGGTCCAAGAGATCGGGGATGTGATTTTTATGACTGGGTCCACTCTAAATATTTCCCCAGCTTTAAATTTCCTAAAACAGAGACAATATTAGATTATCTCTAAAAATGATTTTCTAGTCATAACTTACAAATGCAAAGTTGAGTTACTTTTTTTTTCTCTCATTTTATGTAGCCAGTGAAAATGCCAGTCCTGTGGAGAAGGAAAAATGTTGTATCCAGCACTTTTCTAGAAGTAGAAAGAAGATGGCATTATCCCTCTGATCACTAACATCCACACTGAGAATCCAGGAACTACAACGATTTGGAGAAGAACCTGAGACACAATTGTAAGATTTGCTCTTGCATAAGCTATTTCTTTCTCAACTATCTGTTGCTATGTACTGCAACATAATGAGTAAGAGATACAATAGAACCCCTGCTCTGTGGTAATTTGGTATTGTTATTGTCATTTAAATGACATTCGTAAGATTTTCATAAATTCTATTACTGAATAGATTAAACAATGCCTTTAAGTTTACAGTTTCTTATAAGGTCACTTAAGGTTGATATGCAGCATTAACCACATACTTTGGGACCTCCTTGCACATAAACTGCAATAAGAAAATTCCCAAGAGTGAATTAAAGTCCGTGGAAACACAGGAGGAGAAAATAAGTGATACTGATGGGAAGTTAGCATCATTTATGCGTTGTCACAGCTTCTTATCTTTGTTGTAACACTGCTGATGCATCATTTCATGGAACTGGCTTTTGAAATTGTGGTAGCTTATCCACATTATCCATGATTCATCCTAGACAGGCACTGGCATTTTAGCTTCTTGTAATTATTTCCTTTCCACACTGCAGATTCCTCTATGTCTTGCTATGACTCTCTTCAAAGCCCCTATCACATCTCTGTTCCTCAGACTATAAATAACAGGATTTAGTAAGGGAGTGAGGATAGTGTAAAAGGCTGAGAAGATTTTGTCTTTGAGTGGGGTGTGATAGGATTGGGGAAGCATATAAGTGTACAAAGCAGCCCCATAAAATAATGTCACCACAATCACATGCGATGAGCAAGTGGCAAAAGCCTTCTTCCTCCCTTCTTCTGACTTTATCTGATGTACTGTGAGAAGTATCTGTGCATAGGATGTGATCACCACAGAGAAGGGGACCAACAGCATCACAACACAGCAGATGTACATCACCATTTCATATATGTCTTTGTCACCACAGGCCAGCCTCAGCATCGTGGGAGCCTCGCAGAAAAAGTGGTTGATCTTGTGGGATGCACAGAATGGGAGACTCATGGTGATGGGGGTGAGGAGAAAACTGTCCAGGGCACCACCGAACCAAGAGCTGGCCAAAATAAACCAGCACACTCTCCGACTCATGAGGACAGGATAACGGAGTGGATTGCAGATGGCCACGTAGCGATCATAGGCCATAAGTCCCAGCAGGAAGAACTCAGCCCCTACAAAGCCCATGTAAAGAAAGTACTGGGCTGTACAGGCAACAAAGGAGATGGTCCCTTTGCCCGTAATGTAATCGATCAGTATCTTAGGCACAATAGTGGAGATGTACATCATGTCAATGAAGGAGAGGTGACTGAGGAGGAAATACATAGGGGTGTGGAGGTGAAGATCTACGTGAATGAGAAAGATCATAACCCCATTAGCCACTATGGCCATGAAGAACGTGGCACAAATAACACTGAAAAGGAATCCCGAGGCCTTGTTGTGAGTAAAGAGCCCCACGAAGGTGAAGTCACTGAGAAAAGTTTTGTTTCCATCCATATGTCTATACCTGAGCTGGAAGCATAAAGAGAGAAGTAGGAGTTATTGAAATTATGAAGGTAAGAGGAATCATTGCAAATCTATGAATGAGATCCTTAAGTGAGATACAATTGTCCAATGTCAAGTGCTTTCTGGGAAGACAATCGCAGCTTCTCTTTTGTCCATTTCTTCTTGTTGAAGAGTAAACCCCCAAAAGTCTGTTTCCCATGGCACAAAACTGAGTGGACATTTGATAACATTGGTTGATGCAATAAAGTTTAATTATCATTGCATAGTATCTGGGTCTCAGAGAGGCTTCTTTTCTTGGAGCACAGCCTGATTGTATTCAACAGCAAAACAACTTATATTTTAAATCCATGTATACAACCCAATAATCAGAACATTTGTTCAGATGGTGAATTTTCTTCACAGTTTTAAAATTTGTCAATCCCAGGTTGGAAATAAAGATGGCTCAGCAGATGAAGGGGGCTCATCATCAGGCATGACCACCTGAGTTTGAACCCCAGGACTCAAGGAGGAAGGAGAGTGCTGATGCCTGCCAGCTTTCTTCAGATGCCCACATACCCGCCATGATAACTCCACCACACATGCTAAATAAATAAATGCAGTAATACTTTTAAAAGATATATTAAAACTTACCAGTTCCGCTAGAAATAAGCATGAAGCTGTGGGCTCTGCTGAAAACTAATAAACTGTAACAAATAGGGTAAGAATATCATTCATAGTTGACCATGACAGTTAGTCAATTTCTCATTAATTTACTGCCATATCCTATCTATAAAGTGACACCTGTGCAGAAATTTTGGTGATAGTGTAGTAGATAACAGGGAGTTTCATTCTTTTGATGTCTTCTTGGAAGAGAAACACTGAAAGAAGGAATAGAGGAGGGGAAATACATTTGGATAGTGCTAGGAAGAGCTACTGGGAAAAGCATTATCACAGATAGCAAAGGAGAATAGACATAAAATGACCATTGGTAGAATTTGAGTGTGGACTTTTATTATAAAATAGAAGACAAAAATGTATTGTAAAGCACAACAGAATTCACACTAGGGAGAAAACAAAAGCCAACTCAGGAAGAGAAGTGACTGTGAGGGAGCAGCTGAGGGCTGAGCTCAGTGGTAGAGCACTTGTTTAGTGTATGTGAAGCCCTGACTACCATCTTCAGCACTGCGTTAAACAAACAAACAACACAAAAAGAGATAGTGAGGGATGGACAGTCTGTTTCTCAAATAAGTGGGCCAGAGTAAGGGGCTCAAATTAATTTTTTTTGTAGGTATTACCAGTGGAATGAACTGCACTTCAATTTTAAGAAATTATATAACATTTAACATTTTTATCTTGATATTTTAGGAAATTCTCTCGTCACAACATGTCTTCTTCTTCCTCCTCCTCCTCCTCCTCCTCCTCCTCCTCTTCCTCCTCCTCCTTCTTCTTCCTCTTCCTCCTCCTCCTTATTCTTGTCCTCCTCTTCTTCTTCCTCTTCTCATTATTATTATTATTATTATTATTATTATTATTATTATTATTATTAATTTAACCTTCCATTAACCTTAAAGGTTTGCAAGAGGAAAACACACACCTAGGTTAGAATGCAGGAATCCAGGCTGTGCCTTTTGATCTTTGTCCCTAATCTCCTTAACTTCTGATATACTTTTGCTCTCAGAA